>NC_135479.1:129019555-129331222 GCF_052094955.1 Ictidomys tridecemlineatus | reverse complement strand
ATCCAAGATCGATGTAAACAGCAAAGAGGTGTTTATTGCGAGCTAGCTCGGTCCTCCACGAACACACAGCAACTGGTGACCCTGAGAGGCCCCAAGCCCAGGGTTTGCAGCAGTTTTATACATTCTTTGGAGAAGGCAGGGACTTCACATACATCATAGCATCTCTTAGCAAATCATCACACACCACGGGAAAATCAAATAACAACTCTAAAACATGATTAGCACATTCACTGGCGGGAACAAGTTGGGTAAGTGTGATTGGTCAGTACAAAAGGGGTGTTCATTTGAACTGATTGGTTTAAGCCAAGAGGGGTGTATGTGCTGAACTACATGGTTTCCCAACATGTTATCAACCACCATAAACTACTGGGAGGGTCATCTGACATCCCAGGTATTTCCCTGTCTCATGCTGTTTGGTGGCTGCTAGGGGGTTGCTATGGATCCCCACTAGCCTGACTGAGTCAGGGACACCTGGCTCAGCAGATCTCTCCTGTTATTTGTAGATAAACAACTTAGTAGGGTGGGAATGTGACTAGGAGTGCTCTGTGGGTCTTTCCAAGGACAAAGATGATGTCTCTTCCTTGGACAGGCTTTGCTCTGAGATAGAGGCTGGTTTTTCAATGGACCACCAGGAAAGGAATGGATATGGCAGGGACACCTGCTAATTTTGGAAGGCAAGAATATGTAATTATTTTGTTGCAGATCTGGAATTGTATACTTTATCCAACTATGAACCTTCTGGATTTTTGTCAATAATGATTTAAGAGGCTTGATGGAGAAGTTAAGCTCAGTTTCCTTGTATGAAGCTAACTAACATCCCACAACTAGCCCCCTAAGAGAGATCTGCAACATTCCTTGTTTGTATGGTTGCAACAGCCTCTTGATAAAGTGTCTTCTATCTAGTTTCTCCCCAGACTGTTAGACCAGAATGCAAGAAAAGACCACTGACTCCAATTAAAATCAAATTAAAGCAAGCTTATTATTTCCACCAGCCGGGCTGCCTCTCCCTCCCAAAATGGCGAGAACAAGACAGCACCCCAGCTTTCCTGCAGTCCAGCTTTATAGCCCAGAAAGTTACACAAAGGGGGTTACAGATAACAGAACTCTGACAAGCATCACACTAATGGTAGTTTACAGTTTTTTGCTGCCCCAACATCAGAATTTATGAGGACCATTAGAGCCTCAGAGAGGGTCATTGTCTGGCCAGGGAAGGCCAATATTTATGAGGTGTCACTAAGTTTCAGAGAGGGCTGCTATCTGGTCAGAGAGCCAGGCATGGGTGAGTTCAAGGCACGGGCAGGCATTCCAAGCAGGTTCAGAATTTGCAGTAATTTATAGTAAAGCTGAAATTATCTTTTCATGGTTTTGTGGCGAGATGCCCAATTTTAAGAAAAGATCAGGTTGGGTCTATCAAGACAAACCCTCATTAAGCTACTTTTCTGAAACAGAATTCTCCTGCTTATTCTTACTCATCTAATTTCTCTAAAAGCTTTCAGCTCTGGGGCCATCATGGAGTGTAGATGAACACAAAATCAATTGATGAGCTTTTAAAAAAATATTCGAGGGGTGTGTGTGTGTGTGTGTGTGTGTTTGTAAAAAACCAGCCTCTACCTCACAGTAAAGCCTGTCCAAGGAAGAGACATCATCTTTGTCCTTGGAAAGACCCACAGAGCACTCCTAGGCACATTCCCACCCTACTAAGTTGTTTATCTACAAATAACAGGAGAGATCTGCTGAGCCAGGTGTCCCTGACTCAGTCAGGCTAGGTGGGGATCCATAGCAACCCCCTAGCAACCACCAATCAACATGAGACAGGGAAATACCTGGGATGTCAGATGATCCTCCCAGTAGTTTATGGTGGTTGATAACATGTTGGGAAACCATGTAGTTCAGCACATACACCCCTCTTGGCTTAAACCAATCAGTTCAAATGAACACCCCTTTTGTGCTGACCAATCACACTTACCCAACATGTTCCTGCCAGTGAATGTGCTAATCATGTTTTAGAGTTGTTATTTGATTTTCCCGTGGTGTGTGATGATTTGCTAAGAGATGCTATGATGTAAGCGAGGTCCTTGCCTTCTCCAAAGAATGCATAAAACTGCTGCAAACCCTGGGCTCGGGGTCTCTCAGCATCACCAGTTGCTGTGTGTGCATGGAGGACTGAGCTAGCTCGCAATAAACACCTCTTTGCTGTTTACATCAATCTTGGATCTCTGGTGGTCTTTTGGGGGTCCCGAATTTGAGCATAACATGTGCTTGAAAGTTTCCAAATGGTTCTGATTCACACTAACATCTGAAAACCTTCAGGCTGGCCTATTCTACAATATTACAACCAGGATATTGATACAGTAAAAACACAGAATGTCAACATTAGCATCCCTAGTGTTACCCTTTTAGAACCATACCTCTTATCTTCCCACCCTTCAAACCTTGACAATCAATAATCTCTTCCACAATTTTGTCATTTCAAAAATGTTATATACTGGCCAAATTATAGTGTTACATTGTGTGCCTGTAAGAATATGTTATGACAGCTACAAACACCGTGAACAGGTTTTGGGCAAACACAAGTCCTCTGGAATAAATGCCCAGAGTGCAATTGCTGCATTGTATTTGTTCAGCTTGTTATGAAACTGTAACTCTTCCAAACAGGCTGGGCCACTTTACATTCCCACCAGCAATTAAGAAGCTTTGAATGTAATGACGGGGGCTGGGGATGTGTTCAAGCAGTAACATGCTCACCTGGCACACGCAGGGCACTGGGTTGAATCCTCAGCACCACATAAAAAATAAAATAAAGATGTTGTGTCCATCAAAAACTAAACTAAAATAAAATATTAAAAAATTCTAAAAAAAAGAATATGTAATGACAAATCCCATCATGTACAACTATAATGTACCAGTAAAAAAAAATGTGGGTAAAAATGTTATATAACTCAAATTGTATAGTATATAACCTTTTGGAATGGGTTTTCTTTCTCAGCATAATTCTCTGGTGATTCATTCAGGTTGTTACATGTATTAATAGTTATTACTTTTTATTGCTAAGAAGTTTTCCAGGACATGGAGAGACCACAGTTTGCTTAATCATTCACTTGTTGAAGGAGAGCCAAGTTGTTCATAGGTTAGCTATTGTTTGAGTCAGTGTTTCATTGCTGTGACCAAAATACCTGACAAGAACAACTTAAAGAGAAGGAAAAGTTTATTTTGGCTTACAGTTTCAAAGTTTCAGTCCATGGTTGGGAAGTGAACAGAACATTATGGCAGAGGGATGTGGTAGAGGAAAGCAACTCAGAACAAGACCACCAGGAGGGGCAGACACAAAGGGGAGTGGGGGGAAGGAGGGAGGGAGAGAAAGAAACGGTGCTGCAATCATCAAACACAAAAGAAAAACCCCAAAGGCGTGTTCCTGGTGACCCACCTCCTCAGCCACACCCTGTCCGCCAACACACTGTTAATTCCAATCAGTGGAGGATCTAATCCTTTCACCTCTAAAAATTCTTGGATTGACTCACACAGGAGCTTTTGGTGGATTCCTCAAAACTAAACCATAACAGCTATTGTGTAGAAAGCAACTACAAACACTGTGAACAGGTTTTGGGCAAAATTCTTGGATTGACTCACACAGGAGCTTTTGATGGATTCCTCAAAACTAAACCATAATAGCTATTGGGTAGAAAGCAGCTACAAACACTGTGAACAGGTTTTGGGCAAACACAAGTCCTCTGGAATAAATGCCCAGAGGGCAATTGCTGTATTGTATATGTTCAGCTTGTTATGAAACTGTAACTCTTCCAGACAGGCTGGGCCACTTTACATTCCCACCAGCAATGTATGAGTGATGCAGTTTCTCCGCATTTAAGAAGCTTTGAACATTTGATAAGTAAGATTTTCCTCAAACATAGAAATCAGAACTGAAAAGAAAAAGATTAAAAATTTAAAAAACATTTTTATTAAGGGACACTAAATGTGAAAAGTCAAGTTACAAACCGAGAAAACATTTCTAAAACACATGGAATTGATTAAAAAAAGTAGAAAATATGCAAATTCTGCCTGTAAATCAATAAAAAAGAGAAACAATATATTAAAAAATGGACAAAAGTTATGAATTTGTATTTTATAGGAGAGGAAATACAAATAGCCAAAAAACCCAACAGACTCATCTGTAATTATGGGAAAGCAAATTAAGTAACTTAAAGCCATAATAAGATACCATTTTAAACCCCAAAGATGGCAAAACTTAAGTCCTATAAAAGAAGTTTTGGTGGGATTGTAGAGCCCCAGGAACTCTTACACATTGAGGATGGGAGTAAAACTGATAGACCCAACCTGATCTTTTCTTAAAATTGGGCATCTCGCCACAAAACCATGAAAAGATAATTTCGGCTTTACTATAAATTACTGCAAATTCTGAACCTGCTTGGAATGCCTGCCCGTGCCTTGAAACTCATCCATGCCTGGCTCTCTGACCAGATAGCAGCCCTCTCTGAAACTTAGTGACACCTCATAAATATTGGCCTTCCCTGGCCAGACAACGACCCTCTCTGAGGCTCTAATGGTCCTCATAAATTCTGATGTTGGGGCCAGCAAAAAAAAATGTAAACTACCATTAGTGTGATGCTTGTCAGAGTTCTGTTATCTGTAACCCCCTTTGTGTAACTTTCTGGGCTATAAAGCTGGGCTGCAGGAAAGCTGGGGTGCTGTCTTGTTCCCGCCATTTTGGGAGGGAGAGGCAGCCCGGCCAGTGGAAATAATAAGCTTGCTTTAATTTGATTTTAATTGGAGTCAGTGGTCTTTTCTTGCATCCTAGTCTAACAAAACACTTTAAAAAAATTTGTAGTGATCTCCTAAAATGGAAGATGTACCTATTGCCTGATCCAGCAATGTTACTGTTGGGCAGAGACTCTGGCACTGTGGGAGGCCAACATAGCATGTGACCAGCGTTTGCTTCCCTTCCTGATTGGTGTGGCACTGTTGGTCACCCCGTGATCTTGTTGCTTAAGTGACCAAAGACGGTAGCCCCAATCTTGAGGGTAGAGAAAACGCAAATATGTCTTCATGCTTGGGCATGCCTTCCTACTTTCCCAGGGATCAAGCTACTACGTTCACCTGTTCCTTTGTGATGTTACTCCTTGCCCTGTTTAGGATAGAATGTTCCATGGAAACACCCTTTGTGTGTCCCCTTCTCTTATTCTGCCTTTGGGTATGGCTTTCCTAGATGTCAGTCAACCTGCTGACAGCAGACATCATGAAGCTAGACTCAGCCCCTAGAAACTTGACCCCTTGCCTCATTTGAATGGCTTCTCCTCTATAAAAGGGGTCAGCACGTGTGCTCTCTCTCTCTCTCTCTCTCTCTCTCTCTCTCTCTGTCTCTCTCTCTCTCTCTCTCTCTCAGACTCTTAAGGTCAGAGGAGCTGTCACAGGTCCCCCAAAGAAAAAGGTATTTCTGTCTCTTATGTGGTTATTTCGCACAACCTAGTTCCCCTGGAGTGACCCCTGAGTGTTTTAGTTGCGTGCAATGCAGCAGATGGTGTCCTTGGGTCGGCAGGTCTGAGTGTTTAAGTTGCTGGACACGCGACATGGCACTACTCCATTATTCCCTATAATGGCTATTAGTCAGATGTGGCAATGAAAAATTAAATTAATTAAAATTAAAAATTCAGTTCCTCAATCCCAATAGCCACATTTCAAATGCTCAGTAGCTACATATGATTAGTTACAATAGTATTGCAATCATATGTAGCAATGGTATGGAATGAACTTCACTTTACCTATCAACCCAATTAACTCTGAAAAGTACAATGTTGAATTATAAAATATGAGTTGCAGCATAGATATAGTATACTATGTAAAATATGTTGTGTATTCTAAACAGATACACATTTTAGCCATGTATTGTTTAAACATGCACAAGTATACAGTGAAAAATTAAAAGGGGATAATAAATACTAAAATAAAAAGGGGATAATAAATACAAAATTCAGAATAGCTATTACCTACTTGAAGGAAAGGGACATGGGTATGGTTGGAAGGCCCTGACAAAAAACTTTAAAGGTTATATTCCAAGCTTGTAAAAATATATCAAAATGGTTTCGACCATCCTATATAACTAAAAAGAACAAATAAAGAGCTGGGTTGTGGCTCAGCGGTAGAGCACTTGCCTAGTACATGTGAGGCACCGGGTTTGATCCTCAGCACCATATGTAAATAAATAAAACAAAGGTATTGTGTCCAACTACAACCAAAAACTAAATATTAAAAAAAAAGAACAAATAAAAAAAAGACTTTAAAGGCATTAGTAAGTCTAGGCGGGGAATACAGAGGACTTTCAAGTTCACTTTATGTAAAACTCATACATTGTTAAAGTTTTTAAAATCATGGGCACATTTTAAAAGCAGCTTCTCTTTATGGTACTAAGAATTAAACCCAGGGGTAACTCCCTACTGAGCTCCATCCCAGTTCTTTTTCATTTTGAGACAGCGTCTTGCTAAATTGCTTAAGTTAACCTTGAACTTGCATTCCTCCTGCTTCATCCTCCAGAATCCCTGGGATTACAGGTGTGTGCCATCATATCTGGCTAATAAAAGCAGCTTTATTGAGGTATAATTGGCATAAAATAAACTAAAAATTTCAATTTTTTAAGTTTGGACATATGTGTATACCTATGAAACCATCAGCATCGTCAACATGGTGAACATATTATATCCATCATCCAAAATGTTCTCTTTGTCCCTTTGTAATTCGTCCCTCCTGTCTTTTCCCACCCACT
The DNA here is from genome assembly GCF_052094955.1 of Ictidomys tridecemlineatus. Lineage (NCBI taxonomy): Eukaryota > Metazoa > Chordata > Mammalia > Rodentia > Sciuridae > Ictidomys > Ictidomys tridecemlineatus. Next base: position 129,324,450 of record NC_135479.1, on the reverse strand, counting down.
CTGTCCCCCAGAAAAATATGAATCTGTTTTCTGTTGTACATTGCTTTTGCAGTATGTAGTATTTTATGCATGCTTTCTTCTTTCCTTATATATTTAAAGCTGTACAATTTCTTGATTCAGAGGGTCACTAAGCTTGTCAAATTCTTTTATTCTCTGACACAGGACATTTGTTTTAAAGGTAAGCATGGTACTATGTTTTAAGGGTCATAAGTAATACGTGACTAAATAATTCAGCAGAAGAGATTTAAAAATTTTTTTCCAGTATTTTCATTTTTCCTATCATCTTCAAAACACTTGCTGCCTTTGTATTTGGAGAGTGGCTGTGGTCTATACATTTTCTAAATGTATGTTGCCTATTTGGAAGTCTGGTTATTGCTCCTCTACTGCAATTTAGTTATTTTCTTTTTCCCAGTACCAAAAATATTTACCATTTAAACTTTTATCTCTCACTGTTAAGTGTTTGTTTCACTTAACACGATACAACTATCCTGTGAACTGAAAACACATTAACTCCTTCTCCAGAATTTGGTTTTCTTTCTTTCTTTCTTTTCTTTTCTTTTCTTTCTTTTTTTTTTTTTTTTGTTGTTGTTACCAGTGATTGAACCCAGGGCACTTAATTACTGAGCCACATCCCCAGCCCTTTGTTTTGTCTTTATTTTTTTATTTTGAGACAGGGACATGCTATGTTGCTGAGGCTGGCCTTGAATTCACAGTCCTCCTGCCTCAGCCTCCCATGATGCTGGATAGATTCTAATGTACTTTTTTTTGTGGAGCAGGGAATGTAGTTTTGGGAATGTTGATTTTCAGAATTTCAACATTTGGAATTTTAATCTTTGGGATTTTTATTTTCAGAATCTTAAACTTCAGGAATTTCAACATTTAGGACTATGAAGTCTAGAATTGTGTGTTTCAGGATTATGATTGGCACTGTAGCTCCTTCCGTCTCAGGCCTTTGGACTTGGACTAAATTAAACCACTGGCTTTTTTAGGCTTTCCTGAATTACACCAAAGGATTTCTGTCCATCTTGCTTACCTGTGCTTTCAATGCATATTCCAAAAGGAGTTACTGACTTATTTTCAAAAGGTCATGTGATGGGGAGGGCAGGAGGGAATGGTCATGAGGGAACTTGAAGTTCCTCAACCTCATGACTTTTGTTTTAGCAGGAGACTCTCTAGATGAAGTTGAATATCCACAATATTGAAACAAATAAATTCCTTCAAATAAATGTGAATTTAAATGCTTGCAATATTCCAGCATACTTGAAAAGCCCTTCCCACAGTCATTACACACATGAGGAAATATTTTAGTGTGTTCAACAGCAACATGTCTGTTAACATTTGTATGAAATCTACTCCAAAATCCACATACTTAACATATTAGGAAGTTCTTACATTTGTCAAAGGTAATTTTGCTTAAGAGGCTGTATTGTCCATGTTCTCCGCTGTTATACTTATCACTTAGTTCTATTAATTTACATGCATGATCACTTATCATATGGCTATACAAGTCTTCTGCATCATTCATTTCATGTTCACAGAACTGACACAAATACTGTTCTTCACAGCTGTGCTCCTGGAAATGCAGGTAGATCTCACTGCTCGAGGAGAACTGCACGTCACACTGCTCACACCAATACAGGTGATCGCTAAAGTGGGTGTCTGCAATGTGCTGGCTGAGGTTCTCAAAAATTACTGTCCTGTAAATCGCAGTATTTATAAATGTAGGGATCCTCTTCATGTAGTTGGCATGTTTGAGCAGAAACATGTTGGTAGAGAAGCTTTTCTTGCATACTCAACACAATTTGAATCGGTACTTTTATGCTTCAGAATCATATGCTGTTTTAAATCAGAAAAGTACTTACTATAAATTTAAAAAGTTCACATTTATAGGGGCAACTGCTATTAGCTTGCAATAAAGGCCATTTCTGCTGGATAGTCACATTCAAAGCTTGGCTCTTGTCAAGAATTTTACAAACTTTAGCTGGTGGTTCTTCATCAGTTTGTTCTTGGAGACTCTCAGAGGAATTGTTTTCTGTCTGTATGTCATAATCCTCAGAAATTGCATGAACTTCCACAGTAATGGGGACATCTTCATCAGCGTGAACTTCTATAGGACTCTCCTCTTGTTTTTCTGGTTGATTGATTCATGTGAGTCACATTCTTCATCACAAATTTCCACATCAGCAGATTTTTCTGAAAAAATGAAATAAGCCTATTATTATATTACTATTACTAAATAAGACCTATTAGATAGGTACAACTATGCAAAAAGAAGTTTAAGTGTTGCACTGTTTTTCCATCAATCTATGCATAATATGCCAGTGCAATTAATTTATTTCCCCAATCGGTAGAAAAATAAGTATGGTCCAGAATTATATTGGGAACTAGTAGTTCTGATTTCTGTTTCTGGCCTGGTTACGTCTGCAAATTTTGGTAACTCATTTGATGTCTCAGTATCAGAATCATCATCTTTGTTGTCGAAATATTTTAAGTCTGGCTTTTTCATAGAATAGATACTATAGCAATGATCAGGGAAAATTCCATTGGCTGTATTTGCTTATTCCAGAGGAAAATGAATAATGAGAAAGGTGTAAAGTCTTCTTTTTAGTATACTCACTCATATCTTTTCAATTTGTATAATCACTAATACCAAGTGGGGAAAAAACTTGGAAGTTTTCATGATGATAAAAACTGCCAATCTCCTGGGGCCTCTCTGGCCCAATCAAGTGTAGCTTGAAAGTGGCAGTGGCTGAGGTGTTGAAGCTTGAGCAGATGGAGACTCAAGGTGTATTTTGTGGGCTACTTTTTTTTGGTGGGGGACCAGGGATTGAACTCAGGAGCAATTGACCACTGAGCCACATCCCCAGCCCTATTTTGTATTTTATTTAAAGACAGGGTCTCACTAAGTTGCTTAGTGCCTCGCTTTTGCTGAAGCTGGCTTTGAACTCATGATCCTCCTGCCTCAGCCTCCCAAGTTGCTGGGATTACAGGCATGCACCACCATACCCAGCAATGGCTACTTATTTTGTATAGATTTCTACATTTGTGCTACAAATGTGGAAAAATCATCATAAAGATGTCCATTCTGAATTCTTAAGAGTGATAAGATAGACTCATTTTCTTAAATGTCAGATATGGATGGGAGGTTTTCATAAGAGTTAATCAAAAGATTAAGGAGAAATAATAGTGAAAAGAGTTGTAATAAGAAGTACAGGAAGATTAATGGAGGCAGGAGAGAAAAATAGTGGTGAAGAGCTGACAGATGAGCCTGGTTTTCAGAAAAAGAAGCAGAGGGATGAGAAAAGAGGGGGATAGTGTGAAGCATGTACTGTCTGCCTGTAGATGTTTTGTATTTCCAGAAGGTGGAAGGAATTTGGACAATGATGAAACAAAAACATACAGTAAGAATGGATAGAAATATGGAATGCCAAAGAATAAGTAGGGATAAATTTTTCATGGAGAAAGTTTTTTCATACTAATTTAAATAATATGAAAAGAAACAATGAGATGTGAAAAGATTGTGAGGGCACCTCTGGACACTAGTGATGAGGGAGGGAGTGGGAGTTAGTAGAAATGACAATCAAGAAGGTAGAAACATGCTCAAGCACATGAGAAGGTTATGTCCAGGAGCAATTGTCTGATTTTTACAGAGTTCATAAATCCGCAATATATAGTCTTAACAGAGGTTAATAAGGGAGTAAAAGGAAATAAAATTATCATCACAAGGGCTATTGTGTGTGTGTGTGTGTGTGTGTGTGTTTAAATAAGAGAGACATCAAAACCCAGAAGTACCCCCTCCCAAATTATAAAACACTCCTAATATTCCTACTAACACTTCTAGGATAATGACAGCTTAAAATATTTTGCTTCATTGTCAGATCATGTTTTAGACCACAAGGCTCACTTCAACCTAAGCTTACCCACGGGATGTTCTCTTGCAAATGGCATTGTTGAAAGATAGTCTTGACACAGAAAACCGGAAGTCATATACATATGAAGAAAAATTGCAAGACGAGCTGGATATGGGCATATTCCCGTAATCCCAGTGGCTCATGAGACTGAGGTAGGAGGATTGCAAATTCAAAGCCAAGTTTAGCAACTTAGCGAGGCTCTAAGCAGCTGAGTGAGTAAAAAAGATGGTGGAATGAGATGGACATTATTACTCTAAGTATATTTATGGAGACATGAATGGTGTGGATACACTTTGTATACAATCAGAGATATGAACTATTGTGCTCTATATGTGTAATATCAATTGTAATGCATTCTGCTGTCACATATAACAAATTAGAATAAAAACTTTAAAAACAAAGAAGAAGATTAAGAAGGAGAAGAAGAAGAAGACATAAGAAATTCCTCAAAAACTTGGTAGCCGCTCTTTATTTGAAGTTATTGGCAAAAACCAAAGATGAGTTTCTGAATTCTGAGTGAGAAATATGTTCCAAGGGGAAGGAAATATAAGGACTCTGATAATAGAAATGTCTTTGCCAAGATATAATTAATATCTCTAAGAACTCAGTTAAGTTAAACACACGAAGATGGGTTGCTAATTTTCCACATTAGGTATAAAAAATAAAGTAAAAACCAGGAAGGAATGAAGAGATCACAGCCAGAGATAGTAAAATGTGGATTTATACTTAGCTGTCATTCATCACACATGCACTCATTCAACAGATCTGTATGATGCACCTGGGATGCGTCAGGCATGGTGCTATGTCCTAAACCATAAATATGGATGAGACATTGCTCCTGTCCTTCAGGAAAACACAGTCTCCGAGGGGAGGCAGAAATATAAATAAATCCTTGAACTGTTTTCACCTGCTTGAAATATAACTCAGAAATTTGTCTTTGGTATTCTGTCCCTTTCCCTTTCAATCTCTGTCTCTCCTCAGGGCTGGCTCGAAGTTGGCTGTTATAATCCTCCTTAGGATGTTATCTGCTGATAAAGGTAGGTGTAAAGTACCATTAATAGAAAGCACATCTTCAAAAATTGTCTTTAGAGGGACTGGAGTTGTAGCTCAGTGGTAGAGCAACGCCTCACATGTGTGAAGCACTGGGTTTGATCCTCAGCACCACATAAATAAATAAAATAAAGGCATGTGTTCAATTACAACTAAAAATAATTTTAAAAATTGTCTTTTTAGTCTTCTGATAATAAAAGTAAAACATGTTCATTGAAAACAATTCATAGAACACAGACAAGGATATAAATGAAAATAGCACTTCCTGCTAACCCATTGTCCAGGACAAAGTTTACTAATGTTCTGGTGTCTAGTTATCTGTACATATTTCTTTGCTTATATATCATCTATGTATCTATGCATCTATGTATCTATCTATAGATTTTTTTGTTTTACAGAAATCATGTAAGCATATTATTGTGTTACTATAACATGGACCTGATTCCATGGCCTTGACATAAATCTATAGTTTTACTTCCATCATGTGGCTGACTGGCTGAACCTGAACTCTTCGGTTGGGATCCTTCTTGGTTCTTTTTAAGCATACATATTCAGAAGGTCCACTGTGTTTTTTTATTTTTATTTTTTGTATTTCTAGATGGACAGCATCCCTTTATTTTATTTGTTTCATTTTTATGTGGTGCTAAGGATCCAACCTAGTGCCTCACACATGCTAGGCAAGTGCTCTGCCACTGCTCAGTCCTCAGCCCTGGTCCACTGTGTTTGATGTTGTAAAATCAGAGGAACTTGTCAGAATAAAAACATGACACTGTTTATTATTTATTTCAAAGAATGATTTCAGGAACGAGAGAGATAAAGTGAAAAACAAATGGTTGATGAAAGGAATATTTTTGCATTTGTAAACATTTTATTGCAAATTAAATAATATCTTGCAAATGAGACTTGACATTTAAAAAAGAATTCTGACAGTGCTTGAAACACTTAAAAACAAATCAGATCACACCTGTTTAGAGTGATGTATCAAAGCTTTTAAGGAGAATTCTCTCCATCCCAGTGTTCATGGAATTATAGCAAGTATATTAAGGAGCCAGTGCTTCCTGGAAATTGCTTATTGGGGTGATCAGTCAAGGAAAGACTCCGCTGATCTGGACTTTCATCAATGAAGAGTTAGAAGCTAGATGTAGCTCAGGAACAAAAAAAGTGAGTGGAACAAAGTACCTTGCTTGTCATGTGAGAAGACAGAAAATTGTCCAGGGCTGTTCTGAACCTGGTTAGTAGTTCTGGGTTGCAGTTTTTGGAATACAAAAAGGGACATTGAAGTCCCTGGGGATAAGTGGCTAGGGTTAGGACAGTGGCCTATATCTGGCTGGTATTAAGATCAGGAGAAAGTTCAAACTGTGGATGTCTGCCCAGGTACTCTAGAGGACATTGACCATGACGATGGAGGAAGCCATGAAGGGCAGGTAGGGATGGAACAGCAGGATGTCCACCAGGTGGCTTAACTCTACCCACACTCCATCAGAGCTGCTTCTGGACCTTCATTTCCTGCTGAGCTCTTTCTTGCCGATTCAGGGGACCCATTAGGCTCTGCCTTTCTGGTACCTGACACCTTCCCTACCAAGTCTACTGGTTTCTTCAGCCCTGTGGGGAGGACAGAAACTCAGCCATGGAGGGTAAAGGTCACCTGGGTGGGAACAAAGTCAGAGGAGGTGGCAGGAGCATAGAAGTGGAGGAATGAGAAGAGAAAGTGGGCAGCCCTGGCTTCCTCAGCAGGCAGGTGAGCCGGCCTGAGATCTAGGCCCTTTTTGCCTTTCTGAGGCCCAGGGGGCAGCACCTCCTTGGGCTGGTGCAGTGCCTCAGCAGGAAGTGGAGCCACCCAGTCATGGGTGGGGGCTGGGTGAAGGGCAGGTAAAGAAAGTAGGTGATGAAGATGGTCTCCAGCAGGCTGGCCACCAGACACAGGGCGAAGCAGACATCTGAGGGCAAAGAAAATCCTACTAAACCTGGGCAGATTCACTTCTAAACTTTCTTTAAGCCTCTTTCTCAAGTGCAGTGTTTTCTTAGAAGTCCCTCCCCAGCCTTAAGTGGAGCAGTGGCTGTCTGCTGGCCCCTCCTTGTCCCCTGTTGCCTCTGCTTCTCTGCAAAGTGGGAGGGGCTGTACTGATTAGGGGCAAGCCACTGACGGGGGGGGGGGGCAGGGGTGCAGGGGGGGCAGGGGGTGGGGTGGGGGGGTGGGACGGCGGAGGAGGGAGTAAGCCATTTGTCATCATGAGCAGGGAGACTATTGTGGCCCAGCAGAAGGATCGTTTTGACTGGGGCATGATTCTGGTTTTCTCTTGGCAGGTAGAAAATGAGGGCATCAATGGCCACCAGAAAGCCGCAGGACACCAGGAAGTTTATTACTTAGAGCCTGGGTCTGCATCTGATGGCCACCTGGTGAGAGAATAGAGAATGTGGCATATAAATTAATGGCAAGGGGCTCAACTTGTATATTGGACTATCTATCTAACCTTTGCCAGTGTAGGCTGGGTATGTGACAATCTCTTTAGGTAATGCATGTGTGTTTAATTGTGCCCTTCCATATAAATGCCTCCAATTTATTGTCTAATTTTCATTAGATAATACACAATGATTCTAGAATTTTAAGGGCAAATAGGGCCCCTGGGGCTATCACATAGTTGACTGCTCCTTGCTGAGTAGAAGTGTTTATAACAGGCCAGCTGTTCTTCCCCTCTCCAGGACAGCTGGAGTGTATGGGAGTCCAGGAGACCCTGGGGATCCTGATTCAGGTCAGTTAGGTAGAGGGTAGGGTAGGGGACAGGTGCTTCACCCTCTGGAGCTTCTTTTTACATCTAAAAAGTGTATTCAGCCCTGTGGGAAGATCAGAGTAACTGGGATCAGAGGTCAGGCTGGGAACATGATCTTGTCATACAAGTTGCTGCCAATAGACATCTCTGAAGTGGCATTGCTGCTCAGGAGCTCCCACTCTCCTTGGGTCCAAACAGTGTTGCAAGACAAGTCTGTTCTCTCCCACACTTCTTTGTTCATGCCCAGTAGTGTGCTATCCACTGTAAAGGAAGCTGGTCACCTCAGTCCATAGGTGTTCCTAAGCTTCCTGCCAACAAAATTCAATTCTTCTCCCACCAGCTGTCTCAACAAATTTTCCATTTAGTCCTTTTAAAGCAGGGCACTCTGGTTTTCTCTGAAGTGGGCAATAGGAGTAGCAATTCACATATGTGCACTGAAGCATTGATTTTTTTTTTATTGTTGTTGAAAATCAGAGTGAGTCAAGATCATTAAGAGAATATTCCATATGACTCAAACATGAGTCAAGGGTTTTGGAGTCATTTCTATTTTCCTTCTCAATTCCCCGGATGTATGATGTTGTTTTAGTGGAATCAAACTTGAATAGCTCAACATTTTTATAATTACATGCATAGCCCATTATGATGATTAGTTTATCTAAATCTTTCATATAACACCTGGTGGCATTCAGCTACAGTAACTTGCTGGTTTAAATCTGTTAGCTATTAAAGTTAAAAGATTTGATCTAAAAATTATAGATATTTAGCAGCTCAAGGACAAAATGAGTCTCATTTGGCAAAAGGGCTAAGATGTAAAATAGACTTCTTAACCTTTCCACACATCAGCATCACCTGAGGAGACATAAAAACTAAGGAAGCCTAGACTCTATGTATTAGTCAGTTTTTGGTTTTGTTTTTGTTTTAGGAGAAAATTGCTTTTTATTCTATACTCTTCTTTTTAAAAATTTATTCTAATTAGTTATACATGACAGTAGAATGCATTTTGCCACATTGTACACAAATGAAGCATAAGTTCTCATTCCTCTGGCTGTACATTGTGCTGAGTCACACCAGCAGTGTGTTAGTCAGTTTTGCATTGCTGTGACAAAATGCCTGAGAAAATCACCTTAAAGGGGGAAAGACTTATTTTGGCTCATTGTTTCAGAGTTTTCAGTCCATCTAGTTCAGAGGTTTCAATCCATAGACCTCATTGCTGTGGGCTTGTGATGAGGCAGAACATCATGGTGGGGAATACATGGTAGAGCAAAACTGCTTACCTCATCATGGCCAGGAAAGAGGGAGAGAGGAGGGGTTGTGGAGAGAGAGAGAGAGAGAGAGAGAGAGAGAGAGAAAGAATGTACAGGAGCCAAAGGCATACACCTAATGACTTACTTCTTCTAACTAGGCCCCCACCTCCTAAACTTTGTACCGTCTGCTACTATACATAGGCTGGCAACAAAGTCTTTAGCACCTGGCCTTTGGGATATATTTTATATCCAAACCATAAGACTCCACCTGGAAGAGTTAAATCGGAATCTCTGAGGTGCAATTATGGATATTAAAGAGTTGCTGTAGGGCTGGGGTTGTGGCTCTGAGATAGAGCACTTGCCTAGTACATGTGAGGCACTGGGTTCAATTCTCAGCACCACTTAAACAAACAAACAAACAAACAAACAAATAAATAAATAAATGTATTGTGTCCATCTACAACAATAAAAATATATTTTTTAAATATTGTAGTAGCCATAGTTCAGAAATACTGCTCTAAAACCTCCCCTAACAATACCTTCCTCAAAGTATCTTCCCCTGCATCTCTTATAGTTACAAAATGTATCACCCTTACCCATGTAGAAGAAAGAACTGAAGCAGAGGTAGAGCTCTATTCTTCACAAGAACATGTCCAGGTTGCAGATGCTGGTTGTCCATTTTGGCTCACTATACTTTATTTGACTTTCATCATTGATATAGATGGTAAGACCTGAAGGTGTCTGATCCACATTCATGCTGTTTAGGAAAGAGAGGCAGAGGTGGTGGCTCCAAGTGCTTCTCTTAGCTTTGCTATCCCTCCCTTTCCAGATCTTTTTTTTTTTTTCCTGTACTCTTCTGGATATTTCTCTCATGTCACTCCTATCACCACTCCTCCTCATAGTGTTTTGTGAAGTCAATGGGTGAAGACAGTTCCCCTGACTGAATATTTTTGTTGTACTCTGTCCTGCACAAATCCTAGGCTGTGCTTTGTAGTTGGGGCTTCACACTGGTTTTCCGCAGCCCAGATATGCACAGTTCCTTGAGGAAATGTCTGGGAGCCACAGATTTTCAGTTGAGACAGTGAGTTTGTTGATACTAACAAAATTCTGATTGATGAAAGTCTGTCACATTGAGAAACTGATGTGACTCCATTTTTGAAAATAAATAAATAACAGCAGCTTCTACCTCAAGACCTGTCCTAAGGAAGGGGGCATAACCCTTGTCCTTGGAAAAACCCACAGAGCCTTCCTAGGCACATACCCACCCTGCTGAGTTGTTTGTCTGCAAATAACAGGAGAGATCTGCTGCGCCAGGTGTCCCTGACTCTGTTAGGCTAGGTGAGGACCCATAGCAACCCCCTAGCAACCACCAATCAGCATGAGACAGGGAAAATACCTGGGATGCCAGATGACACCCCCAGTAGTTTATGGTGGTTGATAACATGTTGGGAAACCATGTAGTTTAGCACGTACACCTCCATGGCTTAAACCAATCAGTTCAAAGGAATCCCCCCTCTTATACTAACCAATCACCCCTACCCAACTTGTTCCCACCAGTGAATGTGCTAATCAATGTTAAAGAGTTGTTGTTTGATTTTCCTGCGGTATGGAATGATTTGCTGTGTGATGTTGTGACGCATAGAGTATCCCCCCATAACCTATAAAATCTCATTGAACAAAGGACTGGGACTCACTCCCTGGGACCGATGCGTCGGAAATGGTTGTGAGTCCAGGCTCAAGCTTGCAATAAAGACTTTTGTGTGACTGCATCAAATTCGGCCCCTGGAGGGTCCCACGAATCTGGAATTACACCATATCTGCAGCCAGTGCAGCAAGCAATGGAGCTTGTCCAGGCAGCTTCCCCTGCCCTTTTCAGTCTTCTTTAAATCTGAGCTCCACTCCCATTTATGTCCCACTTATGTCAAAGCTTATCTCCTCTTTATTTGTCATCAGCAAAGAACCTCTGACATTTTTTACCAGGCAGGTCTTGCCACTTGGATCCAGTTATGCACCAATATATTGGTCTGTAACTCCTTGGTCATTTTTTTGAGTTGTCATTTCTACCTTCTGCTTTAACAAATTCACCCACAAGAATGACATCAGCAGCTGGGGTTGTGCACCCTGATAAAGAAATTCCCATCCAGAATTGTCAGTGCAAAAAAGATTTGGCACGTGCCAGCATTTACTAGTTTATTTGACAGCCATAGTTCTAGATACTGGACTGTCTTTCCTTACCCACTGTGTCTAGGGACAATTCAGATTTTAATTGACATACAGAACATTTTCTGGAGCATTACAGAAAAAACAGGACTGGAGGACAATGTTTCCTGAAAAAAATATTTTGACATCATTGTTCTCCATGCCTTTTTTACCCCATAGGAAAACTGTCTAACTTGTACAAAATCCATTCTAGGCCAGTGTGGTGTTGGGTTTATAGGACAGAGGATATTTGTTCCCTGTTAGAAGCTATGGAAATGAAGGCAGCACCAATCCCCATGACTTCCAGAATGGCAGACAGGGTGAAAAAAATTTTTTTAACCTTTATTTTATTTATTTTTATTTGGTGCAGAGGATTGAACCCAGGGTCCTCACATGTGCTAGGCAAGCGCTCTACCACCACTGAGCCACAACCCCAGGCCCTGAAGAAATATTGACAGGAGTGGGGATGTTGTGGCTGATGGCTGGACAGAAGGCCTTCTGATTAAATATAGCCTAGAAGGGAGACAAGCCCACCCCATGCTGGTCAAAGCCTGAGCAATTGATTGTGAGAGTCTTCTCTTCCTGTAGTGACCAGACCCCTGTTAGAGAGAGGACTTTGGTTTCCAGGGCTGGAGCTTCTCTGCAGAGACAGAAATTAGTGGGGAGAAGTAGGGGAGTCCTCCTTTCAGTGCCAAGACTCTCCAGAGTCAAAGCCCTTCTTGGCAAGGTTGGTGAGGATGGCCTTCTCTGGTAGGCAAGTGGTGGAAGTTAATGTGGTGAGATGAGTTTGGAGTACTCAACTCTCATTTCCACTGTTTCCTTCTCATGCAAAGTCTGTCCAAATCTGTATGCAAACGTGGCCTTAGGGCAATGGCCACTTAGTGCACTTCAATGAATCCTTTAATGTAGGCATCACAAGCCTCTGGGTTCTGCCTAGCAGTAGCACCACTTAGCACTGTCATAAAACTTGTAGTCCAGCTCACTTAGAAATCTGCTTTAATGTATTCCACTTCCTAACTCCCAGGGACTTTGTCTACTGAAGATAAGAACTGATTTATCCAGAGCATAAGAGCAATAAAAGACTGCACTTACTAGGTAGATATGGGAAACATGGTCAATGTTTTGAATAGGTACTTACCTTATTTTAGTGTTAACCTTGGTGCTATGTGTTTACTTTGCTCTTTCCACATTTAGGGTCTCAGATATCTTGTGGGTTATTTCCAGCATCAGGAGCATTAAATGATAGCATTGAGCATATATCCTATGCCCTGTGGGGAGCCACGCATGAGCTGTATTAAGCATCCTCTCTCAGCCTTGAGCCAAGTGGGTGTTAGTCTGTCATTGCACACTGTCTGGGCTGTGTGAAGCAGGTGGTCTCCACCTTCACTTGGCAAAGAAGTCTGCTTTCTCAGAGCTCTGGACCTGGGCATTACCCACTTGGGCTAGGTCAGAACATTCCATAGAAACTCCTTTGTTAATTTCCCTATAAATAAAGGGATTCCGAGTGCACACTCTTTCTTTCCAGTGTGGAAGCTTACTCTTAAAGTCTTAGAGCCATCACGCTCTTGATTTGAAAAAATTATGTCTATGTTGTGTGCTTTTTGGCTACCTTCTTAGCTTAATGTTGCAGCCAGCTCTTTTAAACCAGTTCATCTTGTCTGCACACATCGTGGTCAAGAACACCTAATCACAAAGTCAGGCCTATGCAGATATTGGCTCTTGACCAAGACCAAAGAGCCATCTGGACATTTCCTGAGCAGGATCTTTGCTCCATTACCATCTTTGTGTAGTCTTTTTCTCTGCCTTTTTCTTTAGATCTTCATCTCTTTCCATAATGTTTAAGGAACATGCCCAGATTTGGAACAAATATCCCCTCATGGAAGTAAAGTATATACTCCTTTTACCTTAGATAGATCCCCACCCTCTCTCCATGGTTGTGTTTTAATTGATTCTTGAGGGTATGTTTAAAAACCAGTGGCAGCTCTTCTCATTGACACCACATCATGAGGAGAGGGGATGTGGTGGACAGAGCATCAGAAATCAATGAAAAGATAGAATTGGAGAGGTGGGGAAATGGGACAGTTTGGTAGATCCCTTTGCAGGAGGAATAGAGAAAGGCTGTGTTACCATCAATGACATGTCTTTCTATCTGTTGCCAAAAGGTAATCAGGAGACCAACATGATGGAAGGAAGAGTTAACAGTTTTGAATGCCCTCCACGTACTAGAAGAACACTCTGGCTGTTCTTCTCTGCCCGTGCAGAAAGAGTGTCTTTCTCTGCCCCTGCCCAGGTATGCTTTCTGGGCTCCAGGTGGGCTGACAGCTGGGACAAGACTGGGGGGAAAGTATTTGGCAGCTCTGCGATGGAATCCACAACAAAATAATTTGTCTTAATGAGAAGTGTGGGTGTGGGAAATAAAACTTATATTCTTCCAGGACCAGGGAATCTGTAGATTTGTAAAGGTGGCAATGTTCAGTGATCTGGTTATGAATAGCAAAGTTTCTTAGCGCCTTTGAAGGCATTAGGTATTATTCCAATTACCAAATTGTAAAGCTTCTTTCCTACTCTCATCTTTGATTGTCTATATTTTTTAAACATCCTCTAGTTAGAGTTCCTCTTTCCAGCCTTTCTTATTCATTCTTGCCAAACCAAGATTCTCCATGCAGTGTTCATGCTGTGCATTGATCACATGAGAACAGAAGTCATAAAAATAAGATGCAAAGCTATTTTTAATCTTTTTGTTGTCCATAATATTATGTGTTATCATAACTACTAATATCATCTAATGTCAGTGTTATTGGCATGTGTCAATAGTATATCTTATGTCACATCTCTATTTAAAAATAATCAGGAGTCTAGAGATGGTGGCGAATAGAGTGCGTCACCCCCGTGTACCGTGTCACTGCACAGGTGAATAGTTAGAACGGCCAGAAGGTGTCTTGTTAGGAATTTCCAGCAAAATTGGGGTGCACTGAAACCTAGAGGAAGGATTTCCAACACCCGAGAGTCAATTACTGTGGCTCAATCACGAGTGAACCATGCGCCTGGAGATTCAGGCTGATTGATCAGTGGCCAGCCCCGCAGCCAGAGCCTTCGAGCGCCGACGTGCCAGCAACGCAGAGAAATGGTGCTATGGATTCTGTGGGGTCCTACCAACTATGCTCCAGGCTGAGTTCTGGGTTTGAGATGGGGGAGAGAAACAGTCCAGATCTGCCCTCCACACTGGACAACCCACCGAGGAAGCCAGCGGCCACCATCTTGGAGAGCTGATGTCACCATTGCCAGTTTCCGATAGACCTGATCTCATCGCAGCAAGTTCAGTGATAGAACAGGTGTGTGACATTTAGCCCTTCTCCCACACACCAGGGAAATTGCATAAAATCTCTCCCTGGCTTTCCAGAGGCGTGATTATCAGAGTGAGCGTGAATAGAGGCGTGGGGAAAGGTAAAGGCACCTGACCTCCAACTCCCCCCTCCCACCAGCGGTGAAAAGGAAACCTGTCTCGCCAGCTCTGGGAGGAATGGCTATCAGAGGGGATCAAAACAATAGGGGGCCGGTTCCCAATAGCCGTGCTCCACATCCAGGAAACTGTAGGCCCAGAGTGTAGCTTGAACTGCGGAGAGGTATCACACTGGGGAAGGCCTGTCTGGTGGGAGAAGCGAGGAGACTAGAGGCCAGGGATAAACCTAAGTTAACAGGTTTGGAGAGACACCAGGTGGGGGAGGAGGGAGCGGCCTCATACGGATTGTTTCCTGCCCCCGGAGGGCAAAATCTTGATCTGGAAGGCACAGCACCACCTACTGGAAGCGAAGAAAATAGAAGCCTAACAGTGCCTTTTTTTTAAAAATTGTAATATTTATTTTACTGTATTTTATTATTTTTTTTATCATTTCTTCTTTTCTTTTGTATTTTTTTCTTTCATTCTTCTCTCCCTCTCTCTTTCTTGGTTTGCTTCCTTAACTTTTCCCTGTCTTTCCTCCCAAGCATGACGACTCCAATTATGTGTAATTTAATAAATGCAAATAGATGAATACTACGAGACGGTCTATAGTCCGCCTAAGCCCTTAACTACCCCCAAGTACTTCTGTCTATTCTCTTGTTAATATCTGCCTGCATTTGAGCAACCCCCCAAAGAAGCTAAGATATATTAACCTCCATACCATCAAATCGTCTGACCTTAACATAAAATCCTAAGTTCAAACCTCAATTCTCTATATGCCATCAAAATCTATAGGCCTTTAATAAAACTAACGAATTTACCTTAAATCACAATTGAATCCAACATCTCTAAACATTGTCTCCCAACACAAAGGAAATATCTTGGAGCTATACAAAACCAAAACAAATTTATAGGAGAAAACAGAAACACAGCAGTCAAACAGAGTTGGAAAGTAACATGAGCACCATGAAAAAAAACAAGGGAAAAAAGGATTACAAACAATGCAGGATAGATTAAATTTACAGGAGAACCTAGAGGCATCAGAAGAATGGACAGAGAAAGAACTCAAGGCATACCTGACTCGGATGGAATGGAGTCTTAAAGAAGTAATTAGACAGCAAGTCCAAACAATGAAAGAATACTTTGAAAATGAATTACATAAGCAGATTCAAATAGCAAAAAATGAACTCTACCAGGAGATAGATATTTTTTTAAAAAATCAGACAGTAATCCTAGAAATGCAGGAAACCATAAATCAAATCAAAAACTCAAATGAGAATATTACAAATAGTCTAGATCAATTAGAAGTCAGAACATCAGAAATGAAGACAAAATTTATCAACTCGAAAAGACTACAGCCAACACAGAAAGGCTGGTAAGAAAACGCGAGCAAAACATCCAAGAGATATGGGATGTCATAAAAAAACCAAACTTAAGAGTCATTGGGATAGAAGAAGGTATAGAGGTCCAAATCAAAGGAATGAGCAACCTATTGAATGAAATAATCTTAGAAAACTTCCCAGAAATGAAAGATGGAATGGACTTCCAAATTCTGGAAGCCTACAGGACCCCAAACATACAAAACTGTAATAGACCAATTCCAAGATACATTATTATGAAGATATCTAACACAGAACAAGGAGAGAATATTAAAAGCTATAAGAGAAAGGAGGCAGATTACATTCAGGGGTAAACCAATTAGGTTAACAGCTGATTTTTCATCACAGACTTTGAAATCAAGAAGATCCTGGAAAAATGTATTTCAAATGCTGAAAAATAATGGATTCCAACCAAGAATATTGTATCCACAAAATTAAGCTTCAGGTTTGACAATGAAATTAAAATATTGCATGATAAACAAAAGTTAAAAGAATTCGCAGCCAGAAAACCAGCACTGCAAAGCATTTTGAGCAAAACACTACAAAAAGAGGAAACGAAAAACAGCACCCAAAACTAACAGTGTGAGGTAACTCAGTAAAGGGGGGGAAATAACCAAAGAGGAAAAACAAGCCAAATTTAAATAAATAAATAAATAAAATAAACATAACTGGAAGTACAAACCATATATCAATAGTAACCCTAAATGTTAATGGCTTAAACTCACCAATCAAGTGACATAGGCTAGTATCTTGGATTAAAAAAACAGACCCAACAATATGCTGCCTTCAGGAGACTCATCTGACAGGAAAAGACATACACAGCTGAAGGTGAAAGGTTGGGAAAAATCATACCACTCATATGGTCCTCGGAAGCAAGCAGGAGTGGCCATACTCATATCGACTAAAATCAACTTCAAACCTAAGTTAATCAAAAAGGATAAAGAAGGACACTATATACTGTTAAAAGGAACCATTCACCAACAAGACATAACAATTATCAGTATGTATGCACCAAATAATGGTGTTGCAACATTCATAAGACAAACTCTCCTCAAGTTCAAGAATCAAATAGACCACAACACTATAATTATGGGTGACTTCAACACACCGCTTTCACCATTGGACAGATCCTCCAAACAAAAGCTGAATAAAGAAACTATAGAACTCAATAACACAATCAATAACCTAGACTTAACTGACATATATAGAATATATCAACCATCATCAAGTGGGTATACGTTCTTCTCAGCAGCACATGGATCCTTCTCAAAGATAGACCATATATTATGCGATAGGGCAACTCTTAGTAAATATAAAGGTGTGGAGATAATACCATGCATCTTATCTGATCATAATGGAATGAAACTGGAAATCAATGATAAAAGAAGGAAGGCAAAATCCTGCATCAACTGGAAAATGAACAATATGTTACTGAATGATCAATGGGTTACAGAAGACATAAAGGAGGAAATCAAAAAATTCTTAGAGATAAATGAAAATACAGACACAACATATCGGAATCTATGGGACACAATGAAAGCAGTTTTAAGAGGGAAATTCATTGCCTGGAGGTCATTCCTCAAAAAAAGAAAAAACCAACAAATAAATGAGCTCACACTTCATCTCAAAACCCTAGAAAAGAAAGAGCAAAACAACAGCAAAGGTAGCAGAAGGCAAGAAATAATTAAAATCAGAGCGGAAATCAATGAAATTGAAACAAAAGAAACCATGGAAACCATAAAAGTTGGTTCTTCGAAAAAATAAATAAGATTGACAGACCCTTAGCCATGCTAACAAAGAGAAGAAGAGAGAGAACTCAAGTTACTAACATACGGGATGAAAAAGGCAATATCACAACAGACACTACAGAAATACAGAAGATATTTAGAAATTATTTTGAAACCCTATATTCCAATAAAATAAAAGATAGTGAAGATATTGATAAATTTCTTAAGTCATATGATTTGCCCAGATTGAGTCAGGAAGATACACACAATTTGAACAGACCAATAACAAAGGAGGAAATAGAAGAAGCCATCAAAAGACTTCCAACCAAGAAAAGCCCGGGACCAGATGGGTATACAGCGGAGTTTTACAAAACCTTTAAAGAAGAGTTAATACTAATACTTTTCAAGTTATTTCAGGAAATAGAAAAAGAAGGAGTTCTTCCAAATTCATTCTATGAGGCCAACATCACCCTGATCCCAAAACCAGACAAAGACACTTCAAAGAAAGAAAACTACAGACCAATATCTCTAATGAACCTAGATGCAAAAATCCTCAATAAAATTCTGGTGAATTGGATACAAAAGCATATCAAAAAATTATATACCATGATCAAGTAGGATTCATCCCTGGGATGCAAGGCTGGTTCAATATACGGAAATCAATAAACATTATTCACCACATCAATAAACTTAAAGATAAGAACCATATGATCATCTTGATAGATGCAGAAAAAGCATTCGACAAAGTACAGCATCCCTTTATGTTCAAAACACTAGAAAAACTAGGGATAATAGGAATTTACCTCAACATTGTAAAAGCTATCTATGCTAAGCCTCAGGCTAGCATCATTCTAAATGGAGAAAAATTGAAGGCATTCCCTCTAAAATCTGGAACAAGACAGGGATGGCCTCTTTCACCACTTCTATTCAATATAGTTCTCAAAATACTGGCCAGAGCAATTAGACAGACAAAAGATATTGAAGGCATTAAGATAGGAAAAGAAGAACTTAAATTATCACTATTTGCGGATGATATGATCTTATCCCTAGAAAACCCAAAAGGGTCTACAAAGAAACTACTAGAGCTAATAAATGAATTCAGCAAAGTGTCAGGATATAAAATCAACATGCATAAATCAAAGGCATTCCTGTATATCAGCGACAAATCTTCTGAACTGGAAATGAGGAAAACCACCCCATTCACAATATCCTCAAAAAAAATAAAATACTTGGGAATCAACCTAACAAAAGAGGTGAAAGATTTATACAATGAAAACTACAGAACCCTAAAGAGAGAAATAGAAGAAGATCTTAGAAGATGGAAAAATATACCCTGTTCATGGATAGGCAGAACTAACATCATCAAAATGGCAATATTACCAAAGTTCTCTATAGGTTCAATGCAATGCCAATCAAAATCCCAATGGCATTTTTTGTAGAAATAGATAAAGCAATCATGAAATTCATATGGAAAAATAAAAGACCCAGAATAGCAAAAGCAATTCTAAGCAGGAAGTGTGAATCAGGAGGTATAGCGATACCAGATTTCAAACTATACTACAGAGCAATAGTAACAAAAATAGCATGGTACTGGTACCAAAACAGGTGAGTGGACCAATGGTACAGAATAGAGGACACAGAGACCAATCCACAAAATTACAACTATCTTATATTTGATAAAGGGGCTAAAAGCATACAATGGAGAAAGAATAGCATCTTCAACAAATGATGCTGGGAAAACTAGAAATCCATATGCAACAAAATGAAACTGAATCCCTTTCTCTCACTGCCGGGTTTCTGTTCTTGCAACTAAAAGGCTCAGGGGTCACTCCAGTTGAACTGGGCTGACTGGGCTGCACGAAATAACCACACAAGAGACACAAATACCTTTTTCTTTGGGGTTGCTGTGACGGCTCCTCTGACCTTAAGGTTCACAGAAAGAGAGAGAGAGAGCATTCACTGACCCCTTTTATTGAGGAGAAGCTATTCAAATGAGGCAAGGGGTCAGGTTTCCGAGGGCTGAGTCTATCTTCATGATATCCACTGTCAGCAGGTGGACTGACACCTGGGTAGGCCACACCCAAGGGCACAGTAAGAGGAGAGGACACACACAAGGCACTTCCATGGAAGATTCTATACTTAACAGGGCAAGGGGTTATATTACAAAGGAACAGGTGAGCGTAGCTTCACTCATGGGGCTGTAACAAGACACACCCATTCTGTGACTGAGCGCCTCAGTCACCCTTAAGGTTTGCCTCCCACATCTTACCATGCACAAAAGTTAACTCAAAATGGATCAAGGAGCTTGATATCAAATCAGAGACTCTGCATCTGATAGAAGAAAAAGTTGGCTCCGATCTACATATTGTGGGGTTGGGCTCCAAATTCCTTAATAGGACACCCATAGCACAAGAGTTAAAAACAAGAATCAACAAATGGGACTTACTCAAACTAAAAAGTTTTTTCTCAGCAAGGAGTAACAATAAGAGAGGTAAATAGGGAGCCTACATCCTGGGAACAAATCTTTACTCCTCACACTTCAGATAGAGCCCTAATATCCAGAGTATACAAAGAACTCAAAAAATTAAACAATAAGAAAACAAATAACCCAATTAACAAATGGGCCAAGGACCTGAACAGACATTTCTCAGAGGAGGACATACAATCAATCAACAAATACATGAAAAAAATGCTCACCATCTCTAGCAGTCAGAGAAATGCAAATCAAAACCACCCTAAGATACCATCTCACTCCAGTAAGATTGGCAGCCATTATGAAGTCAAACAACAACAAGTGCTGGCGAGGATGTGGGGAAAAGGGTACACTTGTACGTTGCTGGTGGGACTGTAAATTGGTGCAGCCAATTTGGAAAGCAGTATGGAGATTCCTGGGAAAGCTGGGAATGGAACCACCATTTGACCCAGCTATTGCCCTTCTCAGACTATTCCCTGAAGACCTTAAAAGAGCGTACTATAGGGATACTGCTACATTGATGTTCATAGCAGCACAATGCACAATAGCTAGACTGTGGAACCAACCTAGATGCCCTTCAATAGATGAATGGATTAAAAAAGTGGCATTTATACACAATGGAGTATTACTCAGCACTAAAAATGACAAAATCATGGCATTTGCAGGGAAATGGATGGCACTAGAGCAGATTATGCTAAGTGAAGCTAGCCAATCCCTAAAAAAAAAATGCCAAATGTCTTCTTTGATATAAGGAGAGCAACTAAGAACAGAGCAGGGAGGAAGAGCATGAGAAAAAGATTAACATTAAACAGGGATGAGAGGTGGGAGGGAAAGGGAGAGAGAAAGGAAATTGCATGGAAATGGAAGGAGACTCTCATTGTTATACAAAATTACATGTAAGAGGATGTGAGGGGAAAGGGGAAAAAAACAAGGGAGAGAAATGAATTACAGTAGATGGGGTAGAGAGAGAAGATGGGAGGGAGGGGAGGGGGGATAGTAGAGGATAGGAAAGGTAGCAGAATACAACAGTCACTAGTATGGCAATATGTAAAAATGTGGATGTGTAACCGATGTGATTCTGCAATCTGTATACGGGGTAAAAATGGGAGTTCATAACCCACTTGAATCAAATGTATGAAATATGATATGTCAAGAGCTTTGTAATGTTTTGAACAACCAATAAAAAACCTGATAATTAAATAATGAAAAACTAAAAAATAAAATAAAATAAAAATAATCAGATCAAATGACTGAATTGGAGCATTTTTTTTATTATATATCTTAGTTATACTTTCAGAAAGACTTGAAAATTTTTCTCCTGGCAAAAGGGATAAAGGTCAGACCTAGAATACAAAATAAACTTTGTTCAGAATGGAAGATCATGACAGCCCTAAATAGAAAGTGCTGAGAAAGGCAGGAATGACTTAGAGGCCCAAAGTAGGATAGTACAGGAGAGGACAGCAATGTCTTCCATTTGAGGTTTTCCATCTCTTTAGTCCCTCCACTGTACAGCCTCTGTAAGTAATTTCTCCCCTTCTTTGGGAACTTGGCCAGTCTCAGGCAGGGGTTGAAGGGAAAGGAAGAAGAGAAGGAAGAGAATAAATCTAGCTAGTGAGGTGAACAGAGCAAAAGGGAGGGAGAGAAGGACAAAGGGGAGTTGTTGGAAAACCTGTTCAAGTCATAGGGCTCCTTCGTGACTTGAAAGGGTTCACTCAGGAGGCAAGTTAGGATTTGGCAGCATAAGGAACTGGCAACAGGGGCAGCAGGGGCAGCCATCCAGACTGTAGATGCTTTCCTAAGCTGGGAAGCCAGGCAGCCTTACACACAGTGTACCTTTAAGGCTACCCACACGTGGGCTTGGGACAGATCTGGAAGGCCAGGTATGTCAGTGGCCAACCCAGGAAGTAGGTGAAAGCAAATGAGTTCTTAAGTCTGAGACAGCAGCAAACAAGATCCTAAGAGCTTGCGTTTGGGGACCAGAATACAAGGCAGAGATTTGGGGGACCAAAACCCTTAGGAAAATCGGCTATCATTCAGGATGGTTCTCTGCTTCAAGGAAAGGGGCTGATTATGACTGGACAATCAGGCAGAAATTGAGCACAGAGTTGAAGGACTTCCAAGGGAGAAATGCAGGAGGTGTCCACAGTTAGGCTGGGCTACCAGACCTTGGGTGCATGAAAGGAGGGTTAACTTTAAGTCCTCTGAGAGGGGCCTGAAGATAGTTGATGTATATCTTGCTTTCTTTTTTTATACTGAGGATTTACTCAGAGACACTTTACCACTGAGCTACTTTCCCCAGTCCTTTTTATTTTATTTTTTATTTTGAGAAAGGTTGCTGAGAGTCTTGCTAAATTGCTGAGGCTGGCCTCAAGCTTCCGATCCTTGTTGAGATTGGCTGAAAAGCTGGAGTGACCTAGATCTATACGTTGCACTCGACAATAGATTCAGTAGACAGGAAATGAAGATGATGGAGGCAGGAGAAATAAGGCAGCAAGGCCAGGTCTTATACCCTACCTGATTTCAGCTCTGGAAACCTCAGGTGGTATCGCTGTTGCTGGTGACAGCTGACATACTGAACCCTTATCTATATGCCAGACATTGTGATAAGTGTCTTACCTACTTTATTGTATTTAATCCTCCAAATAACCATACACTACAAATATTGGGTAAGTGTGTGTAGAAAAAGGAAATAGAACCAATTAAATGGAGAAAATGCAATTTGGCTCTGTGTTTTCTGACCACATTTTAGAAGACAGTAAGTTTGAGGAAAATAAAGATTTTGTCATTAACCAAAACAATTAGACACCCATAACTAACTATCATCATCAACAACAAAAACACCAAAACAAATGATAAATTAGAGATTACTTTCAAGTAAAACAAAAATGACAGGGCTTAAAATCACCTAAGTTGCAGATTTTACAATGCTATGGTTTATAACAAGCTATAAGAATCAAATAGTTTTTCAAAGGAAACCATTGACAGAAGGCAAGGCAACCTGCAGAATGGGAGAAAATATTTGCAGATTGTATATCTGATAAGGAATTAATATCCAGTATATATAAGGAACTCCTATAAATCAATAGCAAAAAGACCTCAAATAGCCCAATTTTAGAATGGGCAAAGGAATTGAACAGGCATTTCTCCAAGAAAAGACATATATAGATATAGAAAATGTTTCTCAGCATCACTAATCATCAGGGAAGTGCAAATTAATACTACAATGAGATATTACCTCACATTTGTTCAGGTGGCTATCATCAACACAAAAACAAAGAAAGATCATAGAGAATGTGAAGAAATTAGAATACTTGTACACTGTTAGTGGAAATATAAAATGATGCAACCACTCAGGAAAATAGTATGGCAGTTGCTCAGAAAATTAAAAATCAAATTACTTGATCTAGCAATCGCTTCATTCAAATTACTGTGATCTAGCAATCACAGTAATCACTTCATTTCTGGATATGTGTGTATATATATATATAAAATCAGGATCTCAAAGAGATATATGTACTCCCATGCTCATTGCAGTTCTAGAGTTCACTGTAGCTATTGTTGACAATACTGTATTGTCCAGAGGATAGATCTCATTTTAAGTATTTTTATCACAATAAAATTTAAAAAATTAAAAATCACACTAGGATTTTTTTTTTGCATGAACATCAGGTAGCTTCTACTTTAAAATCCTTAGGGTGGGCAGGGTACCCACAGAACACGTTACTGTCCAACAAATAAGCAAGTACTTTGGAATGCTTGCTTAGGAGGCATGCTTGCTTAGACTAGCTCTTATTTGGAGTTCATCCCAGGACTTTGAAGTTCATCCCAGGACTTTGGAGTTCATCCCAGGACAGAGTTCTTTTATACCATGATCTCAACAGGCTCTACTGGGTGAATCTGCCTCCTCCTTCCTTTTACCAGTGGGTTCGCAGAAGGGGGGGAAGTGGGTCAGCCCTATTTACACAGAGCTTTAGTAATTGGGGAATCATTTTCTAAGGCTATCAGGAGAAATTGACCCCTGCATTCTCTGGAATATCTTGGGGAGTTTCTAGGACTCCGCTTTTCACTCTTGGTCCATATCTCTCCTAAGGCAAACTATGGGATTTTGTGGTAGCTCCAAAACTCTTGGTGGGTTCAGAGTGTGGTTGCAGGAGGGTCAGGGACTTCCTCCACATTCTCTTCTTTTTCTGGGCACCACCGGGGCTTCCACCCGGGGTTTATATATCTTTCAGATTCTTGGTTCCTCAGCTAGGACATCTAGAAACAGAAGCTGTGAATCTGGGCTGTAACTGCCTCCTTGGGCAATTCTGGAACCAATTAGGATACTGGGAGCTTGCGGTTACCTAGAGTAGAGTTTCTCAGCACAGTACTGCTGACATGTTGAGCTGGACAATTCTTTATTCAAAGGGCTGTTCTATGCTTTGTAAATGTTTAGCAGTGTCTCTGACCTACCAGATGCCAGTCACATCCCCCCACCCTAATTATATCCCTTAATAATATTTCTAGATATTGCCAAAGTTCCCCTAGGGGGTAAAATTGGCCACAGTTGAAAACAAATGATGAGTCCGGCAACTTGGGATCCTAGGAATTTTACACTTCTTAAAATCCCAAATGTTAATAGAGTGGTTACCACATCCTTTCTTCTCACTGCCTGTTCTGACTGGCAGGATAATTTCTGGCCTCTCTCCATGGAATGTTCAGTTTATATAGTGAGTAGCCACTTGAGACTCCTTTTCAGAATTCTTAGGATTGGCATCTGTGGTCCTGTTGGCTGGCTCTCTGGTGGATCACTAATGGGAAGGTTGAACAATAGAATCCTTAAGGCTTCAGGATACCAACATGAAGCATATTCGGCAGGGCCAAGAGCACAGACACTGGGTTTAGGAGCCCAGGTGAGATACAGTGTTCAACTCAGAGGCAGGGCCCCAGCCTCCAGGTTTGACGGCAGGGTCTGTTTGAATAGGCTTCAGAACTTGCTATCCTCTGACATGAGGGCAACTGTCATCTTCTATCAGTTTTGTAAAACCTGTGGAGACACCAGGCAGGTGGTGGGTTGGCCCAGCACTCATAATTGGTTCTGGATGAGGGTTACCTTCAGTGTAAAGAGTCAGAGTCGGGGTATTCCAGGAAAGGTAGAGTCTGGGCATGGGAGCACTTGGACCTGCAGGGAGGGGCTAAGGGAAGACAGAGATGGTTTGAGTCTATGTTAAGGGCATGACTGGACTGGGTTCCAAAACCTTAAGGAGCAGGTCTGGATTTGTTGGAGGATACCATCAAGTGTGAGTTGTTTCTAGAAACCTTTGTTTTCCTTGGCAGTCCCTATACCTTGTAGCACCTCTGCCATAGCTATCCCCAAGTCACCTCAAAAATATTTCTTTCAGTCTTAGGTTGCCCATCCTCTAGGTGCCCCTTATTTGGAGAACTGTCAATCCTCCTTGGAGAGTAGAAAACCAAGGTGAAAAATCTCACTGGCAACTATGGTGCACTGTCCAAATCTAGTCACCTCTTTTGTGATCTCGCTTCTAGTTTGGCATTTTCTAGATTATCATCCACAGTGCCTGCAGCCTGTGTAGTTTACTTGAAATACAAATCTGACAATGTTTTTCTTATCCTTGAAAATTTTCACTGGCTCCCATTGTCTATAGCAGATATATTATGATTGCTGGACTCAAGAATTTGCATTTCCATCAAGCTTCCAGGTCATGCTCCTGCTCCCTGTCTTGGGACCACATTTGGAGAACCATAAACCTAACAGGATGAAATCTAGCTCCTTAGCCTGGTATAAAAGTCACTTTCTGATCATTCCCACCTATCTCTTATCATTTTTTTTTTGCCTTGGATTGTACATTCTAATTAGAGTTGTCCTTATCTTTCATGTGTATCAGAATTCCCACAAGTGCCCTAGCCCCACTCTTCTGGCCCTAAATCAGAATCTTAGCCCCAAGTCAGAATTGCAGGCAGTAGTTCTTTGGAATTTACATTTTAAACTAGATCCATAGATGATTCTAATATAGTTGGGCCTTGGACCACACATGAAGAAACATCACAAACTATTCAGCAGCCCAATCATGTAGTGTGATTTGGACAGGGTGGTGGTGGTTACTGGTGTTGGAACCCACTACATTCCCAGTCCTATCTTTTATTTTGAGACAGGGTCTTATTAAGTTGTCCAGGTTGATCTTGAACTTGCAATTCTCCTGTCTCAACCTCCTGAGTTGCTGGCATGAGCCACAGGGCCAGTCATGATTTTTCTTCTTTATAATTTCCTCAATCTTAAAATATAACCACCATTGTTCTCCTGACTTATTAGTAAATTTGTAAAGAAAGATTCAGCTTGACTTAAGCACCCATTCTATGAAGGCTTTCTTTCACAGTCACATGTGTGCACATGCTCACCCATAAACACACACAGATGCAAATAAACTCCTGTACTCTACCATGACCCTTAAATTTAAAACATCTTTATATGTACATCTCCCTCCAGCTCTGTAACCTTTTGGAGGGCAGGAAACTTATCATCTTCAGACCTCTAATATATGGTATACAAGAGTAGGCAGTAGAAATATTTTTTGAATACTTTAGTTCACCATGGGGAGAGGGGACACCAATGCTTTAGGCAGATATAGAAAGGTGATTAGGAAACTCATGGGAGTCCTGATACCATATCAGAGAATTTTTAAATTTACCTTTATTTTTTTTTTTTTGCAGTCCAACCTTGGGAATCCAGGATCCCACACATACTAGACAAGTGCTCTACCACTCAGCTGCATCCCCAGCCCCATATCAGAGAAATTAACTACTCGTCCCATGGTGTTTGTGTCATAGTTTGTGTCATCTGCCCTATACTTGTTAGGCACTTAAAGTATTCATGTCCTCATGACTGCTTTGAGAGATCATTTTATTGTTAAGAAAACAAAGGAGCAGAAAGGTTTAAAAACATTTTGTTCAGTAGATGTTGGCAGAATCCAGATTCAAAGCCAGATTAATCTGATTATGTTATTCTTTTCTCATTTTTTTCATTAATCCATAGCTAGAGAGTCTCGTGGACTGGGAAATTAGGCCCCTAGGTTTCCATCAGAGAAATCCCTGGGCTTAGACAGTGCTTAGAGCCAAAGGTGAACAGTGGAGACAGTACTATTTGCTGCAGTTGTGCAAACAATCACCAACACCTGTTTCCTCAGTTTATTCCAAGATATCACACTGTGTGGTCCGCCTGCTGGCCCAATTCATCTGGGACTCTGGGAGATTAGGTTTGGGATAATGCTGTAATTTGGGAGCATAGAATTTGATGCAGAAGGAGTTGGTAAGTGAGGGTCTCCATTCTGCAGCCCAGATGGAGGGCAGTCATATACAGAGGCCACTGGCCAGGCAAGAGAACCAAGAGTACAGAGGGTAGCTGAAGAACCCCCAGTACAGGATGGGCCACTTAGCTGGGAGCAGGCTTCTGTGCCGCTCAGGAACAAGAGAGCAATAATCCTGGGACTCCTGAGAAGCATCTGAGAAACAAGTACCATGGACAAGTCTTCGCCCGTGGCTGACGCCTTCACAGACTAGACTCTGACCCCAGGCTCTGTTGAATTGTGACAACCTGTACTTGTCACTTCATTTCTCCCTACTTAATTTTTCTCATCTAAAAACTGAGGGGGCTGAGCTAGAAAATCTGCAATTCTTTATGTCTCTTGCCTCCCGCCTACAAGTCTATTTTGTACTTTAGGTCTCAGCCTGCATGAAAAATGAGTGCTCTCTAATATTGCATATTTAGCTTTTTGGTTTCTATAAACCCCAAAATGATTTTTTTAAAAGGTCTATTTTTTTTCTCTCTCTCTCCCTCTCCCTCTTCTCTCTCTCTTTCTCTCCCCACACTAGGTATTAAACCAAGACCTTATACATGCTGGGCAAGTACTCTATCACTGAGCTATATCCTCCAGCCCATAAATAATTTTTCAAAAGCAATAAACTTAACCTGTGTTATTAGCTCTACTTTAGGCAGATACAAGTGGCTTAACTTTATAAGTTTAAATTTCTTCATTAGTTCCAAGGTTACCCTATCAAGTGATGGAGTCAGATTAAAACCCAGGGCTGTCAATTTCCAGTGTCTTTCTACTGTACCTTTTCCCCTTACTGTGGTAGAAGAATTCGTAGAGCCAACGAATGATTAAATAAGAGAGGATGTTCAAGGGAGAATCAGAAATTGGAGGTGAGAAAAAGAACATGCTTGAAACAGTCTGTGACTTCACATCCTATGGACCTGAAGGAAGGGAGAGTGGGAGGCAAAGGTGGTCATGAGGTAAAATATTCTAATGTCAGGCTAGTGTGGAACCAAAGGGAAATGTGGAAAACAGGAAGAAGTACTGCTTACAATGGTTTAGGGAACACGAAAGTGAACAAAAATAAGTGCAAAACCCACAGGACAGCACTATGCATGGATGGCCAAGGTGTTGGGCAGCTACTTGGCAGACAGGTCATCACAGGCCATCCCCTGCAAGATGACAGAGGACACAAATTGCCACAAATTGCCATAAATTGCCTTGCAGAACCTTTCAGGGATTTGCCTGATAACAAAAGGAGAGTTGTTAGCACAAAGTGTGCTGATCCTGATTCTCATGGGTGGAACAGAAAGGCAGCAACCACACCTATTAATTTTGTGGGAGAGCTCTAATTTCAAAGGCTCTGTGAGATTTGGAGTTATGTGTTAAGAGCGCATGTTCAGATTTTGCTTTCGGAAAAAATCAAATCACTAAATGACATTATGTCTTCTCTTACCAAAAGGAAATATAGAATCTTAACCCATGTGTCAAAGAAGGTGAACTGCAGATTTTTCTATTCAAATAAAACTTAAAGCAACATTTTGGAAGGAAGGGTAAGAAAAGAAGCAAAGAAATATGTAAATGAAAATAGGTGCAAGGCAAATGGTGTAAACTGATCTTAAATAATTTCAGAACCCCTCAAAAGCTGGATAGATGAGCCACTCAGCAAAGAGCCAAGGCTTAGTTTCTAGGGGAGATGGCAATCTCAGGACAAGGCATAGGAGTAGAAGATTCATACATGTCTGGCAGCAGAATATATGTCAACAGCAAAAAAAAAAAAAAAAAAAAGAAAAAAGAAAATCTTGATAGAGTACAGAGGAAAAATGCCCTGCCCAGATTAGATTTTGGAATATACGCTCTCTAGAAAAGAATGGTGAAAGTGTATGTTAGTCCGTTTTCTGTTGCTACGACAGAACACATGAGACTGAATAATTTATAAAGAAAGAGGTTTATTAACTCCATTTCAGAAATCCAAGAACATGGGACCAGTATCCATTTGGCTTCTAATGAGGGTCTCATGCTACTTCAAAAGCAAGAGAAAAGCAAGTAAATGCAAAAGAAAGGAGGGAGTAAAGGAGGACCAATGCTTTATAACAATCTGTTCTCATGGGAACTACATTAATCATTCCATGAGAGGGATCCCTTGTGACCCATGCTGCATCTTACAGGCCCCATTATCTCTCAACATGGTTACACTGGGGCCAAGCCTCAGTGTGAGTTTTGGTAGGGACAAACCACCTCCAGATCACATAGTCCATGCACAATTATTACCTTTTTAAGATCTGAAATATTTCAAATTCCAGAACACATTTGACAATATGGGTATTTGAATCTATAGTGTTACATAAGGATGAAATGTGCTAATTCACTGTGAGAGCAAGCTATGCCCTGCTCTGAGCTATTTTATGTTGTATGGAATAGCAGCTTTCAGGTAGTGCTCTGCGCTGAGTGACTCCATTTTATAAAGTGTCTGTTTGCCAAGAGCCACTCCAATCTGAGAACAAGTGCTATGGAAAAATGACCTGGTAGCTCTATTGGGCAACTAGATAACCACCAGATGGGACATACAGAATTTATTGAAACTCCCCGTTGCTCAGCATCATCACAAGGTACAAACTGAAAAATGAATCATGATAATAAAAGATGACCACAAACTTATCAAATTCAATTAGCAGCTCATGGATTCATGGACATATCAAACCTGTTTCAGAGGAACCAGTCCCTGAGCTTATCAGACACACTGGGCCATGGAATGAGTTAACCCTCTCACCTGAAGCACATAAAAGGAGGGCCACCTAAGACCTGGCACAGTACTGACCAGTCATCTTATCAGGCCACAAACCCTGACTCTGTCCTGGGCTTCAACTCAGTTCCTTGTGCCTGCTCCTCCCAAATTCCTGCTGGCTGCATTTTTGCTTTGAATAACTTCTGTGACCTGAATAGCTCTGCACCCTGAGTAAGTTCTTAGGTTGGTTCATAATCTTATCAGACCACCTGCAGTGACTCTTTTGCTTTTGCATTTGCATCTTCTCTCTGCCTTTGCTCTTAATAA
Source organism: Ictidomys tridecemlineatus (assembly GCF_052094955.1). Taxonomy (NCBI): domain Eukaryota; kingdom Metazoa; phylum Chordata; class Mammalia; order Rodentia; family Sciuridae; genus Ictidomys; species Ictidomys tridecemlineatus. The sequence continues at coordinate 129,293,901 of NC_135479.1, read as the reverse complement.
AGTTTCTTGAAACCCTTTATCACTGTTTACCCTTTCTTACCTTATTTAGTAAGATACATACATATATACACATACATATGTATATATATATATATATATATATATATGAAGTATAACATGCTGATGAAAGTGATGTAGCATGTGGGGTTATTGTTAATAAATCCTGACCTTGTGGAAACACACAAATGTGTCTTGTCTGCGTTGATGGCATAATGCTCACTCATGACTTGTGTAGTGCATTTAGAAGAGAACCTGTTACATATCAGAACTTAATAAACACTGGTTATTGTTATTACTGACTCCTTTCTGACAACCCACCTTGTAGTATGTGGTAAGTCGAGGAACTGCTAGAGTAATAACAGATGCAATCATTTATTTAGTTGCACCAGGGCTCTGAGCCTAGGTTATATATGTAGCAGGTTTTGAATGTGTTTTGTTTATGCCTGGAGGACTGGTGATGGGGAGTGTCTGGCAGGATTCTGAAAACTGAGCAGCCAAAGATCTTGGGGAGGGGGATCCTAAAAGGAAAATGAAGGACATTGATTTAGTTTGAAGGTCATGAGAAAGGAGCAATTCAGAACATTATAGGGTATTTCTGACTCAATACTTCCAATTCCTGCAGACTTCTGAGTCCCAACAGAAGGACTTCAAGGAAAGAGCAAGTCACAGCTGGTCCTGTTGACTCAGCATCCAGCTGGGAGCATCTGCAACCACAGGATACAGCTTCCAGTGGCTTTGGCTCTGAGAGCAGAGGTTTAGAAGGGAACATGTGGATAGGACCTTTGGTAGCCTCTGGCAACCCCATCAGCAGCTCCTCAGGTAATCTTACTATTGCCAGCTCCTTGGCAATCTTACTACTCTTCAAGCATCTACAGTGACAGAAGGGGCAGAAGACTACAAGGAAAAGCAGTGGAAAGGATATATATATATATATATATATATATATATATATATATATATATATATAAAAAATCATTTTTTCCAGTGCTGGAGATTGAACTCAGGAGTGCTTTACCACTGAAATACATCCCCAGATTTTAAAACTTTTTTATTTTTACTTTTTGGTACCAGGGATTGAACCCAGAGATGCTTAACCACTGAGCCACATCCCCAGTTCTTTTTATTTTTTATATTGAGACAGGGTCTCACTAAGTTGTTTAGGGTCTCACTAGGTTACTGAGGCTGGCTTTGAACTTCTGATTCTTCTGCCTCAGTCCCTTGTGCTACTGGGATTACAGGCATGTGCCACTGTGCCTGGTGCTTTTTTTTTTAATTTTTGAGATAGGGTCTTGTTACATTGCCCAGGATGGAATGGAACTGCCTCAGCCTCCTGAGTCACTAGAATTACAGGCCTATGGCACTGCACATGGCTGAGAAATAATGTTTAATGAGTAATGTTGTGACTCTTTTTTACTACTGGACTATTCTGACCTAGAAAATATAGACTTCAAAAAGAAAGTAGTGGAAGTTGTTGGGCATGGCAGCATACACCCATAGCCCCACCTACCCAGGAGACTGAAATGCAAGGATGGCTTGAGCCCACAGGTTCGAGACCAGACTGAGCAATGTAGTGAGGCCCTGTCTCGGGGAGGAAAAGGCAGGGGGCTGGGATATAGCTCAGTGTCAAAGCACCCTTGGGTTCAACCTCCAATACCAAAACAAAACAAAGTAAAAGAACAAATGAAAGAAAGGGAAAGAAATAATTGCTAAAAATAAAAGATTATATTTGAGCTATAATTAAGTCATTCTCAAATCTCTTTTTTTCTGAACTTTGGGAGTCCAACAAATCATACCAGAGCTCTCCTATAGAATGATACATTGAGCTTCTGTATACCTGAGGCAGCTAATGGGAGAGATGGGCCAACAAAGATTTTCAAAATTGTAGGGCCAATGCTAGGAAAAGGAATTTTCCAGTTATGTATGGGGGCATTTATGTTTCTCCCAAGTAAATGCCACTTTCAAATGTGCTTCCCTAGGCTTAATGTTCTTTTCTTAGCATGAATAGAAAAGGTAGATCAACTCAAATTGCAGCACAGACACTGAATGGTAATACAGGATTATGTTAACACTCAAAGTGCTTAATGATGAATGAGTCATATGCCAGGCTGTGACAAAAGGCCTCACTCTTTAAGCAAGAGAGGCCCTGTTCTGGCACATTATTAATTTCTGAAGCTGAAATCCAGAGTAGATGGATTTAAGAGGTTAATCTCTATTTTATTATAATTCCTTCTAATAGATTTTAGCCCCTTCTTCTCCATGCCCCTACTTGAATACAATTTTTAAAAACACACAATAAAATTCTTGTTTTGATAATTGGAAGTTTATGCAAGAGGATTCTCAACTCTAAGTTTTTTGACTGTAATATAAAAAAAAGGAAGAACTGACACCTTCTTCAAGGGTTTTTTTTTTGGGGGGGTGATTGCTTCAGGAAGTATTCTGGGAACCCGAATCCTGAGGATGTAAGATTATAGGACTTGGGGGAGGGCTGAGTGGAGCTGATAGCATACAGGAGCTATTGAAGGGCATAGGAAAATATCCAGGTGGGTTCTGAAAATGCACAGAAGAATAGGGTTGAAAACCACATGGTTGCCAGGCCAGTGAGGCTGAAATCTGGATAGGCTTGAGAGTTGGCTGGCTTTTGAACACAAGAAAAGCTCATCAGCCTAGGTGTTCCAGAGGACATTGACTGTAGTGATGAGGGAGGCCATGAAGAGCAGGTAGAAGTAGAAGATCAGAAAAAGGTGGAAGAGCAGGGTGTCCACCAGGTGGCTGAAGTTCACCCACAGTTCCACCAGGTGCTGCTTCTAGCCTTTCAGTTCCCACTGGGCTCTTGCTGATTCAGAGCTCCCATTTGATTCTGTCCCTCTGGTATTTGATACCTTCCCCACCAAGTCTCCTGGCTCCTTCAGCCCTGTGGGGAGGACAGAAAGTCAGCCATGGAGTGCAAAGTTCACCTGGGCAGGAAGGAAGTCAGAGGAGGAAAAAGGATTAGAGAAGTGAAGGAATGGGAAAAGAAAGTGGGCAGTCTGGCTTCCTCACCAGGCAGGTGGGTGGGCCTGAAGTCCTGACCCTTTTTCCCCTTCTGGGTCCCACAGGGGCAGCACCTCCTTGAGCTGATGCAGTGCCTCAGCTGGGAGTGGAGCCACCCAGGCATGGGTAGGGGCTGGTCAGGTACAGGTGATGAGGATGGGCTCCAGTAGGCTGGCTATCATCAGGGACAGACACGGAGTGAAGTAACATCTGAGGGCAATAAGTCATTCATCATAAGAAGAAATAAGCTGTAGCCCAAATCACACCCTCAGCCCCATTTTGTATTTTATTTAGAGACAGGGTCTCACTGAGTTGCTTAGTGCCTTGCTTTTGCTGAGGCTGGCTTTGAACTTGCGACCTTCCTGCCTCAGTCTCCTGAGCTGCCTGGCCAGAAAGGTCATCTTGAATGGGGCACAGTTCTGTTTTTCTGCCTTCAGGCAGAAGCTGAGGGCATCAGTGGCCACCAGAAAGCCCCTGGGCATTATCACATAGAGCCTGGGCTTGGCTCAAGTGAGGGGTGACTGGGAAGCTGCCAAGTCAGATAAGAGCAACCGCTGGGATTTATCCCAGGCCTGACTATCTAGTGAGGAAACGGCACCTCATGTCTCTTTTGGTGTCCCCTCTCTCCATCCAAAGGCATCACAGGGTTTGATTTTGCCATGCTGCTTACCATCAAATGCATCTGACTCCTTCTTGACCCTGTCAACTTTCTCCACTACCAATGTGTTCTCAGCAAGACTGTGGGAACACATGCTTTGGAATCACATGCATTTCATCTTTTATTTCTGCTTGTTCCCACTGGTAGACTCTCAAGACCAGTGGGAGGAAAACTAGACAGTGGAGATACTGAGAGTTTTTCAGGATATAGAATCATAATATTCCTAAGACTGTGCTTATAACTCTTCCCACCATATTCTGTAAAACAATAAACATGAAGATTCCTGCCCTCCAAAAATGTTCTGATAGTCCTTAAGGGAAGGGAGGTTCACCCTACTTTAAATCACTGACACAGAGACTTTGTTTTTTTCCTCAAGGGAAAAATTACTTAATGAATATTATCTGAAAATCAGATATTATTCTAGCACTAGTGATATACCAGTAAAAAATGTGACAAACCCCCTCCCCCCACAGAGTTTACATTATAATAGAGGACATAAGCTATAAATTATATAAGACCAAAACCAGGGCCCCTAAGCTCATGCAGAAAATGCATACTGGTTGGTGCCCACCATTATCTGCATTGATCTTTGATGGATCGCCAGAAGCATCCACTCCCCCTTATTCCAAATGAGATTCTGTGAGGTGTTGGAAAGCACCCTGCACTTCTTCACCATGCCAGTTCTATGTCTTGCAAAGAAGACCCAGCACAAATGCTCCCAAGCTTCTTGCCTACATTGTTGAATTCCTCAACGCTCAGCTTCCAGACCCCTTTCAGAGATTCTTTCACTGTACCCTCTCCTCACTCAAAGCCCCATTTCTGCCTCTCTACAGTCTACTTTAATGAGCCTCCCTTACTTGTGTAGACGTCAGAGCCAAAGGTGAGTTGCAGTTCTGTTCATCAGAGGGGAAAGAGATGTCCAAGTAACAGATGCCAGCCTCCAGCACTGACCTTCTATATTTGATGCAATCTTTACTGTGAACATAAACCACAAGACCTGTAGATTTCTAATCCATGTCCAGGCTGCATGTGAGACAGACAGGGAGGTGGATGCTGTGAAGTTCCCAGCAGACTTGACCTTTCTCTCTCAGGTCACCCCAATTCCTGGACTCCATCTCCACTCATCTGACTTCTCCCTTCTATCACCAAAGTCTGAGGTTTATAAGCTATTCAGTTCAGATTCTGCTCTTTTCTAAGTTGAGACTTCGAATAGCCACAACTTGTTACCGGTGCCCTTCTGTGGTTTCCTTCTTTTTTTTTTTTTTTTTTCCCCAGATCTGACACTTACAGCTCCTCAATGAAGGTATCTGGAAGCCATGGTTTCTCAGAAGCTATGATGAGCTTCTTCTTGATACCATATATTCATCTGGGTTTCACCCATTGAATGGGTTGTACCAGATCTAGAGGAAACCCCAGCATCAGATAAACACGGGTATGGGAACTGATTTTAGCCCGGCTCTTCCTCCTGCACTTACATTTCCTTTTACCATGATTTCTCACTCTCTCACTTCCTTCGCTGGTGACCGCTTGCCATGATATCACTAGCAAGTCTCACTTGATTTCTTTGGCTCTGAATCCCCTGAGATGGACCCACTTAAGTACTGGCTCCCATGAGCTTGGTTTAATGTCACCTTCTTCCTGTGCTTCATCTCTTTTCTCTTAAACCAGCAAAATAATCAGCAACTTTCTGTGTTCATTATTGGTCTGTTCAAACTTATCTATGGTATTCTTAGTGCTATTGAATTAATCTGCAAATCTGGACCTGGAATAGAAAAGGAGAGGTACCATAGTAAAATAAATAGGGAAGAAGTCCTATTTTAAAATTTAAAAATTGAAAAAACAGGGGCTGGGCCTGGGGCTCAGCATGCATGGGGCACTGGGTTCAATCCTCAGCACCACATAAATATAAAATAAAGATATTGTGTTCACCTATGACTAAAATATAAATATAAAAAAATTGAAAAAACAATTTTTATCCAGGATCATTAACTCCAAGAAGGCAGGTTTATTGCCACCATCTGCTCCTTATTCATTTCCAAGGCTGTATAATGTAGCAATTATGAGTTTTAATCAGAAACTACTGAAAACTGTACTTTAAACCAATCCAGGGTTCATCCAGTGAAAAAAACCCACTAGAAGGGTCCATTGGGAATATGTTTCTGGTGGAATATTCCAAAAGGGAACAGACTTTGCCTGCAGTGATATTAGGGCAACATTCCCTGTCATGTCTCCTTACTCATACAATGAGCCTCAAATTTTTTAAAAAAGCTTTTTTAAAAATAATATTTCCAAATTTGTATTATAATAAAATACATATAACATAAAATTCACTGTTGTAACCATTTTTAAGTGCATGGTCCAGTAGCATTAAGTATATTCTTATTGTACAAGCATCACCACCATCCATTGCCAGAACTCTTTCTGTCTTGCTTAACAGAAACTCTATACCCATTAAATAAGAACTCCCTATTCCTCCCCCCCCCCAGTCCCTGGAGACCAGTATTATGCTTTCTGTCTCCATGATTTTGACTATTCTAAGTACCTCATGTGCATGGATTCATATAGTCCCTGTCTTTTTTGTAACTGTCTTATTTCACTCAGCTTAATGTCCTATTGAACATTAATGTCCATGTTGCAGTGTGTCAGAATTTCCTTCCTTTTTAGAGCTGAATAATTTTGTCAAGAATTTCCTTCCTTTTCAGAGCTGAAAAATTTTCCATTGTCGTATATGCCACCTGTACATATATGTCTATCCACTTATCTGTCAATGGACACGTGGGTTGCTTCCATGTTTTAACTCTTGTGAATAATTCTGCTTTGAACACAAGTATATAAATATCTATTTGAAACCCTCTGTTCTTTTCTTTTGACTATATACCCAGAAGTGGGATTATTGAGTTATATGGTAATTTTATTTTCAACTTTTTGAAGAACCACCAAGTTTTTTCCTACAGCAGCTGTGTCATTTTACATCTTTACCAACAGTGCACAAGGGTTTCAATCCTCCATATCCCCATCAACATTTATTTTCAGTGTTTCCTTTCCTTTAAATAGTAGCCATCTCATCTTAATGAGTATGAGATTTTATCTCATTGTAGTTTTGATCTATATTTCTATAATGATTAGTGAAACCCAGAATCTTTACATATGCTTATTGGCTATTCATATACATTTGGTGAAATGTCTGTTCAAATCCTTTTTTGTGAGTCTCTAATTTTACAAAATCCAGAGTACCCACTGCTCACTACTAGACCATTGCAATGTGGGATCAGGACTTATCTCTTCTAGTATGATATCGCTTTCATGTGGATGCCAAATGAAAAGACTTTGGTCAAACAAATACTTCTTGGAAGCCAGAAGAGCCCACCCCATGCTAGCCTGAGAAATTGTTGGTAAAAGTTTTCTCTCTCCCTCTACAGAGCAGAGACCCTGGGAGAGGAATGCCAAGGCTGGGACCTGAGGAGTGTTTCTGCAGAGAGAAAACAAGGGACACTGGGAGAAGTGTGAGCTCCACGTTCCTGGGCCAGGGAGAGTGAAAGGTGGTGAAAGTTGACAATGTGAGCTGAATCAGAGATTTGTCCCCAAATTTTAATTTCTGTGTTCATGCAAAACTTGCTTAAATGTGTATGCAAACTCAGCCCTGTCCACAACTTTACAGTGTCTGCTATGTCCTTAATTTCACAACAGTTTTTTTCCACCTTCACGGAATGTCCTTCTATTGCTTACCTCTGTCCCTGAAACATTTGGGTGATGTCCGTAACAAATTTTGCAATCACAGTTCTCCTCACTGAATTAATAAGGCATAGATGGTCATAAATTAATGCTAAGGAAAGTAACCAGGTAGGTAGGTAGTAGGTATCTATAGGATCTTAAGGAACTCATTTTTTTTTAATTTAGTGAGTATATACTGTGTCTCAATTATGTGCTGTGATTGTTTTCTTCTGAAACTCAGTAGTCTCCATCACTGAGATGATCATAAAGAGAGTTCATTGATATTCATCTCATATCCCCTTTCTAATACTTTTGTGGTACATTATGTGCTAACATTTCTAGTTGAGTCCATTTTTATCTATCTCTGATGTTGTACTATTCCTCATTGCTCATTTTCTATAATATAAAAGAAAAATACCCAAGACTGGGAAAATTATACTGGAAAAGTTTTTATTTTTCATGAAAGATTGTCTCATCCACCTCCATCTCCTTAGCATTTCCATTGGGCCCATTTCATTTGACCTCAAGAGTGCTAAGAAAGATGATTTTTCCCCTTAACATCAATTGATACTCAGAAACCATGAAGATAGATTATATGCCTGGAAGAGGAAAGACATGTGGAGGGGAGAAGAGCCACAGAAGCATGTGGAGTGAAGCCACCACAGAAGTGCCAACTCTTAGGATCCTAGGAAGATACGAAGCTGTTAGCGTCATGGTTTCCCATGTTTATCAAAATGAACATCCAGTTGTTGAGTAGGAATAATAAAAAGTAGCCTAGCTATGTACTCTTTCCCAGTAGTTCTGTGTTTGCTTGGCTCTTGCTCTTATCCCATCTTATCTTGCAGTAGCAGCTGAAGGATGAGGCAGAAGAGGAATCCTTCTCCCTGGATGGTGACAAGAGAATGTCCTGTAGGATAAGCCACGCTTTACTCTAACTAGGTCTAAATAGAGTCTCCAAAAGTACCTGGAAAATAAATTTGGAGAGAAGGAAACAAAAATATGAGGTCACTGGAGCATTGCAAACCACCTCCCCATACTTTAAAATCACTCTGGCATATAATGCATCACCCAAAAGGCATGTACCATTTGCCACTGCTTTCAGGTGGCACAAGCAACTTTTTGACCCTGCTGCCATCTTTAAAAAAAATGAGGCTACCCTTTTTTATAATCAACTTCAGACTCTGAGGTTTTACATATGGCTTCAGTAGTATCAAATCTTAACACTTTTTAATGTGTCAGAAGCAATTTGGATCTAGGTTTACTGAATGAAGGGAGTGATTAGGGGTGTGGGGGAGGTGGGAGAGGTACTCCACTGCTACAAGAAATTAAATGCTGTTTCCAAAAAATTATTTTTTATTTCATGTTCAAATAAGGCTGAGAAATGCTGAATAATATAAACTAAATAGGATTTTAGAAATTCTGTTTTCTCAGAACATCAGGGATAGCATTCCATAGCTTGTTTCGAAGTAAACACTGTTTTAGGTAAACAATAAATTTAGAAGAAAAAAAAAGACTTGACAAAATAATTTCAGGTAGAATAGAGAATATAGAATGCAAGTAGTATGGTGTGAATAAATCAAGAAATTAAAAACATCAACTAGATAAGTTCTTTAAACTTGAAGTTTGATTAGAACTTTAAGAAGCTACAAGCAAGTAGAACATAAAATAGATATAAAATTCAAACTGTCTCTAAATCTCCAAACAATATAAACTCAGACTGTCTCAAGAAGGAATTTTTTAAAGTTTTTTCTTTTCTTTTCCTTTATATTAACGACTTTCCAACTGCAGGCTACATGTATCCACCTAGTTCTAATTTGGGGGATGAGGGTCTAAAAGAATGCTTTGGTATTGGTACTTTTCAAATATGCCCACAGAGTAACATTAGTAGTTGAAAGGTATGCTGATTTTCTCCATTGGTGGTCTCTTCTAATAAATAAAGCATATAATTTATGATTTACACACATACACTTATCTTAAAATTATTTCAATCAAAAAAGTTCAATTATTGACACACATTTATCCTAATGGGTGTCAATAATTAAACTATTTTGGTTGAAAAGTAAATGCAGTCTGTATACATTTTTAAAATTTTTCTCAAGCTGATATTCAGGGTAAACAATGGTTATTATTACTAATGTAGACCACAGTTGTTTATCTCTTCTGATCAAAAGCCCCTTTTTATAGAAAAACACTTAAGAAGTTTTGAGGAATGTCTGGGAAGTTTGCTCTATACTAAGTCTGCCTAAGAAGGCTTCTGGCCTAAGAAGGCTCTATCTAGGCTAGATTATTTGATTTGTCTGTGGTGTTTTGTGGGACCAGATCACAGAAGGACTTGTACCAAGCTAAAGTTTGGTTGATCTGTTGTCCAGTGTTCCCCAAACTAGACTAAGGCTCAGACCTCTTTTGAGAAACAATTCTCTTAAATACCTGAGGCTGACTTAAGTCACTTTCATTATAATATTACTTAAATATGTACATTAATAAAACCGTGTACAAAGTGCTTATGCTTATAGCTCATATATCACTATAAAATTAAATTTGCAAATTGTATATCAAGACTACAAATAACATTAGTTTATTATAGTGGATGATTTTTTTTTTTTTGCTAAAACAAGATCATTGCTGTCATTTCCCGCCCCCCTTTTTAGCAAGCAACTAGTGTTCGAACACCAGTCATTTTTTTTTTTAAATTTTGAATGCCAGTTATTTTTTGAGGGGGCAATTTCCTCTTTTCTTGAAGTTTAGGGAATATTACCCCCCAAAATATGTCACAACCCAGACACGTTTCAAGAAGGGCATATATTATTGTCAATATCATGTAAAGAAGTATAGTTTCTTAGACAGACCAAGACAGGGCTACAGTTTTTTGAAGCCAGGCACCAATGCTGTATAGTACATATCCATTGTTTTTCAAAGAAACTATAATAAGTATATTTGAAGCATTTCAGGGACATCTTGGTAGTTTTAAAAAATTTTATACAAAGGTATCAGATTTGCAGCTGTTGGGTGCTACAGTATTTGAGGCATGGATGGATTCTTTAGGAGGTGGGATCTCATTGCTACTTTAATTTTCATTTTCCTGATGATTAGTGATATTGGGTGTCTTCATATTTGAGAAGTTGCTCAGGTTTCTTTTTCTGTGAGCTGTTTTTCATAGCACTTTCCTTTTCTTATTGAGTTGTAGAAATTACTTGAATATTTTGTATTTTAAGTATCAGTTTTAATTTTGTGGTTTATCTTTCATTTTATGGCATCTTATACATGTTTTAATTTTAATATAGTAAAAAATTATCAACCTTCCCTTTATTTTTTAATCTCAAGAGTTTTCTCTTACTCCTAAGTTCATAAAGATGTTTCCTACTTTTTTCTAAAAGTTTTTAAGTTTTCTCATACCTGAGTCTTTGATCTACCCCAGATTTTTCTGTGCAGTATGAAGTAGTAAGTTTTTCTTTTATATGGACAATTAACTCTTCCAGTGTTATTTGTTTAATGTCTTTATTTCCCCACAGATGTTGAAGGTTGTCTCTGTCACTGATCAAATTTACACATATGTGTCTGTTTCTAGGTTCTCTATTCTACTGCATTGGTCTATTAATTTATCTGTGTTCAAGAATACACTGTAATCCCAGTGGCTGGAGAGGCTGAGGCAGGAGGATTGTGAGTTGAAAGCCAGTCTAAGCAATGGCAAAGTGCTAAGCAACATAGTGAGACTCTGTCTCTAAATAGAATACAAAATAGATCTGGGGATGTGGCTCAGTGATTGAGTGCCCCTGAGTTCAATCCCGGGTATCTATCCCCATCAAAAACAAAACAAAACAAAACAAAAAACAAACAAACAAAAAACCTACACTGGTGTCAGTAACTTCAGCTTTATGTTAGTGTCTTCACACTAGCTAATTAGTTGTTTGAAAAGGGACAAGTCACTTTACCTACTTTCAAAATCTCATAATACCTACCTACAAATAGGTTTAAGGAAAGTAAAAGCAAGAAAGTTGTTATGTAAAACACTCAATAGAGCAATCTTCATATTATGATGCTGCTGAAGGAACAGATAAAATAAAATAAAATAAAAAGGAAATGGTTGGTCTGAGAGTCCCATATCTATCTATCTATCTATCTATCTATCTATCTATCTATCTATCTATCTATCTATTTATAAAAGGTGAGTTTGCATACCACTTCTAAGGCTCTTGCCACTTTTAAAACTGTGATCTAGGCAGCACATTATGTGATGGACAGTTTGGACAAAAGTGAGAAAGGTGGACTATGCAGAATGTAGTAGGGTCGAATCAGGAGCCAGCAAACGTAAACCGGTGGTAAGTGCCACAAGAGATAATGAGGTCTGTGGCTGGGGGGCCCGGGAAGGCTCTTCTTCAAGCAGAAGCAAGCAACGATGACCTTCACAGTATTTTCTGGCACATGAAGGGCCACGCATGGTTTGACAGCTCTGCCTACGAACATCAGGTTGCTTGCGAATGAAGAGCCACCGGCTACCCTACAGGATACCCATGGGGACACACGACCTCAAAGAAGATTCCAGGCAGGCTCCCAAAGATAAGGGAAGGATGGGGCAGTACCCGGAGCGCGGTGGAAAGAGGAGTAGCTCCCACCCCATCCCGGGTGTGTGCGGTGCTTCTGGGAAATGCAGTCCTTTGCTGCATGAGGAGCCAGGGGCTCCTGGAAGGGGGACTACAATTCCCTTCAGTCTTCCGAACGATTTGTGCAGCGCGCTTGCGCGATGTGGCAGCCGATGCCGCTATAAAGGCTTGTTTTGCTCCGGTGCAGATGCTCCGGAGCGTGGTTGAGTGGCCAACGCTCCTATCTGGGAGCTGGGGTGCAGGTAGGTGACGGCTTCAACCTTACCCCTACCGTGTCCTTTGATTGTCAGGAGGATCACCCCCTTGCCTTTCCTTGTGGTGCTGCGGGCTGTGATCGGGGTTCCAGCAGTTCGCGGGAAGCTGGAGACTTGAGAAGCGAGGCCTGGCCTCCTTCTGTTCTCCCACTGTCCTCTTCTTGTGTCGCGCCCTCAGGGGGCTTTCGATGGGGTCTTTGCGTCTGAAAGCAGGCAGATAGGGTTGGAGTGAGTGGTCGGGTGCCGGCTCCATCCCCGGGTGCGGCCACCAGGGGGTGCTGCGTTCCCGGGCGGTGGGTGTGGGTAGCAATCGCACCGCCTCGCCTAGCCTCGCCAGGCCCTTACTGGCGGTGGGAACGCCCTAAGGCAGGGGCTCCTCCAGCGAAGCTGGCCTGAGAAAAGACTCTACCTCAATGGTTGTGGGCGGGAGGCCTGGGCACCGGTCTCAAGCCGCGGACCGGAGATCGCGCTATCAGCCACCTCCAAAGTCGGTGATTCCCTTCGTTTTTGCAAACGGGTAAATGGAGGTACGTGACATAAGCAAGAACAGCAAGCCCGTGGCAGAGCCGGGAATGGAACCCATTTCTCTTGACTGTCATCGGGTGCCCTTTTCACCTCTACCACACCGAGCTGTGCGTTGCTTTGTATTTACCACACAGGGTCATTTGGTTCGGCACAAACGTGGGAAGCTGGAGACAGGTAGGCGCAGGAACGATTGGGAAAGTTTCTGAAGGTTTTGAAGGAGGAGATGGATAGCTTATACAGTGGTCTTTAGCGTAAATGAAAGGCTGGAAGCTTGGAGGCACAAGTGGATTGCAGGGGGCGTGGTAAATATGTATCCTTTTAGCTTCAGGGTTTCCTTGTGCCAGCTTCAGGGCCTGGCCTCTGAGGTACTGGAAACTACTCAGGAATGTTGTGATAAGGCACTTGGAAACACCAGTCTGCCTGGTTACTGTTCTTGTAAACCTGCGCAGCCCCCCTCCCTCTTGCAATTGCGTCTGTGTCGCTGTGCAGGGAGAGTGTCTACCCTTTTATCACTGGCAGGAGACTTCTTGATATAAAAGGCAGCTAGCTGACCAGCTGGCCTCAACCCAGTCAATTTTGAGTCTAAGCACTTCATTGGGGTTCCCCCACATTCATTATTATTGTTCTGCCCTTACCCAGCTCTGCCGCTACCTTTAAAATCCCCTTCTTTTCATTTACCCTTTATAGCTGAGACAAGTTAGCTTTTGAAAGACTTTCCAACAACTTCAAGGTAGAACAGGAGGAAAAAAAATATAAATAGTATATATTTTAAAAAAAAGTCTGATCTATCCTTAGCTGCTTCAGAGTAGGGTCTTGTTTCCCTCCTAAATCTATTTGGCTTCCTTTTGCTTAGCTGACCTCCACGTGGAGTGCCCTGTCATATCCCGGAAATACAGAAGATGGTGTCCTCCGTATGTTCAAGGCCAAGAGGAGTAAATTTGTGCCTACTCAGAGCCTATCTACTCTCATGACTAGCCCTTTTTCCAGGAAATTTTGAGATATGGAGGTGTTAAAGATAATGGAAACAGTTCCTCATACCTTTCATATTTAGAATAACTTGGTTCCTTAGAACAGGATAGTTTAGGATAGGTCCCTTAGGGTAGCTCACTAGGGTCCCTATCTTACACCAGTCACAATAGATACAACAAAACAATAATTATTTCTATCATAACAGAAATAATTTCATCCCTGCCACTATCTACTCAAGAGTTCTGCTGATTCTGCTCTTCCTTTGAAATAAAGTAGTTGAAAGCATTTAGCTATCCTGGATTCTTAGGTTATTGAGCTGCTCTTAATGTGGGATTTGATATTGTGAATGAGTTGGTTATCTTGGCCCAGCCTTTTTCAAGCTCCCTACCTGTCTCCATTCCTGACTATTTAAAAAGTAGCACTAATCCTCTTCAGATAATCTGCTTGTGTAGGGAACCTATGGAGGGGAAGGTTGGACTTCTGTGATCATGGTAACAAGAAGGGTTCCTCTGATCTGCAGCTACAGCTGGACAGTGGGGACACTGGCAGATGCCAGGTCTGTTTATAGTTTATCCTTAATGAGGTCTCAATGACGTGATCGCTGTGCTCTTGCTTAGTAAGCTGGTGTTCTTTATGGTGCACTTTGTCATTGGACAAGGTGATTTTTTTTTTTAAAGATAAATAACTTAGCAATATCAATTTAAGGTACTTGAATCCGGATTTTGAAAAGAAGAAATCAAGTTTTCTTTGTGCTGGTAACCTGTCTCTGTGGAGTAGATTTAGTCCTCTTTAGGTAGAGGATTAGTAAGTGTTTTTCTCTTTTTTTCTGATACACTTAAAATGAGTTATAATTGTCAGAATTTTGTGCTGCTTGGAGGAGTTGTACTTCTAAGTCACAGGGAGAGCCCTGGATTTGTGCTACATTGTAATTTCTAGTGAGACTGCTGTGGAAGATGTTTTCTCAGCTTCTATCTGGGAACTTGCAAACCTTCAGAGTGGGAGAATGTTTTAGAGAGGCTCTTATGTGTTTATTTTTTAAAAAGTGACCAGAGTTGATAGAGGAGTATTGATTAGAGTTAACCAAGCAAGCGGTGGTTTAGAACAGAGGTTCAGGTGGAAATTAGGTAAGAATGGGGAATTTATTGTTTTTAAATAACAACTTTACTGAGATTTAACTTATTATAAAATTCATCCTTTTAAAGTATACAATTTAATGTTGTTGGAGATATATATGACATTTTTAATATCCCAAGGGGAAATTTATGTTTAAAATTTTATCCTATTATTTTGTATTTTAGCTGTGTAATTGCATGGAGCTTAAAAACAATATGAGCTAATCTATTAGCTAATTATAAAACTAAGGAGATAGGATTTATCATTGTAGGATAAGTGTTTTATAAGTTTTTATTTAATAAAATTTGGTAGAAGAAATATCTTTTAAAATTATTGAGTTTATAATGTTTAGAACAAATAGATTTTTCCTAGAAAGTCTGAAAAAGAAAAAAATTATCTAACTGTTCCATCTATTGCATTTGAATGTAGTTGAAATGGGTGGATATTTCTTTAGTAGTGTGTTTATTATGTTTTTAAAAATTTTTCCCTTGGGGGTGGGAGAAGTTAATTTTTCTTGATTCTGTTATGCTGATTTTTTTTTGTTTAAAAAAATGAAATGATAGTTCTGAAATTTTGAAAAATCACTTTTATAGCTTAATACCTTTTATGGCTGTTTTCTTTTCTTTTTTTTCCCGGGGGTGGGGGGGGGTGGTACTGAGGATTGAACTCAGGGGCACTCTCTCACTGAGACACATCTCCAGCCCTATTTTTGTATTTTATTTAGAGACAGGGTCTCACTGAGTTGCAATCCTCTTGCCTCAGCCTCCAAGTAGTTGGGATTACAGGTGTGTGCCACCGTGCCCAGCTTTTTATAGGTTTAATACTTTTGCCCTTTTTTCCAAAAGTATTTTAGAACATGTTTAAACACAGTGTAGGAAATATCTGTTCTTGTTGAATTTTTAATTTCAGAAATTCTGAGTGAAACCAAGAGTCTGTGAACCCTGGCACCTCCACTCAGCAAAGATGAAGGATATTGACATAGGAAAAGAGTACATCATCCCCAGTCCCGGCTATAGAAATGTCAGGGAGAGAAGCAGCACTTCTGGGCCGCACAGAGACCATGAGGACTCCAAGTTCAAGAGAATTCGACCGGTCAGTGTTTCTTTTCCTAGGTGTCCCTTTTCCTTCTGCTTGTTGATTTAGACCACACCTATTTTTTTTTTTGTATGGTGCATAATTTAAACATCTATTTTTCTTTATTGGCTTTAGGTCATTGTTAAGAATTTATGTTTATGGTTACTTGGGGCAGGGAGTGTAGCTTGGTGTAGAGCAAGCACTTAGCCTCTAAGATGTCCTGGGCTCAATCTCCAAACTAACAACAAAAACAACACCCAAAAGCAAAAGCCAAAAAAACAAGAACTTATAATTACTTGTGAAGGAGTCGCTGGTTCATAGTAAACACTTAATAAGTGGAAGGAGAGTGTCCTGCAGGCTCTTATCTATTTCTTCCTTAGTGTTCTCTTTCATTTATTCCATTTTTGATGTCTTCTGAAGAACTTTAGCTTAAGAGAAGCTAACTCATAAGGGGGCAGGGGACAGAATGAATTTGAACCATTAATCTTTATTCATTGTAATTTGGGGATTTTTTTCTTTTACCTGTGTTTTTGTGTTTAAAATATGAATCATTTGGAGAGATTTGCTGAGGGTGATTGGAATAATTCTAGATATTTGAAGGATAATCTGTAAGTCTTTCAGGTGAATTCATGAATGTAAAGAAGTCTTTAATAATTATCTCTTTCCTCCAATAGAAATAATGAAAATATATTTCACTGGAGGACATATGTATGTGTATATATATATTGTCTGAGAAAAAGCATTATACCTTTTCTTGAATTGCTAAAGAAACTAATAGGTCAGAGTAGGGGTGACTAGGTTTAGGCAGTTGATGTTTATGTTCATGTATTTGTTATGTGAAAACCTAAGAAAGATTTGGACTTTGCAGTTGATGGTGGGTGTTTCATTAGCCTGACATTACTGTTCCTCTTTGGTGCATGAAAGCCTTTGCTTTCTTAATCAACATTGTCTCACTCATAGGTCTCTATCTCAGTTACTTAACTAGTGTAGAATACATTCCCATTAGGCTTATCTTTGGAAAAACAATTGCAATGTAAGCGTGTCAAATACTTCTTTGGTGCCTATTTTGTAACTTCTTTGGGTCCTTTGTCTAGACCTTATGTTAACTAAACATTTATTGAATATATTCTGACAACATCAGTGTGGCACATGAAATCACAAAGATAACCTTGGAGTAGGGCTTTGGAGGGTGATTAGGTGGGAAGGTTTTTGAGGTAATAAAGACCCAGAGGCATAGAAAAAGTACATGGCATGTTGAAACCTTGGATAAACTGCATCATCATGCCTTAGTCGTTTATATATAAAATGGTGTCAACAGTGATATTTAGGGCTGTGATTGTGGCTCAGTGAAGGAGCACTTGCCTAGCACATGTGAGGCACTGGGTTTGAACCTCAGCACCACATATAAATAAAATAAAGGTATTGTGTTCACCTAAAACTAAAAAAAAAAAAAAAAAAGAAAAAGAAAACAGTAAATTTAACTCCTGGGATCATTGAGAATTAAGTGAAATAATATACACAAAATAATTAGGATTATGCCTGGCATATCCAGTGATCAGTAAATGTGAGCTCTTAGATCTAGTTGTCTAGAATGTAGGATGTGTAAAGGGGGTATAGGTCAAGAAAAACTGAGCATGCTGTGCTAAGGAATCTTTTACTGTGGACATTGCAGAACTATTGGAAATTAATGAGGTTTCTTTTAACTCTTATTTTGAGATAAGTGTAAATTCACATGCAGTTGTAAAAAAAAAATACAGAGTGATCTTTTATATTCTTTATCCTGTTTCCCCCCACCAAAGTAACATCTTGCATAATTTTAATATAGTATCTCAACAGGATAGTGATTGGCCTTGATCCAATCATTTGACTCCATTAAGTATAGTTTTACATGTAGTAGTTGGTTATGTATGCACATGCATTCTATGCAGTTTTTACCACAGTCAAAATACCAAAGTTCTATCACAAGCATCTCTCATGCTGCCTTTTATAACTACCTCGCCCTACCCACCGGAAACCACTACTCTTTTTTTTTTTTTCTAAAAGCTTTAAAAAGTTAAAGTTTTAATGTTCAAGAGAATTTCTAAAGATGTAAATCAAATTGTAATGCAGTAAAAACTAACACTTATAGACCAGTAAGCTAAAAATATTCTCTGGTTCTAAAAAGTCTCCTAAAGTAGTTTAAAGATTTTTTTTCTCATTGAAATGGACATGATCAAATATTTATTTGAAATAAATATAAATTGTTTTAAATAAAATATAGAAACATAATAAAAGTTATTTCACTGAAAGAGGGTTTAGTGCCACTTGAACTCTTGTAAATATGTATCACTGACTAACATTAGGATCAACTGGACTGAAAGATAGTTCACCCAATTAGAATTTAGCAATACTCTCACATTTCCCTAATAACACAAACCCCAATATTTTAAAAACCCTATTAATTTTAGAAGCACAAATGCTAGTAAAATGATCACCAACTTACAATGGTTTGACTTAATAATTTTCAGCTTACAACAAAGTGAAAACAGTACACATTCAGTAGAAACTGTACTGCAGATTTTGAATTTTGTTCTTTCTCAGACTAACAGTATGATCTGATGATCTCTTATGCTGGGCAGTGGCAGCAAGCTATAGTTTACTACCAGTCTCATAGTAACAAGGGAAAAACTAAGACTATAATGTAACTGTGTTGCTAAGCTAGGATGTGCATGCAGTAGGTTAGGTGTATTCAATGCATTTCTTATTTAAAATATTTTCAACTCACAATGTGTTTATAAGGATATTTATCAGCAAGTCAAAGAGCATCTATTCAGGAAGTATTAGTTTTAATAGGTGTCTCACAGTGTGATTTAGATTAATTGAAAAAGAGAATTATAAATTATTGTAGACTTCATTTTAAAAGAGTGTTATACTTATTGCAATATCATCTGTGCACACAATAAATATGATCAGGAGAATACAAAAAGCATAGGGGCTAGGCCCTCATTAAAGTCATACTCCTCTCTGGACCCTGGCAAATATCATATTTGTTGAGCAACAGCCAGGCTAGTGCATCTCTAAGGTTTCAGGAGTCCATATGAATTTTATTTTCATTACTCTTGACCGTTTTCCTAAACTTTTAAATTTGAGTACTGTTTTCTTGAAACCACTACTTTTTTCTTTGGGAAACCTCTACTCTTTTCTTCATCTCTATGATTTTGTCATTTTAAGAATGCTATATATTGGGGCTGGGATTGTGGCTCAGCAGTAGAGCGCTTGTCTAGCACGTGCAAGGCCCTGGGTTTGATCCTCAGCACCACATAAAAAAATAAAATAAATAAAATAAAGGTATTATGTCCAACTACTTCTAAAAAATAAATGTTTTTTTTAAAAAAGAATGCTATATAAATGGAATCATATAGTGTAACTTTTGTTTTGATGGGTACTGAGGACTGAACTCAGGTGCACTCAACCACTGAGCCACATCACATCCCCAGCCCTTTTTTGTATTCTATTTAGAGACAGAGTCTCACTGAGTTGCTTGGTGCCTCTCTTGGAACTCTAGATCCTCCTGCCTCAGCCTCCTGAGCCGCTGGGATCTCAGGCACGCACCACTGTGTTCAGCTTAATGTAACCTTTGAGATTGCTTTTTTCACTCAGCCTAATTCCACTACAAGACTACCTCTTGTAGTGGGCCTTAGTAGTTCTTTTGTTTTTAATGCTGGATAGTATTCTGTGTTATAGAAAAACCAATTTGTTGAACCAATTATCACTGAAGGACATTTGAGTTATTTCTGGTTTGTAACAATGATAAATAAAGGTATTTTAAACATTTGTGAGCTGGATTTTGTGTGAACATAAGCTTACATTTCTTGGATGAATGTCTAGGACTCTAAATTACTGGGTCATACGGGTAAGAGCATATTTATTTTTATAACAAACTGCAATACTCTTTCCCAGAGTGGCTGTATCATTTCACATTCACACCAGCAATGATCCAGTTTTTCCGCATTCTTGCCAGTATTTGGAGTTACCATTATTTTTGTTGTAGACATTCCGATTGGTATTTCTGATATCTCATTGTGGTTTTTATTTGCATTTCTCCAATGACTTTAGATTCTGAAATGAGAACAGATTTTTAAGACTAGATTTTATTTTAGATTAGTCTTGAAACAGTGCAGAAAAACCTTATATTGGAGAGAGAGACAAAATACAGGAGCCATCAGGAGGCTGCTGTGTCAGTTCCTGTCAGAACGTCCAGGGTGTAAAAGTGAGGCTGCAGGAGGTGGAAGAGGTGAGGGATATTTCTGGAAGGGGAAGGAGGCCTGGAGTGTCTGGGATTGGTGGTAAGGATTTAAAACTGTTAGTGGACATAGGGCAAGAGAAGGAGAAGATTTGGTAGAAAAGAATGAGTGGTTTTGTTTGCTTCTTGGTCTAAGATCCAAATGAGTGATTTTGAACATGTTGAATTTGAAGTGCATCCTGGTAAAATTATCAGTTAGGTAGAGCACGGACCAGAAGTAAAGAAGAATTTTGGACTCATTAGTGTGCCCATGTGGATGAAGCCATGGATGTGGGCAAGCTTGCCCAGGGTGGCTCGTAGAGCAAGGAAAGGTAGAACCTGTGCAGCTAAGGTGTGGACATGTGAAATTCCTGGGGACAGGAGCCTGTCCAGTTTGTTGAGGTTGAATTGACATTGGGATATGCAAAGGCAGCAGCAGATTCCCTCCACAGGTGGAAGAAGTGCAAACAGAGTCAGCCATTGTGATAGCTGGCTTCCCCCTGTGACGAAACCTGATGTTGAGCAACAGCAAGGCTTGTGCATCTATAAGGTTTCAGGAGTCCATATGAATTTTATTTTCATTACTCTTGCCTACTTTCTAAACTTTTAAATTTTCTTGATTTTTATCATATCATTTACCCTCTGAACAGTTTTTACTTAAAGTATTTCTTTTAGTCTACTTTCTCTCTTTTTCTTAGCCTTGACCTAAGCAGTAAAATCAAACAAAAAAATAGGTTTATTCATCCTATTTTTGTATATACATTAAATGAGCTACTAAGTGATTTTAGAAGTTCACATATCATCTAGAATCCTCTCAAATACCACCATCAAAAAACACAATTTCTCAGATACATTTATCTTGAGCTTGGCTCATATGTTAATAAATTTACTCACAGAAGGAACCAGCAAGATGATAAAAACTTTCTAGCCTGAAATTGTATAAAAGTAGATCATTCAAGTTGTTAGGAAGCAGGACACCTGCATAAGAATATTGAGTTTTTTAAAAAAGTAAACAGCTAATTGGGCAGAGATTGTAATTTCATGTCACATCACCATCATAACAATCATTTCTATAATAGCTGTTAGAGAGGTGATCTGGGACAGGACCTCCCAGATGCTAGGTATGCCTGCTGTCAATCAGAAATTAAAAAAAAAAAAAAAAAAAAAACAGTACCTTTCAGTAACAAAAGATAAGGACACATCTCATTTTCTGAATTGGAAAACAAAGTTTCTTTCACCATTTCGCCTTTGATAGGTCCAAGTAATTGGAAGCACAAAACTGTATCAAACAGATGTCAGAAGCAAAGGACCAAAGAAAAAGTTCTGATTTTAAATAGGTCAGTGCTGTAAACAAATATTCTGTGTACATAGTGTGGTCATTTCTTAAGTATTGTGACCAAATCTTTCTTTTGGAATATTCTGGGAAATTTTTCTGATCAGTCATGTCTTTAAATATTTGTAGTTTCCTACATCTGCTTAGAGATAATAAGGACAAATTTGGATGCATTTGCACACCTACCCTTTCTTTAGAATAAAGTTAATTTCTGTGGCACAACCAATCTTTTGCTTGGCTGACACCCTTTAACCCTGATTGTTAATAGTGGTGCTTTCTGTTGTTGTTAGTTCTTTGAACTAAGAACTAGCTTTGACCAGCATTCTTTCAACTTACTTAAAGATTTATATCTAGACCACTACTGAACACTGTTATGGTACCTGAGGTCTCATTTTTCAGGTATTAGCTCCCTTCCTTATAATTATATTCATATCTGCACATGTAGATCATATGACTCCATAAACTTATATACATATATAATTTTTTTTTTTTTGCGGGTGCGGGGGGGGGGGGCTCTTCCTAATGGTACCAGGGATTGGACTCTGGGCCTTGCACATGCTAGGCAAATTTTGTACCCACTGACCTACATCTCCAGCCCTTTAAAAAAATATATTATTTTTCTTTGAGACAGGGTCTTGCTAAGTTGTCCAGGCTGTCCTGGAACTTGTGATCCTTCTGTTCCAGCTTCCTGAGTAGCTGGGATTATTGGCATATGTCATGGCCCTGATTTTTTTCCCCCTTTTTAAGGTACAGTGTTGATCATTTTATAATTCAGCAAACATTTGTGCACTCTTCAGGATGTAGACACAGTGCTTGTCCTTTAGTAGATGCTTAAACTCATAAACATGAACTTTTATTACTATAATTTGGGTGCTATGGAAATTGACAAAAAAAGAGAAATGCTTCTCTCTTAGGGAAGACTAAAAGAGGAGCATTTGACTGGAGGCTTGATGAATAGGTAGCATTTGGAGATATCAAGAAAAAGCCAGGCAGAAGAAAGTGTTATGGGTAGGGACCACTAGGCCCCTTTGGGATTAAGCATGAAGTATGTGGATCACAAATAGGGATAAGTCAGTGGGCTTCAGATTATAATGTTCTTGAATAATAAGTAAAGGAGTTTGGGATTTTGTTGCTTTAATGTTTAGAAAAAATAATATTTAAGCCAAAGCAAGACAAAGCTAGAGACGTTTTGATAAGCTTTGATTGTGATGGTCCTTTTTCCTAGTGCTCTCAGGCCAAAGCTAAAGATGACGTGTTTTTTACTGGCATGTCTAATCTAAAGATGGAGGAAGGATGAAGAATGAGTAGGAGTCAACGAAAGTTCATGTGCCATTATTACCGCACTATTTTTTTTTCTTTACCCAGAAGTACTGTTGGTGGAATTTTCCTCCAAGTTAGAATATTCTGCATCTAGGAAAAGTAACAAAGCACAAGTGATCAGAAAATCCAGGAATCTTCACTGAGCAATTTTAAAGTTCTGTGTGGGGCTGATTCTTTAACCTTGCTCGGAGTTTTTATGATTAGTTATTTGAAATATTTTGGTGAATTGAAATTTTATCTTAGGATAAAGGATTAAGGATGTGGGTCTAATCTTACCAAAAATAATTCTATATTAGGAAAGAAATGGGGGCTCACAATGGAAAATGTGCAATGTGTGTAAGATTAGAACAGAAAAAATATATCACCCTAACTCTTCTACTCACAGACACTGTTGTTTTCATAAAATAGTTTTGCCAAGTAATGTAACACTTTTAGAGAATTTGACCCTGAAAGCTTTTCTTTTCAGATTAAGGGTATATGAGGTTTTTTATAAATGCCTTCATATTGTCAGAGTCAAGAATATTACCTGTGTTTGTACTTGCTCTTAGGAAGGAGAGCAAGATGAAGGAGATAGTTTTTTTGGTTTTTTTTTTTTTTTCCAGTTCTGCATTATTTTTCTCTGGACTGGTGCTCAGTGACTTAGCAGATTTTCTGGATAGTGTTAAGACCAGTAAGAACACTTCCCCCCCACCCCGCCCCTGTTCCCTCCTCCCTTTGCTTTCCCTCCCTATAGGCATCCGTAGAGCTTTGTAAGGCTCAGTAGTCTGTGGGTGCTGCTGGGTGCGATATGGTATCTGGCCTATGGCCAGGTGTTGGTCTCCAGTAGCAGCCTAGAGCTCTCTGGAGGAGATGACAACAGCGCTGCTATTGGTGCAGAGCCCAGGTGACTGTGCCGCTGGGGACAACATGATAGCTCCCCCTCGAAGAGGCTCCTGAGGCTGGCCTGCTGCCTGGATCCTGACCTCACACTGCCAACTGCAGCAAGACTGCTGCTGCCTTCCCAGGGAACACTCCTACAGGGAAATAAACACAGCTACTGGCCAGAGTTTAAAGAGCTTTCTGTCAAAAGGGAAGAAAAGTGTTGAAACTGGCTTCCTGTTTTCAAAGCAGTTTTAAGTGCCCAAGTCTTTATTTTGTTAACTTTGTTAACTTATAAATGGCCAATGAAAACTTTCAAGGAAACCTTGTTTCTATTTTTAGGTAACTTCTGCTAATGCTTTCTTTAGTGTCTTGGCATTTTCTCCACTCTCTTAACCAAAAATAAAAATATCAATGTCAAGAACAAGAAACAGGGTCTCCAAAAGCTTTTGCAATGGTTGAACCAGACAGCTTTCAAACTTACTAACATGAAGTTTATTTGATACGTTGACACTCACAAATGAGCAGAATTACCCTCCTTTTAAGGAGTTAACCATCTGTTAAATGTGTTTTAATTATTTAAGATTATTTTCTGAAATATCTGTTCAAAGAATCAACTTAATTTTGTTAATCGATATCAGATGAAAACTTACATTTAACAAAGCCTGCTCATAGAGACAGAAAGGAAGATTGATTTATAAATGTGTGTACTTTAAAAGAGAGATGGGATCATAAAGGCTATCCTGATCAGCTCCCATTTTATCTCACTGGTTTGTGAGTAAGAAGTAAAAGAGAGAAGTTTGCTGGGCAGATTGGGCCAGACTGTGTGCTCCTCTCAGTGGTATTATTTCTGCAAAAAACAGAGCTCTCTGTTTCTCTTCATCATTAATTTCTGCGGCCTGCTCTCCTGGGCCAGTGTGTTGGAATGCTGAAAGGAGCATGAAACAGCAGCCAATGCCAAAGTACTGATAACTGTACCTAACTTTGGAGTTCAGGAAATGTTTGTTTTTGAAAGCAAATATTGACAAAAAGGATTCATTTGTTGATCTATGTCATAGAAATAGATATATTCAGGTTTTTAGAGACAAACTGCACAGAATGGATTTCAATAAATGACTATAGTTGGTTGCCTTTTTAAGAATCTCATGAACTTTGTAAACTTCTTTATATTTTTAGTTGGCATTGAACGTTTACTCAGTTTTCTTGAATGTGGTATCTCATGGTAGAAAGAACAGCTCAGTTATCCATGAGAGTCAGGAACTTTTGTGTTTCTTCCCATCGTGCTCTATAGTTCTAGCCTGCTCTACAGTATTGCGGTCACATATGGAACCCCTGGCTCCTGTATTAAGCATTTGACATTTAACATGCTGTATTAGGCATTGAAAGAAGTTTTATTTGCAAATTCTATTCAAATTTTTTTTTTCCTTTAAGCTAAATCCTGAAAATCTGGTTGAAGGGATTTTGTCAAGTGCAACAGACCAGCATTCTCAAGTTCTTCTATCTAAAGCAATGGTTTTTAGGTCAGGCTGCATATTAAAATCCTTTAAAGAATGTTTTTTTTTTTTTTTTTTTTAATACTGATACACCCTATCCCAGACCTGTTAAGTGAGTCTCTGGGGTAGAATATAGAACACAGGTACTGATATGATTTTAAAGTTCCTCAGTGATCCTAATGTGTAGCTAATGCTGGGAACCTCTGCTCTAGATCTCCTGGAATAAAGACTGTTTGTTTTATCCCCTCAACCGATGGTCTTCAAGTGTTTCCCCACCCCATGCATGATTCATTTTCATTTTAATCCTCTGAAACATTATCATGGTATTAACAAGGTTAATCTCCAACCCCAATGTAATAGGAACTTTGAGTAAAGTTGCTTAGAATTAAGCTTATGAAACAACGGAAAGCCCTCAAATGCCTACTGATTATGGAGTAATGCAAGATTATGATCTGCAGAAAAATACCTGTTTTACCATGGTGGTAGTTTTAAGTTATATCCATTGGCTTCGTATATTTACCCTGTGAATTGTGTTAATAGCTGGTCTTTGGAATGAGAGTTATAAATGACTGAGATGATGCCCAAGTTAATTCATTTTTCCCAGCATGGCTCAGCTGCCAAGTGGTAGTGCTGAGATTAGCAGGTCCCCTGACTTTGAATAGTATGCTCTTGCTATTATATTCTGCATCTTCCTACCATGAAGGCTAGTTCTAGAATTTTGCTGACCCTCTCGTCTGAAGTGGCTGCTCTTTGGAAGTTCTTTTAAAAAAATATTTTTTAGTTATAGTTGGACACAATATCTTTATTTTAATTATTTATTTTTATGTGATGATGAGGATCTAATCCAGGGCCTCACATGTGCTAGGCGAGTACTCTACTGCTGAGCCACAATCCCAGCCCCTCTTTGGAAGTTCTTAAGGGAAAAGCTTGAGATGATTAGGATCATGTTAACAACCCACTGAGAAGGAAAGGTGTGAGATTTAGGAGAAGAAGTATCCCAGGGTGGAAAGCCTGAAGTTAGCTACTCTTGGGAGGATACCAACTTTAAAAATTTTTTTTTAAAGAGAGAGAGAGAGAGAGAGAGAGAGAGAGAGAGAGAGAGAGAGAGAGAGAGAGAGAGAATCTTTTAATATTTATTTTTTAGTTTTCGGCGGATACAACATCTTTGTTTGTATGTGGTGCTGAGGATTGAACCCGGGTCACATGCATGCCAGGCAAGTGCGTTACTGCTTGAGCCACATCCCCAGCCCAAATTTATTTTTAAATTTAAAAGAAAATTTTAAGTTCTCATTTTTTAAACAGTTTTATTACCTTTGATTTTTTAAGGCCCTGAGAGGCCATCTTTTATATATATAAAATAAATAAATACATAAAAAAATATATATATATGTATTTATTTATTTTTATGTGGTGCTGAGAATCGAACCCAACACCTCATGCATGCTAGGTGAGCGCGCTACCATTTGAGCCATATCCCCAGCCCTAAGTTCTCATTTTTAATTTAATTTTTAATATTCTGAATCTCTTGAGCACTGTATTTGGTGGTACGACAATTCCCCTTAACCAAGTTTGTGTTTCTGAATGTTTGTAATAAAGGTAGCCATGGGCTGGGATATCCGCAGAAAGACTTTTCTGGGCTGGAAGGCTGTGTAAAAGGAGGTCGCTCGTTGTGTTTTTAAGATCTTGTGATTTATGGAGAGGAGAGGAGGACTGTACTACAGGACCTGAGGCCTGTGGATTGTGATCATACTCCAGGAAAACTTTTCTTTGAGGTGTGTGCAGATAGAAGTGCCAGATAGAAGTGCCGAGGCCCCTAATCCTCTCAGAAGCCTCCATGTAGCCCCTGGAAGTCTGCATTCAAGAACAACTTGGATGAGTCTTCAGCCCTAAGGCATAGGAAGGCTTTCCGGCTGTTGTGCTGCTGTCAGGATTGTCCAGCCTGGGGAATGATTGCTGGCCTCTGGTATCATGTCCCAGGGGCCTCATTGCAGGGAAAACCACATGGTTGCCCTGTCAGCGAACATTCTGCTCTGGCATCCTAAAATAAGATGGACATAAACGGTGGCCATGTGGCATGATAAATGCATTAATTATTACAGATACATAGATGACATTAGTGTCCTCAGAGGAGAGGAAGTCTCTTGTGTAAGCAACTCTATTTGATTGTGCATTGAATATTCCTTCTTCCCTCTCAGATGGGCATATATGTGCACATGTGATTACCTGACCTTTGAGTCTTGGCACAGTCTGAACTTCATTGTCTCTTTTTAGCTCTGCAGTGTCTCCACTGCTTCCCTATCATCATCACTTTGGTAGGGAAAAAATGCTCAGTGTCTCATAGCCACATAGTGACAGGGAAGATACAGATGGCACTAGTATTTCATTCTGTGTTCTCAACTCCTGGATCAAGCAGCGTTTTCCCCCTGGAATGAATCACCTGCTGTGAAGCCTCTCTATGTGGTTGGGCCATCTGGTCACCAAGAGCCCCACTGTTGTGCTCCTTACCAGCTGTAAAGAAAACAGGTGCCCTCATCCAAGGAGAAGTTTTAGAAAGTCATTTCAGAAAAGGATTTAAAGCATCATAATGTTTTTTTAAAAAAAACATAAAGTATTTTTCCCTAGATCAGCATATATCAAGAATATATTTAGCTGCCTAGAGCCACCTCACTACTCCTGACACTTTGGGGCCAGATAATTCTTTAGTGTAGGATTGTCCTTTGCATTATAGGATGTTCAGCACCAGCCCTGGTCCCTGTCTCTTAGAGCTGTTAGCACTCTTCCAGTAGTGACAACCACAAGTGTCTCCATATGTCCCCTGGCAAGCAAAAACATCCTCATTTGAGAACTACTGACTACACTGCCCAACACAGTCAATACAGTAGGAACTAGCCACACATGGTTATTTAGCATTTGAAATGTGGCCAGTCTGAGTTGAGTTGTGCTTTAAGTACAGAACATATACCATATTTCAAAAACAAATATAAAATTTATAAAATACCTCATTAATAATTGTATATTGAGTATGTTAAAAAGTAATGCCTTTTATATAATGTTAAATATTATTAAATATATATTTTATTGCATTAAAATGTATTAGTAAAATTAATTATATCTTTTACTTTTAAATATGGCTATTAAAAATATTAAATTGCATTTTGTGGCTTATATTTGTGGCTTGCATTTTTTTCTGTTGGACAGCACTTGAGCTAGTGTTCATGTACCATAGTTGAGCTATTATTCTTGTATTAGGCATTTAGATCCCTAAAAACAGTAGAGTTTAAATTATTTTTTTTTCCCTTTGGAAATTTTTCATTCATACAGTAAAATTATGCAGACACAGCATATGTAAAGTGTTACATGTTGCCAGTTTTTTCTCTTGAGTATCTGCGATGCCATATTAAAAATTGGTTTGGTGTTCAGATAGTGTATGTTTCTCTCTTTTTCCTCTTTCCCATGTTGGATTTTATCTCCTTTTATAAAGATGTACAGTTGTAAATTAAAATTCAGTTTCTGTTTCTTTCTTTTTTTATTGGTGACATTGGTCTATTTATTCTCTCCTGTATTCCTAGCATCTAGAACAGTACCTGAACATAGTCGGCTCTCAGTAAGTACATGCTGAATGAATGGACCAAGAAATATTATTCAGAGACTGGGGTTGTATCTCAGTGGTAGAACGCTTGCCTAGCACATTCAAGGCCCTGAGTTCAATCCCTAGTGCTAATGAGGGGAGAAAAGAGAATTATTATTCAGTAAAAGCTCACCATTTTACATATATTATTGTATCAGTTACCTGGTCATTTTTTTGTTTTGTTCTCTTCCTTCAGTAGTAATTTATGCAGAAAGTTTTCCTTTTTACATTTAAACCCATCCATTCTACCTTTGATAGGATTTTGACATTGGGGGTGGAGGGGAATGGAGACTTTTGTCCTCCTTTCCATAGCTAGTATACTATTTAATTTTCTTCTCTCTCTCTCTTTTTTTTTTTTTTTTTTTTTTTTTGAGACAGGGTTGCTGAGTTTCCCAGGCTGGCCTTCCTCTGCCACCATGCTCAACTTTATTTTGTCATTTTTATGTACCTTTTTAGGGTTAATCCCAGATGGATTAATGTACTGTGTGAAACCTGGATCTCTTAATTCATCTGCAATCTGGTATTTATTTGTCCCAGCAGTATTTCACTGACTCATGATTCTCAATCCTGCTATATTATTTATGCTTTCACATAGAAAGCTCTTATAACTTGAATATATTAAGTTTTTTCTCTTGGTTCATTTCCATTTCAGTCCATTCAACCTTAGAATGTTGATAACTTACTTTATAGAATTTTGACTCTGGTAGGATATATTTATTTTTGTCTTGAAACAGCCTTTTTTAGGGAGCCTAGAGAGGAGGAGAAGTTAGACATGCAGGCTTATAGATATAGGTATTGAGACATCTGTGCAGTTTCTGGCAGGTTGGTATAAAGTTGCTTTTTTAAAATTTTAAAAAATATTTTTGAGTTGTTGATAAACCTTTATATTATTTATTTGTATGTGGTGCTAAGAATCCAACCGAGTGCTTCATGCATGCTAGACAAGTGTGCTACCTCTGAGCCACAACCCCAGCCCCATAAAATTGCTTTTATTTTATTTTTAAATATAAGTCTGTAATGTGTCTGTCTTCTATCATCTGCTCATCTTTGGTTTGAAAATAATTAGGAATGTGCCTTTTTGCAATAAAGTAAAATAGTTTTACATTCTAGTATTCTGTCTGTGTAATTAAATTGACTTGGCAAACTACCATTTGCTTATAACGAGGTTAGGGTCATAGTTTATTTATCTGGTACTTAGCGTGGAAAAGAAAGAGGAACTGTTTGTGAAGGTATATTAAGATCATCTTGTACAGCTAATGATTTATTTGCTTGCTTTTCCTTTGAAAGGCACATGCAGAGTGATTCAAGGCAACTTGAGCCCGGCTTCAAACCCCTGCTCCTATATATGCCTCTGTTTTCTTGGCCGTAAAGTAGGGATTATAGTTCCTACACTATAGGGTTGTTATGAGGATTAGTGAGTTAATATTAGTAAATCATTCACAACAGTGTTTGCTATGTTGGTTTGTTTTAAATTAATTTGTACACATTTTCTTGTCACTTTCAAGTAAACAGTTTGCCTTCATAGTAGACACATGCTAGTCATGAGATTTGGCTATAAAATTGCCCTAGCTTCCTATTTCTGGCCAGTATCCCAGGGTAGATGGAATAGAGGTAGCCTCAGGTCAGCAAAATAGAACTGAAAGTTCTGAAGGTAGTAGCACTTCTCTTTTGCAATAATACTAGACTACATATTCTAATATTCTATAATAAAATAAGTTGGGTCACATTGGTTAGGAATCTACTAGGAGCTATACTCTTTAATCTAATAATTCAGAAAGAGAAAAATAAACTATAATTGTTTATTATACTATTAATAATAAGCAAAACAGAGACTCTAAATCAATGTGGAATGGGTAAGATCCTCAGTGGCATGTCATACAGCATTAAATGATAATTATGCTGCTTGTGAGGCAACCTAAAGGTATTTTAGTTGACATGTGACTAATAGGTGATAAACTCAACTGTGCCAGGGCCAGGGATGTAGACAAGAACAAGACAGCTTGCCTTCCAGGCACTCTCTTTGGACTCCCATCCTCTTGTGGTGCTCTAGGTTCCAGAAAAACTCAAGGGGTTGCTGGTCCTGGTGGTACACACCTGTAATCCCAGTGGCTTGGGAGGCTGAGGCAGGAGGATTGCAAGTTCAAAGCCAGCCTCAGCAATTTAGGAGGCTGCCTCAAGAAAGGGCTGGGATGTGGCTTAGTGGTAAAGTGCCCTTGGGTTCAATCCCTAGTATTAAAACAAACACCCAATCTAGACTCAAAAGGGTGGGAGAAGAAAATTTCCTGACCTTGAGGGTGGATGGTCAGGGAAGCTAAAGGAAAGAGGAAATAGTTGAGATAGGACCCAAGATTTATCAATTGATAAATTGTGGTAATATAGTTAATATGTATTAAATATTTATTAAATGCTCTTCCTTATCCTGTTAATTCCTCTCAATTTTGTGTGATAGGTGTATACACTGTGGTAAAATTGAGTAAACTGAAGTTTAAAGCGGCCCCATAACATGGTGAAGACTGGTGGAAGAATTAGAATTCAAATCCATATCTGTCTTCTAAAATTTGTGTCTGAAATCTGTGCACTTTATTATGGCCTCCAACTATGGGAAAATTCTTCCTACAAAGATGTTAATACTTTAAAGCCATTAAGAGAAAATGGTTTTCTTGGAGTAAGAATTCTATTTACTTGGGTTTTTGTTTTGTTTTGTTTTAACGTTAGCATTTGAGGGTTCTTGTCACTAGCTACATGGAAAGAGAGGATCCTTCATCAGCTCCTCTTAGCATCAGAGATTTCATTTCCCTGACATAGGCAGTGAGAAAGGTCACGACAAGGTTGACAATTGGAAAGCTGTTTAGGAAGGAATAGCAGAAATGGGGTATGACTTGGAAAGTGTGCTGTACAGAGGGGCACATTTTTATTTCCTTAACTCAACAATGTAGTCTTCTCCACACTCTTACTGTGGGGATTCCTACTCCATGTTTTGTTATTACATGAGATTTTTGAGGATTAGTGCCATTTTGGTTACTTTTATGGGGGCTAAACTTTATCAGGATAGGACAAGGTTCACTGAGTACCTATTCTAAAATCAATATATATAAGAGCCCTCAGTCTCTGTCACATTACAGGTATTTACTAATGTTGCCACTGTACCTACAATAAACCTGGGGAAATGAAGCCTCGATTGTCATTGAGTTCTTTCAAGAAGGCTTTGATTTTGGCTTCCTCCAGTATAGGACATAACTTAACACTCTGGAGGTAGTATACCGTGATATTGTTATATATGGTCAAAGGAAGAAACCCCTTGCAATCAGAGGATTGTTTAGTTAAGTCCATTCACTTTCAGTTAATATTTTTGATGAAAACTGTTACTAGGCATTCTAGATAAAGAAAGTGAGATTAGCGTGCTATACAAAGAGGCATTTTCACATTCTTTTCCCCACCATCCAGAACAGTCTTGTACATAGGAGATGCTCAGTAACTTATTTGTTGGAAGAATGAGTGAAAGAAGATTCTAGTTTCTTCTTCAACATAACATGCCATTCTCACGAAAGCATACTAACGGAGGGCATACCATGTTTTCCTTTTCTGATGTTTTTCGATGTGAAAAGATGTTTATTAAACTCTCTTAATTCTTGAACTTGGTTCAACTGGAAAAACAGGAGAACTAGAATAGCTAAAACAATTTTGAAAAGGAAGAATGGTATTATACTTACTTTCCATTTAGAGTTGTCACACTACACTATTTTAAGACTTACTTTATAGCTCCAGTAATTGAGTCAGTTCTATCAGTGGAGGGATAAACAAATAGTCCAGAATGGAAGAGAATCCAGAAGTAGACTCACACATGTATGGCTAACTTTTTGACATAGGTACAGAAGCAATTTAATGGAGAAATGAAGTGTTGGAACAATTAGACATCCATAAACAATGAAGAAATAAACTTTAACCTGAGCCTTACACTTTATATAGAAATTAACTCAAAATGAATCATAGTTCTAAATGTACAATGTGAAACTATCAAACTTTTAGAAGAAAACATAGAAGATCTTAATGATCTGGGGTTGGATGAAGAGTTCGCAGACATGACACAAAATGCACAATGTATAAAAGAAAAAAAATCAATAAATTAGACTTCATCAAAATTATAAACTTTTTGCTGTGAATGGCATTATTAAGAGGATAAAAACTTGCCATAAAATGGGGGGGTTGCAAATCTCATATTTGACAAAGAATTTAAATCCAGAATATTTAAAGAACTTTCTAAATTCAAATCAAACAATCTATTTAAAAATGGTTAAAAGGGAGCTGGGATTGTGGCTCAGCAGTAGAGCACTAGTATAGCATGCGCGGGGCCCTGGGTTTGATTCCCAGCACCACATAAAAATAAATGAATGAAATAAAGGTATTTTGTCCAACTACAATTAAAAAAAATAAATATTTTTTTAAAAATGGTTAAAAGACTTGAACAGATATTTCACCAAAAAAGATGTGTTGATGGAAAGTAAGTATTACACCATTCACCATTAGAGTGAATAATAAGTTAACATCCTTCACCATTAGAGAAGTGCAAATTAAAATTATGGGGAGATCCATCACATGCCTGCTAGAATGCCTAAAATAAAAAAAAAATATGCTAATACCAAGTGCTGGTGAGGATGTGGTGAAACTGGATCTGTCATACATTGCTAATAGGAATGTAAAATGATATGAAGTAATTATGATAACAACTAATGTTTGAATCACAGATAAAACAAACCTACCTCATACTTCTCATGCTGTTCAAAGTTAAAACTCCATTCCATTACACATTTCAAGTGGGTGTATTTTCTGAGCTCAAATTATGGTTCCAAAGGTGCTTTTGGGACCTATCGAAGTACAAAAAAATACCATGTATCCTATCCATTGGGCTTGGAGTGTAGTTCAGTGGTAGAGTATGTGTTTTCCATACACAGGCCCTGGATTTGCTCCCCAGTACCATAGATGATAAGAAAGATCTGTGTATTTTGTAAATAGACAGTGGCAGTGGTTGTACAACACTGTGAATGTAATTAATGGCCCTGAGCTGTACAATTAAAAATGTCTAAAATGGCAAATTTTATGTTATATATATTTTGCCACAATAAAAATTATCTATTTAACTCTGCCATTTAGTAGTTTCTACTCAGCTTTCAAATGGAAGTGCTTAATCTTCAATACAATGATACAATGAAGGCAAATGTCAAGAGAAACACCTAATAGAATTCTGAAATGACTTCCAAGAGACAAATATGATCAATTAGAATCACATTTAGATTGATTTCAGTATTTGGCAGAACCCATCTTTGTGAAGACATTTTAAAAATAAAATTGTAAAACTTCATGACCAGTCACCATTAAGAAATGAAGATTTACAATTGATTTTGATGAAAGGGAGAACTATTTTAAGCCCCAGTTAAGTCAAATGCTACTTCCACCTAAAATAATTCCATTCTTCTGTATTACAAAAAATTGTACTCTTATTTGAATTTTGTCAATAAACATTTTGTGGGAATTTTTCTTCTCATAATAGAAATACCTATATAATATCCTTGGTTTATTTTTTTTCTCTTGGTCCACAAGACCTAAAATATTCATTTTATGGCCTTTTACAAAAAATGTTTGTGGACCTCTAGCTTTATTTTTTTTAAATATTGTTGTTGTTGTTTTCAGATTTTTTTTCCACATTTTTTTAGTGTATCATAGTTGTCTATAATGGTGGGGTTTGTTGTTACATATTTATCCATTTATGCAATATACCAATATAATTTGGCCAATTTCACTCCCCAGCACTTCTCCCCTTCTTTCTCTCTTCCCTGCTGGTCCCTTTCCTCTATTCTATTAGTCTCCTCTTGATTTTCATAAGATCCCTACCACTTTCTTTATCTTTTTCCTAACTTCCACATATGAAAGAAAACATATGACTTTTGACCTTCTGAGTTTGTCTTATTTTGCTTAACATAATGGTCTTTAGTTCCATTCATTTTCCTGTAAATGGAAAATTTCATTTTTCTTTATGACTGAATAAAACTCCATTGTGCATATATACCACAGTTTCTTTATCCATTCATCTGTTGATGGACACCGAGGCTGGTTCCATAATTTGACTTTTGTAAATTGTGCTACTATAAACGTGGGTATGCAGGCATCATATAGATGATGACTTTAATTCTTTAGGATAAGTACGAAGGAGTGACATAGTTTTGACCCCTACCTTTTAAAGCGATCAAAATTCCACTGTGGGCTCTGTTTTAGTTGCATCCCATAAATGTTGATGTATTACAGTTTCTTATCATTTAGTTCAAAATATTTTCTAGTTTGCATTTGATATTTTCCTTAACTCATATGATTTAAAAGTGTATTGCATAATTTCTGAACATATGGAGAATTTCTTGTAATCTGCTTTGAGTTCTAACTGAATTCCAAAGTAGTCAGAGTAGATACATTATATGTTGTCAGTCTTTTGAAATTTGTTGAGATTTGCTATATGGCAGTATATAGTCCATTTTGGCAGATACCCCATGTGTACTTGAAGTGGTGGGATTCTTTCAACTGTCTCCTGAAGCCGTGAATATCCAAATCAGCCTGGTCTCTGTAACTTTTTGTACAGAGTCCTGGTTTCTACTCACTTATACTAGGTGTGCTTGTATTTTTAGGGTATCTTTCTTGTTTCTTGGTCCAATTTTTCCCCTTTCCCTTGTGTTATTTGCAGCTTAAAGGTAAGAAAAACCTTTGTTGTTATGTTTGAATCTTAACAGGCTTCAATTAATTTTCCATATCATAGTCTCTAACCACTAAATTAGGTGTTCACTTATACATAAGAACATTTTATATGCTTTTTTTTTTTTTGGAGTTGACTCATTTGCCATGTTGTATTATTATTCTCTAGAAACCGAGTCTGTCTTGCCTTTGACAAAGGAAATGACTGTGCTTCCTTGGTCTGTGTACTTTCCTGCTACCAAATGGTTATCTTATCTAAAGATACTTAACTATGCTGTGAACTAAAGCTAAAACTATTCTATTTGATTAGCCCAGGCATACAGGTTACCCCTATGCACAAATTCTACCCTTCACTTCTGCTAATATTTGCTTGTGTGTGTGTGTGTGTGTGTGTGTGTAAAAGAGGTGATATTTAAAAATAGAGATCCCAGGAGCCAGGCATGTGATCCCAGTGTCTCAGGAAGGACCACAATTTTGAGGACAGCCGAGGCAACTTAATGAGATCTTGGACAACTTAGCAAGACTTTGTCTCAAAATTTAAAAAATAAATATGGGATTGGGAATGTAACTCAGTGGCAGTGTCCTTGGTTTCAAAACCCAGTACCAAAAACAAATAAAGAAGAGTCTCATCTTTGTGTGAGGTCTGTTGTGTTAGGTGCTGTACCACTTAACTTTTTCTTGATTAGGGATCTGTTGTTTGTTATTATGTCACTATAATTGCTGGAAAGATTTATGAGCTTCACTGCTCAGAGAGAAGAAGAAGAAAATAAGGAAATTGAAGAAAGGAAGGCTTGTGCCACAGTAAAGCATAAGTTTTCACCTGTAAATTCTTGGTCCACCCTTTTATTAAGTTCAGTTTTTCAACAATTATAAACTGTATAGTAAACTTTGTATTTCATCCCATGAGCCCTCCTGCAGCATGCTGCAGGAATGTGAGTATTGGGACTCCTTAGCTGGGCAGCCAGCTGAGAACCCATGATCTGCTCTCCCTGTTGCTGATGAGACAGGAGGCATGAGTATATTCTTGCTCTTTCTATATGTTTGCTTGGGGATGATTGTGGAGTTTTTGTCATAGAAAATGAACACTAGAATTGGAAGTTAGTAGTGAAGTGACTGACTTTCAATACCTATTGCAAAATAGAAGATGAAAGATTTTGGTGAACAAAATATATAAATTTTTAGTGTGTACAACACAAAGAGGGAACCTACAGACATTAGTTAATAATAATGTGTCAGTCTTAGCTTATCAGTTCTAACAAGCATACAGCCTAATGGAAAGGTGTTCATAATAGGATAAAGAGATGGAGAGGGGATAAGAGGTATATATAGGAATGCTGGACTCTTTGCTCAGTTTTGTAAACCTGAAAGTGCTTCGACCATCACCACAAGGGTCTGTTCACTTAACAATTTTAATAGCTGGTTTAAAAATGTCCTTCATAGATTCATATCACACAATTAGTGTTTAACTGCCTCACCCTTGGAATTTCTCTTGGGACAAGTGATGTGCAGTTTGAGCTGATGTCAGATGGATTTGCTGCTCTTGTCTTTATCTCATGTTCATGAACTGCTCTTGTGTCTCTCTCTCCCTGTTGGGTGGAACAGTTGGAATGCCAAGATGCCTTGGAAACAGCAGCCCGAGCGGAGGGCCTTTCCCTGGATGTCTCTATGCATTCTCAACTCAGAATTCTAGATGAGGAACATCCCAAGGGAAAGTACCATCATGGCTTGAATACTCTGAAGCCCATCCGGACCACTTCCAAGTAAGAAGCTCTGCTGGTTCATGACTTATCCGCAAAGCACCAAAATCATTTTTGAAAAATAGGTTAGGATTAGGGCAGTTGGGGAGACCCTGTTTTTAGTCAAGGGTTTCATTTACTGAATAGTGTATTTTAGATAGTGACTGACTTCTCAGTGCATGTTGACAGTTTTGTGATTTGGGTTTCTCGCCATAGACACCAGCACCCAGTGGATAATGCTGGGCTCTTCTCCTACATGACTTTTTCATGGCTTTCTTCTCTGGCCCGTGTGGCCCACAAGAAGGGGGAGCTCTTAATGGAAGATGTGTGGTCTTTGTCCAAGTTCGATTCTTCAGATGTGAACTACAGAAGGTAGGCATCTGTGGTGCACCCTTTTCTCCTACTTCTCCTGGGTGCTAGGGCCTGAGCTAGGAGGGTGGCTGCAGAATTGTGAAATCCACATCTCTGTGTCCTTTAAGGAGCTGAGCTGTCCTGGGGAGGGTGGGTAACCCGGGGATGGCTCTCCCTTTGCTCTTCTGCTTTGTCTCCTATTTTAATCAAATCCTGTTTTAACCTCGGGCTTTCTTTCTCTCTCTCAGCCCCGCTTCTCTTCCTGAGTCTGCAGGGAGATTATGTCGCTGCCTTGTGACAGAATACATTTTTGTGGTAGCTGAATGTACCATTAAAATCTAGTTTGCAGCTTTGCATTTTACCACAGGATCCTTCAGAAAGGGTTGGGACCCTCAAGAAAGGAAATTCTTATGCACAAACAAATTTTATTCAGGGGTAGACCTTTTTGATGGGGGTGGAAGGAAAGGGGTTTGCTCTCATCATTTTCTTTGTTTATCCAGAAAGGGTATTTTTCTCCAGAGGTGAAGACTATGTGAATAGTTTTAAAGAAGAGGCTTGTGTGTGCAGTGACAGGCTGGAGACCAAAGCATTGGCAGGAGGGAAGCTAGGGTGTGTCTCTTCCCCTGGGGAGGTTTGTAACAGAGGACATGTGCCCTTGTTAAGACTAGAGAGACTGTGGCAAGAAGAGCTGAATGAAGTTGGGCCAGACGCTGCCTCCCTGCGAAGGGTTGTGTGGATCTTCTGCCGCACCAGGCTCATCCTGTCCATCGTGTGCCTGATGATCACACAGCTGGGCGCCTTCAGTGGACCAGTAAGTTCTAACCATCTTTTTTGACCGTCTCCAGGGGCCCGGCCACGGCCAGCTCTAACTCTCTCGTTCTGTTGCAGGGGTTGTGCTCACCTTTGGGCTAGTTAGCAGCTTTAGAGATGCCTCCAGACCTGTTGAAAGGGTTCAGTGGATTTGGGAGGAATGGAGGTGTGTCATCAGCTAGGAGGATGGAGGGGCATGATTGTGAAGAGCTGGCTTGCTTTCCTGGGGTTGGGTAACACTGAACTGATCCTGGTTCTACACAGGACAAGGCTTCTTGGTTGTATGTTGATATGAAGTGACAGTCTCGGTCTGGGCAGATGTGTCTTGGCAGTGCTGTGAGTGGGTGAGCGCAGTGTTGTGTGGCATGGGCTGGTGAGCCAGTGTTGGTGACATTCTGAGTACTTGGAGGTGGAGTTATCACATCTGACAGTCCTTTGGCAAATGAACCCTGAAGAAGTTGGAGGACTGTCGAGGTTTTTAGAGTCTAACCTGGAGTCTGTTTCAAGTGTCGGTATATAGTGGAAACCATGGCAAGTATTGGGGTGGCAGCCATGTTTTTTTTCCTAGTCTGTTTGAACACAGAGTAGGTAAGGGAGCCTTTGACAATCACGGTTTCCTGGGCGCCTGTTTCTTACACCTGCTGTGCTGCCTTACACTTGAGATTTTGATTAAATCTATTCTCTACATATTTGCCTTGAGGCATCGGAGCAGTTATACTGCTTATACTGTGCATTTTCCGTGTGTGGGTAAGCTGGAGGTTCATGGTTTTGGTAAGTATGTGCCTAAAATGCATGGTGATTAGGTAACACTAATTTACAGTTTTATTTTCATTTTGTTTTTTAAAATGTTTGATGTCTTTTTTTAAAGTTTTGATCTCGTTTTCTGAAGCAGAGGACACTACTTTTCTGGTATTATGTTTCTATATTAATTGACCAACTAACACACTTTTATGTAAGTTTTAAATAAAAGGGATCATGTAACGAAAATGTTATGTTGTTATGTTATTGACCAAAATGGCAAACATTTCCATAGAGCCAGCTTCCCCCAAGAAGAGCTTCTGTCATTGTTTCACTACAGGGCTGGTGGCTACTCTGATCCTTCATAGAATCCTTTCATCTGAGCAGCATAGTGTCCAGGCTTTCTTGATAAAGCTACAGTGGGTTTTCTTGATTCCACTCTCTTCTAAAAATGAACAAACAAACAAACAAAAAATTCCATGGATTGCTGGGATTTTAATTTTTTACTTGGGGAAAAAAGTTACCTGTGCATGTTCAGCTTGGTGTCTTTAAGGTCACTCCCTCAAGCAATCTGTGTATTCCTTAATCTCTTATTTATAATGTAGCACACTGGGATGCTAATCTCTAGAAAATTCTTTTAGATGCCAGGGAAAGCAGAGCACCTTCCTTTAACAGGAAAACTCAGCACGCTTCTCTTCTTGCCCTCTCGGGAAGAGCAGCTCAAGGCCAGTGTTCTCTCATGGGCTTCCGTCCTGGAACACCTGAGAAAGCAATGGACCCATCCATCATCTCATTGAGAAAAAGATTTAAAAGTCTAAACAATCTAGACTTTGTTTTTGGAGCTCCAGTTCTGATCCATTTCTTTCTAAATGGAAATTGAAGAACCAGGCTGGTTTTGAGATCAGTACTAGCAGTGAGCAGACCTCTGCTTGTGGGCTTCAGTCCTTTTGAGGAAGATGCATTTTAAATTTTTGCACATTTTCTAATCTGGCATGATTTTCTAACTGGCTTCATCTGTTCTTACAGAAATCTACACAAGAACAGACACCCTAAATTCTCTAGCCCCTCACCCCCAAAAACAACATCATTATTTCTTGTTCTCCCTTAGACCTCACTGAATTTTTGTAGTCATACACAGAACAAATGAAACACAATCAAGTTGTGTTTTTTTATGTGTGTGTGTTTTAAGTTGCTGGCCAGCTCATACTAGATATGCGTGCATCAAGATGATCCAAGGTTCCTGATACCAGGGGACCAGCACTCTGTGCGGGGTGCTTAAGGATCACAGTAATGTTAAACTGAGTGCCAGAATCCCTAGGGTATGGTTATGGCCCAAGATGAGGAACCATATCACTAAAGTTACAGAGATGCTTTCGGGCCTTCTTAAACCAAGGTAATTTTAAAAGACTTGGCCTGACCTAGGATCTGTGTGTAAAGAGTTAGCATCTGCCCATAGACCTGCAAGAGAAGGCTGCCTCCACAGCGCCCTCTCTTGGTGTTGCTAGCTCTGCCCCAGGGCCTGGGGGAAAGGACAGTGAAAAACCTTTAGAGAGGTAAGTTCCCACCCCTCCAACCTCTCTCCAGCTGCAGCTCGCTTGGTGCTGTCAGGATCTGGACTTGGGGGGAGTCTCTCTGTAGTGGAACCAGTGACAGAAGCTGTTCTTTAGAATTTTCAGGATGGCTGTATTCTGCGGTCAGAATGAGAGAGTCAAGCTGGGCAGAGTCTCTCGCCAAGAGTTCAGGTAAGGTAATGTTTATTCACTGGGAATGCTTTCCACAGCCAGACAGCTATGCTGACAATCTCGAGTTTTCTCCCAGTTTGTTTAGATTTAAATGACAAATGTGTAACTTTTTAAAAACTGAATTTTGTTTGGATTTTTCATGAAAACCTTCTTTTCTTCCATATGAAATAGTTTGAAATGTCGTTGCTTTTTAAAAACCCTGTGTGTTGGAACCTCTTTAATCTGCTTGTTTCCTCTTTTCCCCCCTCTGCAAGTTTTACATAGTGTAAACATTTGTTGTCTTTTACCTTCCCTGTTCCTCCCCTCTGGGAGGTGCTGATGCTCTTACCCTGTGCTGAAAAATGGCACTCTAAAGGTATGGGAAGGAAAGAACCCCAAACAACAATCTGCTGTCCTTTCACGCCTTCCTTTGGAGACTGTTCCTTCAGTGCCGCAGAATGTGAGAAAGTGCGTCACTGCACGCCATCGTACTGAGTTGCTTCACGGAAGGAGAAGGGGCTTTGGCCCTGTGACTCAGTTCTGCATTTTGGATGCATACTGGAAAAGAAGCCAATCTTCTTGCTAGTAAATCAACAGCCCAGCTGTATGCAATGGGGACCCAAACACTGGATATAAACCCAAAAATATCTGAGGGAGGGAGAGGTGGAATTCAATAGTTCTTAGAATCTGAAATCTTCTATTTGATCAGGTTATTTTCTGGGACTCGATATAAATCTGATTGGTGGGGATCTCCTACAGCCTAGTGAATATCTGGTATTGAGTTACTTTCAGGAAAAATGAGAGACACACATTCACCCAGGGAGAGTCTGTGTTCTGAAATCAGCGTTAGCTACCTCAGGACTATCATGCCTGGTCTCCATTTTTTCTGTTGCTCAGTGCTGGCTCATAGGTGTGCTGACCTTTACTAAAGGAACCAGGGTAGATGGGTGGATGGGTTTTAAGTTAATTCTTTTTCTTCCTTTAGGGTGGGGGATTGGTTTGGTCTTCTTTTGTTGTAGTTTGTTTGGTTTTATTTTTTGCCACGATCAATTTTAGCTACAAGGACTTGAAAAGACTCCGAAGGATGCCAGCAGTTTTTCCTCGAGGCTTAGAATTTTGTGTTCTATCCTGAGCAGAGGTAATTCCTCACGGCCTAATGCACCAATTGCATTAGCCATTTCAAGCAGAGTACCTCTTTAAGGAGTTTTTTGTTTGTTTTGTTTTTAAGTTCTCTTTCCTTAGCAGCAAGGTCTTTATTTCTAGAGAATCTCCTCCATTGCAGAATCATTGCAACTTCAGGAGCCCTAACCAATTAAATGCTGTCAGCCTGATGTACTACTTCGGACTCTGGAAGCAGATATTGGTTCTGTTCTGTATTTCTATTGTGTGTAGTTGAAACAACAGTCAGAGGCCAGATGACCTGTTAGATGGCCAGCCCTGTGTAACTCAACTCTGTATGTTCTCACTGTATGTTACTGCAATGCTCCAGCTCTTGTACAGTGTTTGTGAGATGCTCTTTGAAGATGGTACCTTTATATTTTTTCATTTTCAATAAAAGCACATTACTTCCCATTTCCTGGTATTTAATACTGTCGCTGAATGTGCCTGTGTGAGTGTGTGCCCCGGCGTTGCAGGACCTCAGAGCTGGAGGTGGCACTCGGTGGTTCTTGGGGGCTGGCCGCCTTCCCTCCCTGCAGGTGGTGTTAGACATATGCTACCTGAGGTAACATATTTTTGTTTTTGGGAGGGAGTGGGGCGTGGGGGGAGGGACCATGGGAGGGTCTCTGGATTTTTGATAGTCTGCTTTGTTTGCTTTCTTCTATACTATTAAACTGCTGATGTTTATTTTCAGGAATGTTTTGCAAATGCACTTCTCACTCTTCCCCAGTACAACTGTAGGTACACTGTTCCTTTTTATCAAATAAGCACGTTTGAAACAATACAAAGAAAGGTCTTAATTTCATTTAAAGAAATATATCCATGTGTGGAGATACTGGCATAAGGTCAATATATACTTTTGAAGGACCATGTGTTTAGAATTAATTTCAGCTCATGGACAGGGTTTTTGTTACATTAGAAAGAGTAATGGTTTTGACGGAGTCCTTAAGGAAAAAAGTCTCGAATTAGACCTGCCTCCTGCAAAATGCCCTGAGTAAATGACCGTAGGCAGGTTTCAGTAATATTCAGTCCTCTGAGATGGTTTTGCTTTGCACACGGATCACTGTGCCATGGATCAGCCTACTCTTTCTAACTTAACATAACCCTATGACATTGTGTGTGGGTGCCGTGGGGATGTTGACAGTGGTGTAT
The DNA here is from genome assembly GCF_052094955.1 of Ictidomys tridecemlineatus. Lineage (NCBI taxonomy): Eukaryota > Metazoa > Chordata > Mammalia > Rodentia > Sciuridae > Ictidomys > Ictidomys tridecemlineatus. The sequence continues at coordinate 129,250,678 of NC_135479.1, read as the reverse complement.
GTTTCTCCCTGTAGGCCTTTATGGTGAAACACCTCTTGGAGTACACCCAGGCAACAGAGTCTAATCTTCAGTACAGCTTGCTGTTGGTCCTGGGCCTCCTTCTGACAGAAATTGTGCGGTCCTGGTCGCTTGCACTGACTTGGGCATTGAATTACCGAACTAGTGTCCGCTTGCGGGGGGCCATCCTAACCATGGCATTTAAGAAGATCCTTAAGTTAAAGAACATTAAAGAGAAGTCCCTGGGCGAGGTGAGTGCACTTTCCCAGTTTGAGCTCCTTCTTTTTCCTGGGGCCCTGCTTTGTCCTTCATCTTCCTCCTGAAGTGAGTGACCCATGTCCTTGCAGGCTCCCCTCACTGCTCTTTGCATCTTGCAGCTCATCAATATTTGCTCCAACGACGGGCAGAGGATGTTCGAGGCAGCTGCTGTTGGCAGCTTGTTGGCTGGAGGACCCGTTGTTGCCATCTTGGGCATGATTTATAATGTCATCATTCTGGGACCAACAGGCTTCCTGGGATCAGCTGTTTTTATCCTCTTTTATCCAACAATGGTGAGTAAGTCTCCTCGCTGTATCTTGGCAGCTACTCCTTAGGAGACAAATTATTTCCATTGGATTATAGTAGGCATCACCCTGCATTTGGAATTTTCCTCAAAGCAGGTATCTGGTTTGGAAAAGTCTGGAGCTGTATAGTGCTCAGTCCATACAGACAGGATTTTGACTAGACAGGAAGCAAGGTGTCACTTGTATAAAGGCTCCCAGTGACATTGAAAAAGAGTCTGAATGAAAGTCAGCAGGTAGACCCTACCCCAGGTAACACAGGGTTGAATTACTCCATCTTCAGTTGATGCTCACTGATAGGGTGCTCCTGCTTCTGCTTGGGTAGCACTCGGTACCTATGAGCACTATGAGAATAAATAGTTATTTGTCCTCACTGCCATACAAAAAGATATGAATTGAATAATATTTGATTATAATTCAATAAATCACTTCTATTTAAAAAAATAGCATAACTAACTACATGAAATCCGGTCTGTCCCAGAAAACAGGATTACTTGCTTCATTTAAAATGACCTTAAGCAGATATGCAATTCTTCACTTTGAATGAGCTCTAACTTGGCATGGCATTGCTTGTCCTCTCAGATGTTCATGTCACGGCTCACTGCGTATTTCAGGAGAAAGTGTGTGGCCGCCACTGATGACCGTGTCCAGAAGATGAATGAAGTTCTCACCTACATTAAATTTATTAAAATGTATGCCTGGGTCAAAGCATTTTCTCAGAGCGTTCAAAGTGAGTTTAAAGATTTTCTGTGTGCATGGGGAAGAAGGATTTTGTATTCTTTGGGTCTGATCATTCACACTTTGCTTCCTGAGCACATTAGATGCTAGGACTTCTAATGTCTCTAATCATAATGTCCTAGGACTTCTAATATCTATGATCGTGATGTCCTAGAACCTTGATGTTTAAAAGGGGTTTTAGAGATTTGAACCCATAACCTCATCCCACAGACAGGAAATTGAGACCTGGAGAAATTGTGATTTTTCTTAAGATACCACAACTAGTTAGAATAATTTTGGTTCCAAAGCTCCTATATTCTCTCATTCTGCCCTTGTTTTTCCAACTTGGCTGTGAGAATATCACAGGAGATAATACTGAATGATGGCTAAGAGTTCCACTTTTGTCCCCTCTACACTGGTTGTGAATGTACCAAAGTTAGTTGTGGGACCCTGAGGTTTGGCTGGGTATCAGGGTGCCTGGCTCTGCCACTTACCAGGGGCTTTTTAAATTTTTTTAAATAATTGTTTATATTGAATCACAAGGTCCTCAGGGCCTGGCCCCATCCTGATCTGTAAATTCAATGCAGGCATAAACACGTCAAATATGTAAGTGCCACAAAGCTGGGAGGGATCATGATGATTAATACACATTGGGCTTTTAGAACCATCTTAAAAGTTGGAATGATGGATCTTAAAGCTGGTGAAATTTAAGAAGAATATTTAAAGGCACTTTCAAATTTAAAAAAAGAATACTTAGGTACACTTAACCTTAATATAAATGAAAACTGCATGAGCCTTTAATGGACATAATCTCATGTTGAGCTGACTGAATACAGTGATGTTCAACAGCTACTATAATTTTAGGTGGAATAAACATGCCCTGTTCAGATCAAGGCAGCTGGTGTAGTTTCATTAATTAAACCTTCAGAAACTTGTTTTCCAACTCTGGACTCTATACTTTTTTCATGAGGGCTGTTAAGCTAAGCAGCATCTAGAGGTGACTCTCTGAAGTACCCAGCAATGGATTAGGCTGCTTTGTAAAGTAGTAGTTTTGTTTCCACCAGAGTGGAACAAATGGCTTCTAAGTGGACGTGCCAGGCATGTCGGTGGCAGGATGACTGCTGATGGTCCCTGCAGGCTCTCATTCTGTCATTTTATGATCTTTCTGAGATTTCACTTATCCTTCAGTCCTCTATTTTGTATCATAATCTGTTTTTTGTCAGTTTGAAGAGGATTCTCGCTTATTATGCTTGTGGCTAAGATGTATGATCAATGTTAAAGCAATGAGTTGAGTGGATTTTTTGTTTGTTTGTTTGTTTTGGTGGTATTTTGTGGGAATCAAGTTTTATGACTTACACAGTAGGTGTGAAGATACTGTGGGCAGTGGTAATACCTTTAGGGTCAGTGCATAGCTACAAAAAAATCACTTTTGTGTTTAAAATAACTTGCCATTGTGGGAGCCCTGGCGTGTGTGTGTGTGTGTGTGTGTGCGCGCGCGCGCGCGCACGTTTTCTTGATGTTTTGGTATCGTGGATTGAACCTATGGGTGCTTTACCACTGAGCCACATCCCCAACTTGCTAAGTTGCTGAGGCTGGCCTCAAACTTGCAATTTTCTTGCTTCAGCCTCTGAGTTGCTGGGATTATAGGTGTGTCCACTGCACTGGGTTGATACCTTGCCATTTATTGCCCTACTTTCCACACCATGGTTCTAGTGTTTCATGATTGCTTTGTTAATAAAGTATCTGTTTTGTAAATACTTAAGAAAATTATATTCTGCCTATAGAAATTGTATTTCACCCATGTTCCATTTTCTGACTGCTTTTTTTGTGTGGAATTTATCTCATTGCCAACATACACCAGACATTTTAAGAAATCTAATTCTTTTTAATTCTCCAGTGCTGTTGAACAGTCTTTCTATGATTCCTGAGGCAAAAAATAAGCAACAGCCAGATAAGCAAACAAAACTGCCAGTTGTAGATACAATTAATGTATTCATTTCTTATAAACCCAAGGACTCATAAGAAAAAGATAGAAGATGATCCCTGTACTCATTTGTAGCAACTGCTCTCCATTAGATTCTTTTCAGTGACTTGATCCATTTCAAACTTCAGCTCAAATAGTAGAGTCAATAAGTCATTAGACTAATGTTTGCACTGTAGGTATTAAAGGGTCATTTATAAACTTGTTTGTGGGGCTGGGATTGTGGCTCAGTGGTAGAGTGCTTGCCTAGCATGGGCGGGACCCGGGTTCGATCCTCAGCACCACATAGAAATAAAGGCATTGTGTTGTGTCCATCTACACCTAAAAAAATAATAATAAATATTAAAACAATAAAAATAAAAAAATAAAATCCTGTTTGTGGGTGAGGACTGAGTCTTGTTTGGTTTTGGAGGAAAAAAATCCCAATGTTTCTTTTGACTTGGTTTAAAGCTGTCTTCTTTTTTATTCATAGAAATCCGAGAGGAGGAGCGTCGGATATTGGAAAAAGCTGGGTACTTTCAGAGCATCACTGTCGGTGTGGCTCCCATTGTGGTGGTGATTGCCAGTGTGGTGACGTTCTCTGTTCACATGATCCTGGGCTTCGATCTGACAGCAGCACAGGTCAGGGACCCCCCAGGGATGGGGAGCATTGTCGAGTGAGGAGCCAGCCCTTGCAGATAGTGTACAGGTTATTTTTAGTCAGCCTAGGGCTTGGGTTTCATTCTGAAGATACCAGTCAACCTATGGTTCAGATTTACTGAGATTTTAACTGAAGGTCTCATGAAAACCTTATCTTTAAAAAAAAAAATGTGACTCGTAGTAACATTTGACAGCCAAGCTGAGCCTTCCTACCACCTGAAAGGAAGTCGGTGATGTCTTCTCATTGTAGTTGCCTCTCGTGATCATGCTCAGTTTCTCCTCCTTTCCCATTTTAAGGCTTTCACAGTGGTGACTGTCTTCAATTCCATGACTTTTGCTTTGAAAGTAACACCATTCTCAGTAAAGTCCCTCTCGGAAGCATCGGTTGCTGTTGACAGGTTTAAGGTAAGTGACTCCTTGCCCCTCCTCTGTGTCAGGAGCTGCCCCTGGCACAACTCCCTGCTGCCTGTGCTCTAGGGGGCCACACAGATTAACCATACTTGGTTTTGATTTTCTTTGAGCATTTTGGCAAGTTGTTAAGAAGGAGGCATGGAAGACACTGAATTAAGGGATAGACTTTTACCCTTCCTGGATGGCTTGGTCCTGGGCTCAGCATTCCCTCCAGAGCAAGACCCTTCCTCCTAGGCCTGACCTGGATTTATGTCATAACTCACTGGGCTTTTAAGTGATTTAAACCTAGAAGACCAGAATTGCCGTGACTGTCAGGTTTTCCTCCCCTTTATCGTCGCTACTGTCAGTTTGATTGGTTGATATACTAAGTCCTTTTTTGGTACTTTCTTTCTCCTGCCCTGTGATTGCCATTCATGATGCAGTGACATGGAACTAGTCATAAATCTAGATCATGTTGGGAAGTGCAGTTAAGTAAGTACCAGTTTTTTTCCTTGCAGGTGGTTAGTTGATCATACTTTGGCAGTGTTCTTTGTGCCATCAGAATAATAGAAATACATGAAATATAAGAGGAAGATATATTTGGGAGGGTGGAGGGAGATAGATTTTGAAAGTGGTTAACACTCATTTTAAAAAGTTAAAAAAAAAAAAAAAAGCAGCACCATGTGGACTGGAATTCCTTGATGGTGACACTCTTGTGCTCCTGCTCATCTTTCTTGGCCAGTGAGAACACTATAAAAGTGATTTTGGTCCATGAACACTCGAAGCTGAGGTGTTTTAGGGATGAATATCACCCACTTAGAACTCAGTAGAAACAAATTTGGTTTTCCTGTTAAGACTAAAACATACCTTCCCAGAATGTATTTATTTATATTATCTACTTATTCGTAGTTAATCAGGTGAATTTTGTGGATCAAGAAAGCTAGCCCTCCAGAATGCACCCCCATCCCCATTTCCTTCTCCTTCCCCAGCCTGGCTGCTAGAAGGACAAGAGCCAGAGTCACATGAGAAGCAGTGGTCTGACAGCCGTCAGATGCTTCCTGCTTTGTGAACCCACAGTAGCCAGTCATGGAAGAAAGCAGATGTTTTGACCAGAAGTCTTCCCTCCCGTTTGTTTCTATATCTTTGTTAGTAGATGGGATTTGGTTGGATTTTGGATGAAGAAACAGAGTGTATAATATAGTCTTGTTCTCCCCTTGTTTTTCAGGGGTTCACTTCTCTTCACTTATTAGTGAGGACTTGGATTAGCAGGTGGCATTTCATCTCATAGTTCCTTCCTCTGTCCAGGAAGCATCAGAGTTAATAATAGCAAAATCACCCACAGCTCTCTTTTATGTCCCGTGAGACTTCAGTCCAATTCTATCCTCTGCCTCTTGGCAGGGTTTTTCCTTTCTTAAGGTAGATGCGCGGCCCAAGATAATGAGTATTTAATGCTTAATCCTTCCCCAACTCTAAGCTGTTTCTTTCTTATTATCTTCATGTGCTTATTAATTAGAATTATGTTCACTTCATTAGGATTGGGGAGAAGTAGCTGGTTTTTAGGTGTAATTCACTAGAGGAAATCTGCTTCAATCCCGGGAGACCACCTGAGGCCATCTTTTTTTAAAATTTTTTTAAAAATTTTTTAGTTGTAATGGACACAATGCCTTTATTTTGTTTATTTTTATTTATATGTGGTGCTGAGGATTGAATCCAGTACCTCACACATGCTAGGCAAGTGCTCTATCACTGAGCTACCACCCCAGCCCTGAGGCAGTCTTTTGAAATAAGACTGTTCTTGGGATTATATCTCTCCCATCATCTTCTAGGAAATGGATATGAGAATAATCAGGATGGGACTTGCCTGTTTGGTTTATTTTCTGCATATTAAAATTCAGTGATGGTGCTGCAAAAGTGCTTTCACCCTCTGTCTTCTTTTTTTTTTTTTAAGAATTTTTTTAGTTGTAGATGGTCACAATTTATTTTATTTGTTCATATTTATGTGATGCTGAGGATCAAATCCAGTGCCTCACACATGTGAGGCAAGTGCTCTGCCACTGAGCCACAACCCCAGGCTTCACCCTCTGCCTTCTTATTTTGCATCGTCACCTTTCTCTTTTTAAATGGACTTAGGGTTCTGATGGGTAAGCAAGTGTGGTATTTGCTCTATTTGATCTGCCTTGGAAGTGCATCCTGCACAAGAGCTCATTGCTTCCTGTTGAGTAGTGTGGATAAAGGATAGACAAAGGGATAAAATTTCTAGGAGAAATAACTTGTTGAAGGGCAGTTGTTTGCTTGTCACTACTGTAGCGTGGTTACGTTTTATAAATAAAAATACAGGATGCCCAATTAAATACTGCATGGGATATACTTATACTGAAAATTGTTTATTATTTATCTGGAATCCAAATTTAACCGGGTGTTTTGTATTTTATCTGATGTCTTGCATTTTATTTGTAACCCCTCTTCTGCTCAACTGATACATTCTGGTTTTTGTCTTTTGGCAAATGAAAGTAGCGTTTTGATGATCAGTGTTTCATGGTAAAGTTGAGGTTTACAGTTTGTGACCTCTGAGATTCTGTTGTCATCCTGGCAAGTGCAAATCCAAGTAGATATAAATTCAAGAGTTGTAAGACCCCCATCTGCCTCACCCTGTCAGGGTAGGGCGACCTGAACTGAAATCCTCCTGGGACAGGGCAGAGCTAATAATAAGGAAAAGTAGAGGAAGAACTGTACACATGATTAGGCACCAACATATTTCTTAGTAGTTCATTAAGGCCTAAACTCTCTTCATCCTCTTAATAACTCCAGGGGAGAGAATGATGGAAATTCTGTCAGCCTGTGGTTTTACTCAATGACGGTGATCAAAATATTTATGTTATTTTTAGCTCAATTTCTCAGGAAGGCTCTGAACAAATGAAACCAAACAGCTGTTTTCAGAAAGCAGGGACTAAACCCAAGATTGATCAAGAGTGAATATTATCTAGGAAATTTAGAATCGTGATACTTCTAGGAAGACTGGGGATTAAAAATGAGTAAAAGGTGATGATATAAGGGGGGAAGAAAGCAAGCTTAGAAGTTTAGGACCCAAGAGAATGAGAAAGGGAATATGTATTATATGCAATAGCACAAATTCTTAATTATTGGAATCTAAGTGGGGTGGCATTCTATAGAAATGACAGATTTAAGAGGATGGTCAGAAGAGGACTCAAGTCTTATGGGAAGGTCCCAGGCTGTGGTTTACTGTGGTGGTGTTTCTGGTTAATTTCAGAGACTCTTCCCGCTTCAAGCATCCCATTTTCCTTCCCTTTAATTTAACTGAGGGTATCTCTGGAAGCAGACTGGAGGAAAGGGGTCTTGTTCTCCTTCCAAGGGGTCTTTCTAGGGGAGATACCCTTTGCTTCCATGTAGGCCTGTCTTTTGTTTTGTTGAATTCTCCCAAGTTCTAAGGCAGGGCTTTGAAGACATGAGGATTTCTTATCAGGAGGAGTATACGGGAGATAGAACCTTAGACCCTCTATTCAGTTCATCCTCTTCCAACAGGTGTCAGGTTGCAGGTGAGGGAGGTGGGCAGGCTTTGTGATCTGCAGGAGTGTTCTGGAGGGAAAACAAGATGGTGAGGGTCTGTATAGGGGATCAGAGTGCCTTTAGGGTGTCCTACCTGCTCCTGAGTTAGAACAAGGGACTGCATAGCAGTTCATTGTCCTTTTGGCCCATATTAGGCCAGCAGAAAAGCAATGAGTGGCCTAGCTTAGTGTAGAGGGTTGGGTCAATGGACAAGGTCCCTGTACCTTCTGTGGTTGTCCCCATGCTCTTGAGACCCCCTTGGCGGGCCTGAGGCGAGGCTACACTAATGAGCTGCCTTTTGCCCTTCAGCTTCCTTCTACTGTATAGCCTGATGTGTTTTGCTACGTGAGTGTGCACCCTAGGCTTGTCTCCCTGGTCTTGATCCAGTGTCTCATCTTTGCACCTCTCTCACAACTCCTATCAGAGTTTGTTTCTAATGGAAGAGGTTCACATGATAAAGAACAAACCAGCCAGTCCTCACATCAAGATAGAGATGAAAAATGCCACCTTGGCATGGGACTCCTCCCACTCCAGTATCCAGAACTCGCCCAAGCTGACCCCCAAAATGAAAAAAGACAAGAGGGCTGCCAAGGGCAAGAAAGAGAAGGTGAGGCAGCTGCAGCGCACTGAGCATCAGGCGGTGCTGGCAGAGCAGAAAGGCCACCTCCTCCTGGATAGTGACGAGCGGCCCAGTCCTGAAGAGGAAGAAGGCAAGCACATCCACCTGGGGAACCTCCGCCTGCAGAGGACGCTGTACAGCATCGACCTGGAAATTGAAGAGGTGAGCTGTCCACCTCCACTCCCACCCCCTTCGCACCCACACCGTGTCTGGCATGCCTCCCCTTCTGATCTGGGAAGAAAAGGCAGGTGCAGTTCCTTTTAGCAAGGTTCTCTGTGGCTATAAATGATTTTGAACCAAAAAGCAGATTGGATCAGCTGTAATTTCAAAGGGAATATTTAAGCATTTAACAGCAGAGTTAATAACAACTGATCTCATGAGATGTTCATTTTATAAACAAGGAAATGAAGCATTCAAGTGGATTTTCCAAAATTTTGCCCTGAATCAGTTTCTGGCTATCATAGCTCTATGTGAGCTGCAGTAATTATTTCTGGTGTTATAACTTTGTGTGGGCTCCCTGTTCCCGGTAGGCTGTGCATTGCACAAGACCTGGCACAGGGTAAGTATTCTTGGTGCTTTTTACCAATGGTTATATTGTAATCATTTATTTTAAATGGAAGTGAAGCATCATTTTGGTATATGATGTCACAGTACAGGTGGTACAGGTCAGGCAGGAGAGGGGCTGGTGCAGGTTCAAAGCTTTTAAGATACAGACTAATTAGGAACCAGCACCATGTTTAAAGGGCTGTAACATTCAGAGGACACAGTCATATGCATATTCATTTCTTCAACAGCCATTTTTTGAGTGCCACCTATATGTCAGGCAATGTTATAGGACTGGGAATATAGCAGCAAAAATCCCTGCTCTCCTAAAGTGTACATTCCAGTGGCACAGACAAACAATAAACAAGTCTAATATATCCTGTGTCAGATTGTGATAAGGGCTGTGAAAAATGAGGTGGAAAGTGCTGGGGTAGGGACAGTTGGGATTGCAGTTTTAGTGGGTTACCAGAGAGAAGGTTTCATTTATTTTATTTTTTTATTTTTAAAATTAATTTAATTGATATATTATAATTACATGTAATAGTGGGATTCATTGTGACATATTTACACAAGCACGTATCATAATTTGGTCAATTTCATCCCCCATTTTCACCCCCTTTCTTTCCCTCTTTCCTTCCCTCAGGTCCCCTTCCTCTACTGGTGGGAAGACCTCATTTAAGAAGTAGACTTTTTTGTGGGGTGGGGGTACTGGGGATTGAACCCCACTGAACTACATCCCAACCTTTTTTATATTTATTTTGAGACACAATCTTGTTAAGTTGCTGAGGGTCTTACTAAGTTGCTTAGGTTGGCCTCAAACTTGTGATCCTCCTCCCTCAGCCTCCTGAGTCTGAGGGATTACAAAACAGGGAGGGGAAGGGACAGTGACACTTGCCAGATGTCTTCTCTGCACCAGGCACTTGCTTCTTTGTTGCTGTCATACTTAGTCACCAGAAAATTTGCGTTTTTCTCTGTGTAAACCTACCTGGCCTGAGCAGAGCTTGAACTGTGACTTGATCTCTCATTACCACCAGGCAGTGATCTTTCAGACTTACAGACCATGTCAAACTGTTGTTTGCTCAACATGCTTTTATTACATCCCAGACACTAGGTTTTATAGAGTAACTCCTTTCCTTGGGTGCTCAGAGTCCAGTGAGGGAGGCAGACACAGTGTTGTTTTAGGTAACAAGGGTCACATGATTAGCAGGTGCTGGTGGTTTTGGGATTCTAGTCCCCCCCTGCCCCTCCAGTGTCTGTGCTCCTTCCATACCACCCAGTCTTCCTTCCTTCCTTCCTTGGGCCGTCTGTCCTTGAAAACTTGTAAAGTCATCTGTCTATCCTTGACAACTTTCAGCACTACCTATTGGGAATTCATTTGCTTATCTGAGGATAGTCAGCCCTCTGTATTCATGCATTCCAACAAGCTGCAGATAAAAAGTATTTATTTGGTGGAAAAAAAATCAATCTATATTGAACACGTGGACTTTTTTCCTTGTCCATTATTCCCTAAACAAAACAGTATTACAACTATTTGCCTATATTAGGTATTCTATGTTATCTAGAGATGGTTTAAAGCATACTAGAGGATGTGTGGAGGTTATATGCAAATACTGTGCTTTTTTAAACATCCATAGATTTTGGTATCCTCAGGAGTCCTTGAACCAGTCCCCATGGATCCTGAGTTAATCGCAGGCTTTAGTTTCCACTTTTATTTGAAATTGATGATGTAAATATTCCTCAGATTTTTGGAAATATCTTTCAGAAAAACATATGCAACGATGCACCTACTTTCCATTGACAATGCAAACCCTAGAGAAAAATTATAATTTACAAGAGTCCCACCTTCTCTTCTAAAAAATTTAAAAAAAAACAAACATGGGTTACCAATAAAGTTGGAAAGAAGCTTTTTCTAAAAGTGGAATACCATGATGTATGTGGAATGTTTAGTCTTTTCAAAGGCTTTTCTCTGTTACCTCAGCGTATCCCCACACAATCCCTGTGAAGTAGGCTGCTAATGAGTGAGAAAACAGGTACACAATGTGTTGACTCATCAGGATGACAGTTACTGTGTTGATGAATTAAAGTTAATGCATTTTTCCTTAAAGAAGTTGCACGCCTTAGATGAGTGGTTGGTGGTTTCTTAATGATCTTCCTTTCTTGTGTGTGCTTTGTCCAGGGTAAATTGGTTGGAATCTGTGGCAGTGTGGGAAGTGGAAAAACGTCTCTCATTTCGGCCATTTTAGGACAGGTAAGATTTCTGTTATTGCCCTTGACATGTTCTGTTTCTTTCTTAGGACTCTACTTAGCAAACATCTCAGGAAAAATGAGTTCATTTGCTGAAGAGTCAGGAGAGGTGGAAACAAAGGAACCTTGGTCTGTTTCCTACCCTTCTCTTCCTCCCAACAGCCTGTTTCTGGAAGGGCACAGTTGACACCTGATGAGTGACTAATCTGTGCCCTAGCTGGCATCATTTTTTCTCTGTGCCTTCTTTTATTCAACACATATTTATTGAATGCCGTAGATATGTCAGATAGCATGTTGCGAAGTGGGAAAGAGAGGAGCAAATGCCCACACTGTAGCAAAGGGTCAACCCGCCAGGCTCCAAAGCTGGGGTGGCGCATGCCTGAACTCCCAACTATTCAGGGGCTGAGGCAGGAGGATCAAAGTTCAAGACCAGATGGGGCAACTTAAGTGAGACCATGTGTCACAATAGAAGAAAAAGAGCTGGGGGTGTAGCTCAATGGTAGAGCACCCCTGGGTTCAGTCCTTGGTACTACAAAAAAACAAAGCAAAACAAAAAAACTGGGCTGCCAGGATTTGATTGAGAATCATGGCAGCACTCAGTGTTCAGCCTAACCACCAAGGGAGTTGTCTCCTCAAGGAGTTCATGTCCAGTGGGAGGCTAGGCCAGCCAGCTAGATACACAAGCACATCACAAGGCCATGAGTGAAGAGTACACAAGCTGCCCAATGGACAGCTGTCAGCACTGAGAGAGGGGGACAAAAGGACAAGGACCCTCTGCTGAGACAAATTGTCTTTAATGTTTTTGAACCAAATAATGAGAAGAGTCCAAGGTACCTGTGTGCTTTTAAACTTGGATTCATCTACAGGTTGAGGTGGGAATGAACAAAGGACCATTCCTAGCTTTTGATAACGAGATCTTCTGAATCGCACATTCTTATTGAGGACATGAGACAAATGGGAGTGGGGGAGGGTGTTTCTGTGGCCTCCAGGTTAGGGACTATTTCCTTGTCTGTTTGGTATCAGCTGTCACAGTTGGTGACCTGTGACTCTTCTGGAGGGCAGTGTTGCCCTAGGCAGTCCAAGGAGGCTACATTCTGCTTTAGGACACTCTCCAGTCCTTGGGCCCAGCTGGAGGTCTTTGTAAAAAACTTCCTAGATGATTTCTGAAAATCAGCCAGATTTGAGTGCCAATGGTGAGGTACAGAGATGAGGGTACTGAAGGGAGTAGGAAAAGCACCATTTCTAAGTTCTGCTCAATAGTCTAACAGTGCAGTGTTTGATGCACTTTTGGGGTGCACTGGACAGTGTTAGGTCGAAACTCAGGAGGGCTTGATCCTCCTGGATCAAGTGCTGGAGGCCCTCTCTCTGACAGGGAGGCTGAAGATGTTGGTCAGCCCTGCTTCTTTCAGATTTAACTCTTCATTGACATTACTGCTGTGTGGGGTCTGTGTAGCTGCAGCCAGGAGAAGTGGGTTCCTAAACACTTTGACATGCACATCCTGAGTGTTTGCCTGTCTCTGGGTGGTTAGGTGTTATGGTCTGTGGCATACACCTGTGTATGTACTGTGAGTGTGTGTTTGAGGTGTTTGAGAGGACAAGCTTTATGTGCAAGAACTACCTGTCTGGTTAATGACACTTTGTTTCAAAGCTATAGCATCTCTAACCCAAGACAGATGTCTACTGTAGGTCTCAAAAAGAGCCATGATAAAATTGGTAAATCAATTCACACCAGGCATCGTGACTGAAAACATTTCAGAGCATATGGCTCATTGTGCAGTCCCTTCCCATTGGAGGGGAAGGTCTGTCGTCCTTACATGGGTGCCGTATAATACAAGCTTATGTCTAACCTGGAATTTTCCCCCCTTTGGTCCTCATTTTACAGAAGCAGCTGATCTAGGCAATGTTCTGGATGAATTCTGTAGATGAGTTGGTTTGCCCCCCCCCCTTGAGGCAGACATTGGCTATAAATCCTTACAACATTCCCTCCAGGGGATGTCAAGTGCAGTCCAAGGATTCCCTGGAGTCCCTCCTGGCTTATTAAAACATAGTTAAAACAGTTTACAGATAGGAAGAGTACAACTTGGCCCATGGCAATAGGCTGAGTGAAGTGTTTACTCAGTCAAGTTGTGGTTATACTGGGTTTCCATCTCACGTAAGCAAGGAGAACTTCAATTTTCTTTGCTGCTGAAACTCTTTAGAACAAATGTAGGGTCTAGACTTGGGTCCAAAAAGCATCCAAGAAAGTTGCCAAAACTTTAGATTCCATTGAGGAATGTATGGGGGTCTGTTGGCTTAGGGTGATGGTTTCAAGTTATGATGCCTTTGTATGGTGTTTGTCTCCCTAGATGACACTTCTAGAGGGCAGCATTGCCATCAGTGGAACCTTCGCTTATGTGGCCCAGCAGGCCTGGATCCTCAATGCCACTCTGAGAGACAACATCCTCTTTGGGAAGGAATTTGATGAAGAAAGGCAAGGAGTGTTTGGTTTCTGTCATGCTTTCCATCTTGGCCACGTGAAATGCGAGGCAGCCTTTCAGCAGGCTCTGCTCCAACCGTGTCCTTGACACTATGTCACTTTGTGTCCTTCAGATACAACTCAGTGCTGAACAGCTGCTGCCTGAGGCCTGACCTGGCCATTCTTCCCAACAGTGACCTGACTGAGGTACAGGCCTTTTGTATGGGATGTACACATTTAGCACATTTAGCAGGAGGGGCTCTCTCTAGGAGAGGTGGAGGGTTGGGCCAGAGCCCCCTCCTAGGATGCATCCTAAATGCTTGGGAGAAGAACCACAAGGGGAGTTTTGCTTTCATTGAGCCTTTCTGTTAAGAAAGCATTTATTCATTAGCAGAGGGATATTAACCCTGTTTTAAGTATCTAAGTTTTCCATATGTCAATTTTAAACAAAATCCTATTGTTGATTTAATGTTTTTTACTCTATTCAGATGTTTTTAAAGCCAAAAGTCAAGCATGTTTATTACAAACTTCTTCCCTGGAATTATTTTGCCAACTGCCTTATTCAGTCTATAGAGTCCTCTTCCATTAGAAAGAGACCTTAGAACAAATCCATTTTTCTCTGGTTCTCTGCACTGGAGCAGTTTCCAGAGGCATATCTCAGGAACTAGTTTTTGTTCTTCAGTGTTAAAACTTATATCCCTGAGCTGCCCTGGAGGCCCCGGGAACTGGCATTTTTATTCAGCTTTCTTAATTTAAATCGCTCAAGCCAGATTTGGCAAATGTTAGTTCAGAGTTCTCAACTCATGGTCTCCAGACCAGCAGCATCAGAATCACCTGGGAATTTAATAGAAATGTAAATTGTCAGCCCATACTCCAGACCTACTGAATCAGACATTGGCCATGGGGCCCAGTAGTCTGTTCTAACAAGCCCTGCAAGTAATTCTGATGCAAGTCAGGTTTGAAAACGTTTAAATTAATTGAATGGTTTTTTAAGGACAAGATTCCAAACAAGCTAATTACCATATGACAATAGATTTCCTTGTTTGTTCATATGGTAACATTTAGAAGATACATTGTATGCCAGTAACAGGTGCAGCACCTGCTTGACACTGGGGATATAAAGGATTAAGACAACCCTCTGCATCCTCACAAAGCTTATAGTTAAGGACATGACATACCCAAAGATGTAGGCACAAAATAATCTGATGAAAGAGAGTAAAGAGGTTAAATGGCTCTGATCCCAGGGTGTGGGAGGGGGGTGTGCAGTGGCTCTGAGAGCTGCTAGGCAGCCAAGGGCAAAGGTTCTGCTTCATATGTCCTATTTGGGTGTTAAGATTCTATTAGGGCTGTTCATTTTTAAGCAGTGGTGAAGCATGGTCAACTTTGTGTTTTGGAAAGATCTTTCTGCCATGTGGAGAACGGATTGGAGGGGTGCCCAGGGGCAGTGGCAAGGCCAAGTATAGGACTGATTGGTACCAGGTGATTCTGAGCCAACTCCCCAAGTTCCTGGAAGGATCATAGTGGCAGTTTATTCAGGCAGAGAATTCAAGAGAAGGTGCCAACTTGAGAGGACAGGTGACTGTTGACTGTTGTGGCCACAAAGCACTGTTTCAGACTTGACCTGAGGGCTTTGCTGTGCTTCCGGGCCCTGTAGATCGGTGAACGAGGAGCCAACCTAAGTGGTGGACAGCGCCAGAGGATCAGCCTTGCCCGGGCATTGTACAGCGACAGGAGCATTTACATCCTAGATGACCCCCTCAGTGCCTTAGACGCCCATGTGGGCAACCACATCTTTAACAGTGCTATCCGGAAGCACCTCAAGTCCAAGACGGTTCTGTTTGTTACCCACCAGTTACAGGTATGGTGTGCTTTTCTCTAGGCTGCTCGCCTTGGCTTGGGAAATTAGACATGGGATGGTGGGAGGAAACTTTGTGGGGCACCTGGAGATTCCTGGAATTAAGAATTTTCATTTCCTCAGCAAATTACCTCCAGTCCCATCATACCATTGAAGCTCATTATACCAGCATCTCAGTTGGCCATGTGAGTCAGAGATCCTTGGAGCATATTAGGTTTTGCATATGGGTCAGCAAGTGAAAGGGCTGAGAGATGTGACTGAAAATAGAGTTTGGGTATAAGTGAGTGGGGAAAGCAGTGTGTCCAAAACTGTCTCCAGATATCACCAGATGTCTCATGGTTGACCTAGGTCACTTCCAGTTGAGACTTGCTGAGCTGAGGTTTGGGTATTGATCTGTATTTGCACAAACACGAGCAATCATCCCTGCTTTTGTCTGCAGTACCTCGTTGATTGTGATGAAGTGATTTTCATGAAAGAGGGCTGCATCACGGAAAGAGGCACTCATGAGGAGCTGATGAATTTAAGTGGGGATTACGCTACCATTTTTAATAACCTGTTGCTTGGAGAGACACCCCCAGTTGAGGTAAGGTTTGCATGTGTCTCCTTTTTGTGCAGGGAAGTCATGGCTGCAGTGGGTACTTGGGAGAGCTTAGCTGAGTTCCATGTCTGTCTGATCTGCTGTGTGTTCCTAAGACCAGACTGCTGTGAGTTCCTTTACATACTGGATCTACTCTAGGAGAGCAGGGTGGGGAGTGGTGAGCTAGGCTTTCTGCTGCTGAGAACTTAAGAAGATGTGTGCTGTTGTGTGGTCATAGCTTAGCTTCCTAAACTCCATCAACCTTGACTGAAGCAGTGGGAAGTCCCCCCCCCTTTTTTTTTAATGGGTGAATAAGTTGCCTGGGAAAGGAAATTAAATGTGTACGTTGGGAAACAGTCCAATGGTGTCTTGGTTGCTGACTTTGCACCTATCACTAATACCTACTGTTTGCCAGTTATTGGATTAGGCACTTTATAAATACCATTTTCTATTTAGTCATTTTATGGGCACTATGTGGTCAAATAAGATTATCTCCCACTTGAAGAGGGAATTAAAGCTCAGAAAAGTGAAGCAGCCTGCTGATCAAGGGGGTTTTGACCCAGAAGTGCTGTTTGTACCCCTCCTCCTGTGCAACCCTCAGAGGTGGTGGCTTTGCACACCCTCCCTCTGGCTCCAAATTGGATGCAATCAAGGGCATGCTCAGAAGTGGTGAAGGAGACAATGTTTTCTTCTTGCCATGTGCTGTCTGACCTGGTAACCTCAGGTGACTTAGGCTGGACTGAAAACTGCTTTCTTGGCTACCAGGATATTCTGATGTCAGAGTGGGACAAAAGCAGAAAGTTATTGGGACCTTTTCTGGGAGTCTTAGCTCAGTGTTTGGGTTTCACCTCTTTTGACTTCAGGTACAGCACAGCTGACTCTTCCTGATTGATGTTTTTAGGCTTCTGACATAACTCACACCTCCAGGGTTCATCAGTAACTTCCATAGAGACCCCTGATCCAGATTTACATGTCTGATCTCTGTGATTCTTAGAGCACTCTGGACTCCTCAGGTCATTTCCTCATCACTATAGATATGGGGGGCAAAATATGAGAGAAAGAAGCAAACATGAAAATGTCCAAGGAGTAAAAGAATACTGAGTCAGCGTGTGGTGGTGGAGGGAACATCCTTTCAGCACGTTTAACTTTTTTGAGCTTTGGTTTCTTCAATTTAAAAAGCCAGTAGCATTTGCCTATAATCCCCAAAACTTGGGAGGCCAAGGCAGGAGGATTGCAAATTCAAAGCCAGCCTCAGCAACTTAGTGAGACCTGTCACAAAAAGAGCTGGGGATGTACTCAGTATTTCCTCCTAGAATTGTTGCATTGATTAAATAATATGTAACGTTCTTCTTCTGGTAAGTATTCTACAAATGTCGGTATCTTTTTAGACAAAACATATATTCAGGCACTGCAGTAAATATAAAATTTGGGGCCCTAACTTGTATTTCACATAGAGCTCTAAATTTTATACTTTTTAAGTTTTTTCACTGTCAACTTAAAGTTTAGTTTAAAAGCCTGCTGGGGACATGAGGCTGACAATATGACATAGAGTAAAATGCAGGGGACTAACTATATTAAGGGAATTTCCTAGATAATAATGTGGTAGGAACTTGGCA
Source organism: Ictidomys tridecemlineatus (assembly GCF_052094955.1). Classification (NCBI taxonomy): domain Eukaryota; kingdom Metazoa; phylum Chordata; class Mammalia; order Rodentia; family Sciuridae; genus Ictidomys; species Ictidomys tridecemlineatus. The sequence goes on along the minus strand of NC_135479.1, from coordinate 129,232,921 downwards.
AAGAAGGCATTAACCCATGAAGTCCCGAGTTTTAATTCTGCAAACATAGTAATTATTTCAGAATTACCGTAAATGATATTTATTACATGATCTAAATTTTTCAAGATGTTTCACATGTAGGACAAGGAGACAAAATGGGTTAAGTAACTTCTGTTGTCTCAGGTTCAGTTTGATGAGTGTTTACTGAGTCCCGCCATGTCTTATAATGGGCACTTCTCAGTAGTAGGCCCTGTGAGGTATAAGCCTGTAAGAGATGGCCTCTGTCTCTGAGGGACTCATAGCATTCTGTAGAAGACCAGTGCTTGCATGCTTTTACAGGCAGCTATGACACCAGGTCACATAGATAGTAGCAATATTGATAACATGCTAAGGGAGAGAAGGGCAAGGATGAACTTTAGAGGAGTCAAAGTCACCTCACATTTTAATCCTTCTGAAATGGGACAACTGTGATGGAGATTGGGATGAGAGGAGGGGCATTCCAAGTGAAGGAACCAGCCTGGACAGGGTACACAAATGGGAAATTGTGATTTGGTTTCCTTAAAATCCAGTGTAGCTAGAGAGTAGGAGCATGGGAAGCAGTGAGATAGGAGAGGAACGTGGAGAACTGCCTCAGACCAGAACATGGAGGTCCTGTAAAGCAAGGCTGAGAGATTTGGGTTTCCCCTGTGGTAGCAGTAGGAAATTATCTGATTTGGGGATCTGATTTAGTAATATGGTAACTCAGATTGAAGGAATAGAAATGAGTCCAACTGTAATACTCTGGACACGTTAGAGAGGATAGCATAGGATTAAAAAGTCTTCTCTTTGGAATTCAGGTCTTGGATAACTTTGGGGAGAGAAAATGTCAGTAGGAACCCCAATCTCAAAGATTTAAGGAGTTGAGGAAATATGAGATGCGTACAGGTGCCCTTGTAACAAGTCATATATCTCTCTTCTTCTTAGTAGCCTGAGAAATGATTTGTTAATATGTATCTGGTGGACATTGATCTGGATGGCCATAACATGACTGGAGAATTTTTTTTTAACCTATTAGATTAATTCAAAAAAGGAAACCAATGGTTCACAGAAGAAATCACAAGACAAGGGTCCTAAAACAGGATCAGTAAAGAAGGAGAAAGCAGTGAAGCCAGAAGAAGGTAATGACCTTTTTGAGATTTTTTTTTTTTATATTTGTCATGAAAGTTTATCATGAGGGCTGAGGATATAGCTCAGTTGGTAGAGTGTTTTCCTCGCATGCACAAAGCTCTTGGTTCAATCCCCAGCACCACAAAAAAAAAAAAAAAAAAGAGAGAGAGAGAGAGAGAGAGAGAAGAAAGATTATCAGGAATAACTCCATATGGTAGTTCATGATGTTTGATAGCGTTGTGTGTTACATGGCCTTATATTTTTTAATAACAAAATTTGTAGAGAAGTTGGGAGACTGTGAGGCACCTTCTGTTTACCTAAACAGAAAAGGTGATGAGAAGGACCTTTGGTCCCATACCTTCCCCTTCTTATGCAGGGTAAGGTCAGGTGTAGCAGTTACAGCTGAGTCATCCTGAAGGAGGACTATTTAGTGCTGGGTGGAGGTATGCCTTTCCTTCCTGCCATTCACCTCTGCACTTTTAAAAGTCAGTCCTAGCTAAAATAGAGGGGTCCCAGTCTAAGAATGCCGTGTTCTCAGAGGCACTGTTTTGAAACAGGGTGCACTCATTGCCTAGTCCTAACAATATTGCATCAGGGCTATGGAGAAGACTTATAGTTAGCAGTTTTTCCGACTTAACTTTCCCTATCCTTGATCCTGGTTTTTAAACTTTTCTCTTAACAGCAGGTGTGGTGGCACATGCCTGTAATCCTAGCAGCTTGGGAGGCTGAGGCAGGAGGATCACAAGTTCAAAGCCAGCCTCAGCAACTTAGCAAGGCTCTAAGCAACTCAGTGAGACCCTGTCTCTAAATAAAATACAAAAAAGGGCTGGGTATGTGGTTCAGTGGTTAAGTGCCCCTGAGTTCAAACCCTAATACCAAGTAAATAAATTAATTAATAAGCTTTTCTCTTAGCAACTGAGGTAAATCTTGAGAATTAAAGTTATTTGAAATCACATGACTATTTTCATTTTGTGAATTTTAAACTGCATATCAACTTCCAAATTTAAAAAGCAGTTGTATTTTAAAACTCTTTTCTTAGAGAGTCACCTCCTAACCTGACCCTTTTGAATCCAGGGACCTCCCTGCTTGGGGCAATGGCAAACCCGCTGTCCTTGTCCTTAAAACTGAAGCAGACATTTGATGTTCGGAGTTGACATGCTGATTGATCACTCTCTGACTCTTTCTTTGAAAGGAACAAGCCTAAGTTCTTCAATTCAGGCATGATTTAAAATCCTTTATTGACACACCCATAAAGCAAACAGCACAGAAAGCTGAGACATCTGTTAGTTCCTGCCATAAACCAGAATATCACTAGGGAGCATTTGTTCTCATCTACCCAGCCACCAACCTGGCTACTCACAACTCTCTTAAGTCCCAAGTCATGGCAGGCCTATTTGAGATGACTAAACATATGGCCTTTCTCTGTATTCTCATGTCAGCAGCAATCATCTAGCCACACCTGGGAGATGTCCGTGAACCTTTTCTCTCCAAGTCAGTCAGTCACCACATTCTACTGGATTTACCTCCTGACACTCTATCCTCATAGCCTCCACCATGATTTGGACCCTTACTATTTCCTCCCTAGAGTTTTACCGCTGCCTCCTTTTAAATCTATGTTCCACGTAGACAGCTGAGTCACCCAGTTGAAAGCAAGAGACCAAAGTTGGGTATGGTAGCACGCTCCTATAGTCTTAGCACTCGGGAGGCTAAGCTGGAGGATCACTTAAGCCCAGGAATTCAACATCTGGGTAACATGGCAAGACTCCATGTCCAAGTAAATAAAATAAAATAAAAACAGACCAGTCAGCGTACTCGCCTGCATGAAGCCTTAGAGTAACTTCTCATTTTCAAAACAGTGGGGTTTTTTTCTTGGCACAGCACATGGAAAATGCTTGTTTAAAAAAGAAAAGAGAATAAAGAAAGAAAAAGAAAATGCTTTCCTCTTTAGGGGACACTGGGAGGCATAGAAGAGGAGGCTCACCACTGAGGCAGCTGGTCTCATAATGTGGCCATCCTGGGTCCACCTAGCCCAGGAGGAATTAGGAGTCAGATCTCCACATACCTACAACCCCTTCTCTCAAGATGGCCTGTCCACAGGAGAAGGCTCAGATGCCTTTGTTCCCTGGCCAGAGCCTACTTAACCAGCCTCATCTTCCCTCACACTCTTTAGGTGACCTTCGTTCCAGCTGTGCTGACTTGCCCTCTCTGTGCCTGTGCTCATGTTATTTTCTTTGCTGAATCTCTCCCCACCTGGTTGATTCTGCTTTACTTTTCAAGAAGCAATACAGATGACACAGAAAGTCTTCCTTGTGCTTGCCTGCTAACCACCCACACCCCTCCCGGGATTAGGTACCCTCCCTGGATGTGCCCATGCTGCCCTGCATACAGCCCAGTGGTCGCATTGTGCACATTTTTATCATGTGCTTTTTTATCTGCCTGATCTCCAGACTATGATAAGATCCTCAGGCAGACCCTCAATGATGGGGGCCTTGCTTCAAGCCTCTTCATTGGCCTGCTTTATCGTAGATGATTAGTAAGTGTTAAATAGATGAATGAATACTTCTGGTCAAGAGGAAATGATTCTAATGCAGAGTCCTGTGAAACTGGGCTGTGTTTGATCCTACTGCCCTCTAGGTGACTTAGTTATGGGGGAGTAGCTCGTGTTAAAAAGAAATACCTTGGACAACTAAATTGAGTAGAGTTTATTTGTGTAAAACAAAGATGATTCACCAGTCAGGTGGGTCCCAGAACCAGAGCAGGTTCTGAAAACTCCCGCCAACAATGTGGTCTGACAGTAAGAAGTTCAGCATAGTAAACAACTGTATTGGCTACAGCTCAACCAGTCAGTTGGTTACAGGTTAACTAATTATTTACAGCAAAAAGCTAATTGGCCACAGGTCCTCCTACAGCCCACCAAAGCTTAGTTATTGTTATTACTCTATGTTGGTTTGGTCTGTTTGATCCAGTGCAGGTGTCCACTTCAAATCCGAGGCCTCTGACAAAATGTAATTCACACTCTTCCCAAGTTCATGTTTCTTTCTCACTTACCTAGGGCAGCTCGTGCAGCTGGAAGAGAAGGGGCAGGGTTCAGTGCCCTGGTCAGTGTATGGTGTCTACATCCAGGCTGCAGGGGGACCCTTGGCATTCCTGGTCATCATGGCCCTTTTCATGCTGAACGTGGGCAGCACTGCCTTCAGCACCTGGTGGCTGAGTTACTGGATCAAACAAGGAAGTGGGGTAAGGTTACTCATCAGCAGAAGATCCTGTGTCTAAGAATGTGACTATCTTTCCATAGTCCCTGGCTATTCTCAGGGAAACTTCTAGTTGTCATTTAAAAGATGCAACAGAAACACAACATGGTACTGCATTAATATGTACAATTTTAGCCTGGAATGGTGGCACAATCTATAATCCTAGCTACTCTGAGGCTGTGGCAAGAGATGCTCAGTTCCAGGTGAGCCTGGGAAACTTAGCAAAACTTTCTCACAAAACTCTCTAAAAGGTTAGGGAGGGCTGGGGTTGTGTCTCAGTGGTAGAGCACTTGCCTAGCCTGTGAGGCACTGGGTTTGATTCTCAGCAGCACATTATCAATAAAGAAAGGTCCATCAATAAAAAATAAAAATATTTTTTAAAAAAGGATAGGGATATGGCTCAGTAGTAGAGCACTTGCCTCATGTGCAGGGCCCTGGGTTCAGTCCCCCACTATTATAAAAATAAAAAAAAAATGTGTGTGTGTGTATATATATACACACAATCTTTTTATTTTATATATCAATTTAAAATTTTTTAAAAAGCAGCAATTTTGATTTTCTAGGATGAAAAAGATGGGTTCCTAATGTAATCTCACAAGACATGAAAAAAATTGTTGACCAACCCGCAGAACACTGCCAGGCTGTCAGCTCTATCTTTAGAAAACAGAGGGAGAAGCAAAGCCTGCCTTGTGTTTGTGTGACCATGTCCCAGCGTCATGCCCTCTACCTAAAGGGGGACACCTGGTAGGCTTTAGAGCCTTGCCTCATAGAGCCTTGCCTCCAAACAGAATACCACAGTAACTCGAGGGAACAGGAGCTCTGTGAGCGACAGCATGAAGGACAATCCCCACATGCAGTACTATGCCAGCATCTACGCCCTCTCCATGGCAGTCATGCTGATCCTGAAAGCCATTCGCGGAGTTGCCTTTGTCAAGGTATGCCATGGTGGGCAGCCTCTGCATCTCCTCTTCCTGGTGACTGTGTGGCCATGCTCTGGCGTGGCATCTCTTGGGTTTATTCTGAGTACAGCAGGATGACCTTAGCTGAAATGACCTGCATCCCAATGTCCTCAGCCTTTGCACATTCATCACCTGTTCCACCTGACCATTTGTTCTTCCATGCCTTTAGGAATGGATATCCTGCAAAATAGCACCCTGAGTCCCTAGGTCCTGATCATCTTGTGTCTACTCTTCAGGGCACACTGCGAGCTTCCTCCCGGCTCCATGACGAGCTTTTCCGAAGAATTCTTCGGAGCCCTATGAAGTTTTTTGACACTACCCCCACGGGGAGGATTCTCAACCGGTTTTCCAAAGACATGGATGAAGGTATGTTCTCACTGCTTCTTTCTTTTATGCTCTAGAGCACAAACCAGAGCCCACTGTGCTTATAGCCTTCCCAGATGATCCCCCAGATGTGCATCTCTAACCTGAGATGCTGGTATTTTCACTAGGAACCCTTCATCTAAGTTCTCATTCTGCTTTATCTGACCTGAGAGCAAGTTCAGAGGATTGAGTTAGCAGACAGACTTTGGACAGTGACATCTGAGATTCCAGGGTTCATGTTTACTTTGAGGTAATCCATTGATTCCTAGACACCTCTATATTCTGTAAGGTTTTCTAGGTGCTGCATGGTCTGTACCTGCAGTAGAACTTCATTCTACCCATAACCCAGAAGAGTAGTGGTGCCTTCTGACCTTCACTAAGAGCTTGCTGTGCGAAAAGCAGAGTGCTAAAGTGTTTTGTACCTTATCCTAATCTACATAGTAGCCAGTGAGGTGGGCATTGTTTCTGCCATTGAATACATGAGAAGGCTGATCTCCAGAAAAGTTAAAGTAGCTTACCTAGGGTCATAGAGCTGTCAGGTGACCAAGCTGGGAAATAAGCCCAGATCATTTTTTACCCCAAACCTAGTGTTTTTAACTACTGCATCATGGCGGTCTCCACAACTGAAGTTTGTCTCAGGTCTATAGGCCAGTATAAAACCGTGGCCAAAGGTAATGAATCAAACCATCCCTGATAACTGAACTGGTGCGTAACATGTTTCCACTTGTATTACACACAGACACATACGTATGTGCACACATGCACAATTGAAAAGCAGGGGAAACAAATCAGTGCTATCAATATGTCTAGGATTTCCATGAAAATACTTAAACTAAAAAGAAAAAAAAAAGGAGGGGGGACGAATAGGGTGGGGAAACTGCCAAGAAGAATTGAAAAAATATTGATACCTATTAAAGGTTCTGTACAAATACTTCAACTTTTGTATATGTTTAAAAATTTCCATGATGAAAAATGTCTTAAATGTTAGCAGCAGTCCATTGATATTGGTAAGAATACAGATTATTTTTTCTTTTTTTTTTTTTCCAAAAATCATATAGTACTTTGTAAAGGCAGGAGATGTTTCAAAGGGTTAGGCAGACCAGTGGAAAAAAAAGCAGGGGTAGAAGATCACACCTAATTTTTCTAGTCTCAAGATAATTTAAAGCAACCAGGTTTCTAGCTTTTTCTTTGAAAGAGTTTTGAAAAGCAGCATCACAAACTTCAGATTTGGTCGAGCCTCATTTTTTCTTTTTTAAACGTTTAGCTCCATTTCTCTTCTTTATGGGTCCCAAGAGTCTGACACTTGTTCCCTTGTGGTTTTCCCAGTCGACGTGCGTCTGCCATTCCAGGCTGAGATGTTCATCCAGAACGTTATCCTGGTGTTCTTCTGTGTCGGAATGATTGCAGGAGTTTTCCCATGGTTTCTTGTGGCTGTGGGGCCCCTGGTCATCCTCTTTTCAGTTCTGCACATTGTCTCCAGGTAAATCGGAGGTGTTCATGTCTGCCAGAGCAGGGAGGAAGCCAGAGTTGCTAGTCCACCCCTGTGACACCGAATCCATTCTCTTTTCAGGGTCCTGATCCGGGAGCTGAAGCGTCTGGACAATATCACACAGTCACCTTTCCTCTCCCACATCACATCCAGCATACAGGGCCTTGCCACCATTCATGCCTACAATAAAGGACAAGAGTTTCTGCACAGGTTAGTGCTGATGGGGGCTTTGAAGGGGGAGCCAGGATCCAAGCATTTAACAAGAATCTAAGGGACCCTTCAAGGCCACAGCTGGGGATTATAAAATTTTTACTAAAGGTATTAGTGATTTTAATGGAACAATCTCTGATTAAAATTGAATTACTTGGGTGAGACTCCTTTGAGCAAATGAGAAGACAAAAGCAGATTTGGAGTCTCTAGGCTTTTTTCCCTAAAAAGCTGTATTTGGTAGTTTTGCTTTTTTTTTTTTTAATAGTAAAAGGGAGTCATTGATGTTACATTTGCATTTTATTAAGCCATCAAATATTTTTATGAAATTTATGTGCATAAGTAGTTATTCTGGAGATCTGTATTAAGAGATTGGAGCAAATTTAATTGTCCTTCAGTAGAAGGCTGGTGAACTAAGCTATAGTGTGCCCATACAGTGTATTATTCCGTGGTCCTTGGAAAGAATGAGGCAGCTCTGTGGGTACTGAGATAATATTGAAAGAGAAGGATCCAGGTGTATGTATGGTGTGTTGTCTTTTGAGAATATATTTGCAACTTTCGTGCAACATTTAGAATATCTCTGAAAGGATACACAAGAAACTATTGTGTACACTTAGGAAGCAGGTAGCTGGAGGATGGGTAGGAGAAAAATTGACTTATGGTAAACATTTTGTAAGCTTTAAACTTATTGCCTATTTGAAAAATCAAGTTTTTTAAAATTACAGTAGCAAGGTTAAAAAATCATTTTCAAAACATTAAATGCCTCAGAAAAATACTTCCTAACTTTTAAAAAAGTGGAATATACTAAATTTATATGTGTGTGTAGACATACACACAGTAAATTTAATTGAAAAAGTTCTGAGAGGAAGAAATGCAGCAAAATGTTAACTCTTGTTTTTTTTTTTTTTAACTGGGTGATAACTGGAATTTACATTTTTCTCTTTTTTGTTGCATTTTCTAAATTTTATCTGGAGAATATGTGTTTTATTGTAAGGGAGAAAAACGATTTTTTTTTTAAGGCAAAGTAGACGTGCCCAGCCAAACCCCCTGCTGGGGAGATGCGGTAGTCTATGGTACCCTGAGCCCTCAGATGGGTCTGGTCTTTCCAGCCCTGCTGACTGACGCAGCACTCCTCTGTGGGCAGAGTTATCTAAGTTCCTCTTGCTATGGTTTGGCTCACTTCTACTTCTTAGCTCTGTGGCCTTGGAAAGCATGTGCCTTCTGCCCACTGGTAGTGGGTCAGCACACTCATGCAGCTTTCCCACGTTCACTCGGAGAGTCCCTGGCCTTAGCCTGTTTCTCCTGCTTACCTTTATAACCTCTCTTTGAGAAAAGAACCTTAACCTAAGATGTCTTTCTAAAGCTTAGCACAACCCTCTTTATGCTCTCCTCTCCTGTGCTTTTCCTGGGCCATTCAGGTAGATATTTCTCCCTAATATGTTTAATGTGACACTTTTATTTTTTTATTTTTTTGGTGGTACTGGGGAGAACCCAGGGCCTTGTACATGCTAGGTAAGCACTCTACCGACTGAGCTACATGTCCAGCCCCACTTTTTTTGTTGTTGTTTTTTTGGAGGAAACTAACATTAGAAAATTCCATGTCCTCCTATGCAGAAGGCCTAGAATAACCTGCCCCCCTGAAGTTTCCATGTCATTCTCTCAGAAACAGGAAGTAGGTAATTATTTACCCTGCATTCTGTGATTCACTCAAGCTTTGATTTCATCCATGATCAGGCTTGCATGGTACTTTTTAAAAAAATTTTTTTTTAGTTAATATAGATACAATATCTTCATTTATTTATTTTTATGTGGTGCTGAGGATCTAACCCAGTGCCTCATGCATGTAAGGCAAGTGCTCTACCACTGAGCTCTAACCCCAGCCCTTGCATGGTACTTTATCTGCTCACAGGTACCAAGAGCTACTGGATGACAACCAGGCTACTTTCTTCTTGTTCACATGTGCAATGAGGTGGCTGGCTGTGCGACTAGACCTCATCAGCATTGCCCTGGTCACCACCACTGGGTTGATGATAGTTCTCATGCACGGGCAGATTCCCCCAGCCTATGCGGGTCTTGCCATTGCTTATGCTGTCCAGGTCAGTATCTGGGTTGGGGGCATCAGCTTTGCAACTTCCTATGTTAGCACTGAAGAGACATGATTGGGGTGGGGATGGGGCCGCACCCTAAGCCATTGTTTTACTACTAGACCCTCAGAGCATCTCCTGGTCTGGCCTGACAATAATAATCTGGACTTGGCTGGGACATGTCAGAATAGGAAAGAGGGATAGAATTTATGAATAAAAGGATTTAACTCCTTGAGCCCAGGTGTTCATTTTATTACTCCTTGTACTCTTGTATACATTTGACATTTTTCCATACTGGAAAGAAAAAGTAAATAAGTAGCCAAAGGAACTCCAGAAAAAGTGTGTCTTCATAGATACCCAAAGATGTCTATCCAGACACTCTAGATGATTGGTTGGGGAAGAGAGTGTGTTATATCCACTGTGCTCAGAATCCCCAGTCTGTGATGCACAAGAGCTCTGTGTTCACTTTTTTCTCAGCCTTTTATCTTTTATCTTACTTCCCTGAGAGCTTTCTTACTAGTGGCTCACAGGTTACAATTTCTGTTTGTTGTGACTACCACAAACAGGCTTAGATACCAGTCAGATACAGAAATCTTGTAGCTGCATGTGTGTTATCAGAAACATAAAGTTGACTAGAAGGCCTCAGGGTACAAGAACATAGTGCCAGCAGGACCCCAGTGCCACCTGCATTCACGGAGCAGCACAGTTGATGAGGGATGGTAGGCATGCTCTTAAATGTGAGAGAATAACAGGTCCCTGAACCAGCTGCTACCTGTGCTCAGGTAGTTCTGACAACTGAGTCACAGTCCGCTGGATAAAAGAAGTTCTCTCACATTGCCAGGCACATATCTATAACAAATTCTCTGTTGGATTTTTGTTTTCCATTATCAGTTAACGGGACTGTTCCAGTTTACGGTCAGACTGGCATCCGAGACAGAAGCACGATTCACCTCAGTGGAGAGGATCAATCACTACATTAAGGTCAGACTGCTGCAGGCCTTTTGCTGTGGTCTGACTCCTCCCTTATTTCCACAGATGGTGTGCAAGCAGGAGAATTGTTTTCTCTGCTTCACCAGCATGCTTGGAATAGAGAATAAACTACCTTAAGAGCTTCTAAATATATTGATAAATTATGTCCAGCAGAGAGCTTAGGTTCATTGGCTAATTCCCAAAATGTTCAGAATCTTCTTATTTCAGTTTAACTGACTGATGTAACATTTTCTTTGTACTGTTTGAAACCATGTATCATTGAAATCTCTAGTCTAGTCCAGTCATTCTTGGCCAGGGATGGCCATCAGTATCCTCTGTTGAACTTTTGGCAAAGACTAACATGGGCCTCATCTGGAGATTCTGATGTCATGAGTCTGGAGTGAGACACAGGTTTCTGTGGTTTTAAAAGCTCTATAGATCATTCTAAACCACATTCACAGTTTAAGAAACAAGTAAATTTAGGCAACATGAGAGTATCTAGTCTTTCCACCTTCCCCTAAGACCCCCTTCAATCTTGCCCTGAGGTGACATCTTGCTGATGCCCCAGTTGGAACTCTAAAAGCAATTTTCTGTGGAAGGAAGCAGAGTCATGAGTAGTTAGGATTCTCAAATTTAACTCATTTCTCGAGAGTCACCTGTTTTATGAATTTCCTATTGTTGACAGGAAAGAATACATTCTGAATTCCAAATAATTAAACTTAAAAACATAGTTTCAAAAAACCACCCTTGCAGTTGAGATCTGAGGGTTTGTAAACTGCACTTCTATGGGAGATGATGTGCTTCCTCACTGAATTGTTTTGACAGTGAATTTCACTTGTTATCAGGTATTTCTTAAATTTCCAAATGAATATTCTCATAAAGAGAGCCAGACAACTCTCTAATGTATCTGGCAACAGCTATTCTTTATGTTTTGAGCTTGCTGCTTTGCCCTGTGTTGTGGTCCATAGAAGACACATGTAGGCACATGTGGATATGGAGGGCTGAGTTAATATTGCTGGTAGGGACAGTCTCAAGCTGAAGAGGACAGGATGTTGGTCAGTAGGGGTGTACACTGGACCCATTTCTGATGACTGCTTTCCCACTGCCAGTCCCTAACCTGAATACCTCTCCCAACAGTCTTTCCAACTTGGAGTTTTAGGCTTCCATTTCCACTGCCCCTGACCACTAGTCTTTGGCCCTGATTTCCCTATAAGGCTATGAGCCCCATATGTAATTGCCTGAGAGTTTTGCCAGGTCATTGTGAAGTGTAGCTGTTGGTGACCAAATTACCCAGATAGTTATAGAACAGCCTCTTAAAGCTGACATGGATTCCCAAGGTCATCTAACCTAGTCCCCACAATTTGCAGATGAGAACTCAAGACCTGGAGAGGAAAAGTAGCATGTCTAAGTTATACAGCTGTTAGTGGCAAAATTAAATTTGGAATCTGTCTCCTGGATTCACCAAGAGGTGTCAAAATACCAGAATCTGATCAGATATTCAGAAAATGTTGGTTTCCTTACTTTGGGATTAACTTAGGCTAGTGGTGTTCAAATGGTAGGATTCTATATCAAGTGGGATCATTTAAAAGAATTCTGATAAAACTGTTGTTGAAGAGGGGTGAAAGACTTTGTGACCCCCCCAGTTAGGTTCTCCCTCAGCCCCCAAAGGCAGTATTGTAAAGAATTCCTTAAGAGAGAAGGCAGTTTGAAAACCAAGGCCATCTCCCGGCTGCTGCATGGTGGCCATTAGCACAGTAGTCAGGTCCTCTCTGCCTAGTTTAGTGTTGGTGAGCATTTACTGCCAAGGTGTTCTTTTGTAGCAGGGGGTCAGGGTGGTGGCTGCCTATGTATGGCTGTTGTTGTTGTTCTGTTTTTATGTCTCTGTGACAAAGCTGCTCTCCAAATATCTGCAGTCAGTTTGAACTGGCCACTTCTGTCTCCCTAGACTCTCTCCTTGGAAGCCCCTGCCAGAATTAAGAACAAAGCTCCTCCCCCTGACTGGCCCCAGGAGGGAGAAGTAACCTTTGAAAATGCAGAGATGAGGTACCGAGAAAATCTCCCCCTAGTCCTAAAGAAAGTGTCCTTCACCGTCAAACCCAAGGAGAAGATTGGCATTGTGGGGCGGACAGGATCAGGTAAGGATCAAAAAGTCCTCTCCAGAGAAACATTTAAACATTTAAAGAAACATTTAATCATTTAAAGAATCTAGTTTCCAGTTAGCATTTAATAATTTATTGAATATTGCTTTGATCACTGAAAACTGGATCCCTGTTGGATAAGCGATTAATTTCTCAGGCCTCCAAATCCAGCTTTCTAGGTTGGTTTTTCTCTTTTCTTCATTTTATTGTTTTATGACATTTTGGGCTTTCTCCAATTGTCAAAGTCTACCTTCTCAGAGCAGAACACTGTGAACATGTAGCAAAAGCACCTGAGACTCACCTACCCAGAGATAATACTGGTGACATCTTGGTGAATATCTTGTTTTTTTTTTCCTACTAACACATATGTTTACAAGAAAATGAGGTCATTTTATACCATTTTATGAACTTATTTTAAAACTATCACTATTTACCCCTGCTCCTTAATGATCACTCTGTAACGTAATGCACAGTTCTCTTCTATCGAGTACTATAATGTATATTTAACTAACCCCCAATCAATAGGGAATTGAGCCTATTGTCAATTTTTCAGCTGTGAATAGCACTGCAGTGCACAACCCTATTTTTATGAAGTCAGAGCATGTGAAGAATTTTAAGGACTGTGTGATATATTACTTGTATAGCCTCATATTTGTCAGAAGCTTGAACAACTCTAAATAAAGAACCTGTGTTCCTTGAAGACAGAAATTATTTTCTTGATCTGACGTCAATTGTGAAGAAATAGAGAAGCAGGCTTCATTTTAAATGTTTTACTTCACTCTATTCTTAGAAACGTGTTACTACCTACCCTGTAGATTTCTAGGGTCATTTCCTTCCTTAGTGACATTTTCAAAGACTGAGTCTTATCTTCTTTTACTGATGTGTCTGTCCTTGTATAAGAGGTGTCTTTGGTTCAATTATCATTAATTTCTGGGTTCCATGCTTTCTTGGCATCAAAATCATTTCAGCACTTTTTCTTGCCATGAGAAAATAAAAAAATAAAAAGAGACCTTTTGTCTTTTCTGGCCAATTTACTTTAAAGAGCCTTCTTAGGAAAGAAAAAGGCATTACCTACTTTCTGTTGGAGGGAATTATTTCATGTCAAAACAAGACACTGCCTCCAGGTGTTTCAGACTAAAAAGAAAATCCTCAGCCAAGGACATGTCTATCCCAAAGCTCTTATTTGTCCTCCCATAATGTCTCCTCTGCTATATTGGCCCCAGGGGTACATGCCTCTCCTCAAAACTGACTCATGTCCTTCCCTGTGATTTCCCTTTAACACAAGCAAGACAAACAAAAAATACTCAATAGGACGTCACTGAAAAGTAAGCAATGACAAAGAATAAACAAGAAAAATAGTAGTAAATAGTCTGAGTTACTGTTTCAACTCCAATCCTAACATGTCTTCTTCCAAGGCCCAGAGATGTGGCTCTGCCATGGTCACAGTCAGGAACACCTCTGTAGGGGTTTATTTCCCCTCCAGTCCAGATAGTCCAAATCCAGCACCTTTGGTTTAAGGGAGACAACTTGGCCATTTGTAGGAGCCCTGTTCCTTCCTTCTTACATCTTAAAGCACTGCCTCAGCCTGAGTGAGGTCTCCCTCCCCTTCTCATATCCGGGAAAGGGGCCAATAACCAAGTCCCCTGGTTCTGAATAGAGTCATTCATTTCTAGGAAGGGAACTGTCATGCTGTGTGGACCAGGTTTCCCAGCTGGTTTCTGGTAGTGCCTGTGAGGATTGCTGCTTTAGGAAGCATTAGGATGCTTGTTGTTCCTATTAGGTCATTGACAGGATTCGGCTCAGGAGACAAATCCCAACTGTAGGGATGTGGCTGCAGACATGGGGGTAAGGTAGGTGCTTTGTACCCTTGGTGACCACTGCAGAAACAGAGTCCTAGTGAGTCATTGAGGTTCTCATGAGGGGTCTTAGGAGGCAGGAGAAGGTTGTGAGGGTCAGAAAATGGGCCAAGGAAAAGTAGAGCCTGGGTTGAAACACCCTAGCTCTAGATCTAAACTAGGGTTGAATTACAGAAAGCTTTGTGGGATTTTTTTGGGTGGTTGTTTTTTTGTTCTGTTTTCATTTTTGGCATCATATGGAGAGACTTTTACATGGTTACTTGACTTAGTAATTTCAGTTCTAAGAATGTAACCCAAGGAAATTGATACATGGGAAAGTTTGAGCACTGAGATCTGTGCCACAACATTATTATAAAAAATTTACATAAACTAACTGTCCGGCCTCAGAGAAGACTAGATTAATTCATCATTGTGAATATGTTGGAACCACTCAAATTTTATCTGGTAAAGGTTGGATGAGTGCTTATTAAACAAGAGTCAGTGAATGAAACAGGGATAATATTGTATCTCTGGGATGATCTCAATTCCAAGGAAGAAACTTAAAGGAACTGTGTCAGTTGTGAGTTTATGGGAGGTGGACATTGTCTTCCTATATTGCATAGCTTTTCAAATGCAGATCAATTAAAAACTTCTGCCAGTCTTTAGAATACTGACCTCATTATTTCATCCACAGACCTACTTCTCTGCCACAGTTCCCTGTTTCAGGAAAGTCATCCACAGCCACACCTTTGCTCAAGCCAAAGCCTCCTGGCCTGGTGCATTTACCCCAGAACTTCTTCCTCTCCCCACTGCTCTGGCAATGAGAAGCCTTATCTTAGTTTCTTTCTCAGCCACAGTAAGGGGATGGAGAGAGGCAGGACCTCTTGTCCTCTGGTTTGCCCCCAGCCACTTGCTGTAGGACTGTGTTCCCCTCACTCTGCAGTCCACCCTGTGTGCCTGTTCCTGAGGGAGAACAGGCCTATTTCCACTTGACTCTCATGAACAGGAACCCATCTTTCTCGTGCCTCAGGCTGCAGCTGTGGATTTAAATGACTGCTTTGTAGCTTGGGAGCATTAAATGCTTTCTTCTGTCTCCACTGTTATTTATTCATTATCTCAGTCAATCAGTCAAAAGAATGATTGACTAGGAAGAGAAAAAGATGATTTTGCCCTGGGGATAAACCAGTTTTGTCTTCCCAGAAGTTGCTAATAGAGCTACTTTTCTGCCTGTCTTCGATCACCAGGGAAGTCCTCTCTAGGGATGGCCCTTTTCCGTCTGGTGGAGTTATCTGGAGGCTGCATCAAGATTGATGGAGTGAGAATCAGTGATATTGGCCTTGCTGACCTCCGAAGCAAACTCTCCATCATTCCTCAAGAACCAGTGCTGTTCAGTGGCACTGTCAGGTAAGGACCTGGGCACCTGCATGCTTCCTGCCTCACTTAGAGGCTGGGTGGATACGTACACTGTGCCAGAGCTGGCACCTGGGACAAGA
Source organism: Ictidomys tridecemlineatus (assembly GCF_052094955.1). Classification (NCBI taxonomy): domain Eukaryota; kingdom Metazoa; phylum Chordata; class Mammalia; order Rodentia; family Sciuridae; genus Ictidomys; species Ictidomys tridecemlineatus. Next base: position 129,217,008 of record NC_135479.1, on the reverse strand, counting down.
TCCCGTGACCTCAGTCCAGTGATTTCCCCTCCACGCTGTGTGTTTTATTTATTTGTTTATTCATTTTTCTGTTACTAGAGATTGAACCCAGGAGCACTTAACCACTGAGCCATATCCCCAGCCCTTTTTATGTTTTGTTTTTGAGACAGGGTCTCACTAAGTTGCTTCAGGCTTAAGTTGCTAAGGCTGGCTTTGAACTTACGATGCTCCTGCCTCAGACTCTTATGCTACCTGGATTACAGGCATGCACCACCATGCTCAGCATATACTGTATACTTTCTGTTGCAGAGACAAGAGGCAACTCTGCTGCATGAACCACTTTAACTAAGTAGGGCAGAGTGGTCCTGCAATGGATGAGAGAGATCAGAGAGATTTGGGCCAGAGTTCTTCCCCATGAATAGATAAATTACCAATCCTAAACCTGTTTCCTCACCCCTAAAATAGGGATACTTTTGTTGTTGTAAATTGAATAAATTCATACAAACAATACAAGCCCAGAGCCTGGTCAATGACAGACAAGTCAATAAATGGTGGCTGCTACCATCAGTCTCATTACCATTGCCCTGCATCTGCCTCCCAGTCCAAAGTTACAACCCAAAGGATAGTTTTCAGGCATTATTACCCCTCAGATTTTTTTTTCATTTTCTAGTGTCTCCTTGCTCTGGACCCTTTTCTTCCCTTTTATTTATTTATTTATTTATTTATTTATTTATGCCAAAGATGGAACCCAGGGCCTCCCACAGGCTAAACAGGCACTCTACAACTGAGCTGCACCCTCAACCCACTTCCCCCATCTTTGGTACTTACTCTGGAATGATGTTTCTTTCTGAAATCTAACAGAATGCCAAAGATAAAGTTCCTCTTCTTAAAATAGTAATTTTATTAAATTTATTAAAATAGTAATCAAGAAGAAAGTCATCTTTCCTTTTTGTTACCCTAAACTCTATCCTTCAGTTTCTGTCTCCTATGTGTGTGTCTATAATTTGTGTCCATTTCAATTCAAACTGTCTCTTTTTGGAAATAAAAACAGTTTTGACGATATAGTTGCCCTAGATTGGACTTCTTTAAAATCATTCTGAAAGTAATATTGCCATTCCTCTTTAATTTTTAGCAGCTCAAAAAATTAGATACCAACTTAATTTTCAATAACAATAGCCAATGTTCAGACTTGTCTTTAAAGCTAAGTGATTCCCTTCTTCAGAAATGGCATTTGAACTAATTTTTTTTTTTTAAGAAGGCTTGGTAGATACTTTGATTTGCTTAGACCACTGTACTAAAATACTGTAGGCTAGTACAATTTATTGTTCACAGTTCTAAGAACTCCAAGACTGCATCTGGTAAGGGCCCTCTTCCTATCTTATTATATTCTCATGTGGCCTTTGCTTGGTGTATACATGCAGACAGAGCAGAGCAAGAAAGTTTTTGTGTTCCTTCCTCTTCTTAGAAGGGCACTAATCCTATCACAAGGACCCCATCTTCATGACCTCATCTAAACCTACTTACCTCCAGAAGATCCCATCTCCAAATACTGTCACATTGTTAGATAAGTTGGGGGGTATACAAACATCCAGTTTATACTAGTCAATAAACTGAACTTATACCCATTTTCATGTAGAGTCAGCACTCTGGGAGTGTTTATTTTGGCATTTCTCTCATTGAACTTGGACAGTGTGTTCTGGATCCTTTGATGATAATGAGTCATTTCCTTTGGATATTGAGGTAACAAGGTCATTTAAGCAATGTCAGAAGAGAATTAGAAATCATTGAAAGGTCAGGTTTAAACTTAAGACATTGGAACGTGTTGCCGAGTCTTCTCTTCTCATAAAACTTTCTATTTTTGGATACCATAGGAACACTTTGGAGGGAAAAATGGCCTTTTATTATTTGGCCCTAGACAAAAGCACTGTATTTTTTTTTTTACTGTTGCTTTTTCATCATCATTTACAAGAGAATTAAGAAAGCATGGAAAACTTCAGACTGAACTTGAAAATGTTGCTACCAAAAAGCCTTAATTTTCTTTTTTCTTTTCTTTCTTCCTTTTTTTTTTTTTTTTTTTTTTTGGTGCTAAAGATTGAATGCAAGGGTGCTTAAACATACTTAGCCCTTTTTAAATTTTTTTATTTTGAGATAGGTTCTTGCTTAGTTGCTTAGGGCCTCCCTAAGTTGCTGAGGCTGGCTTTGAACTTGAGATCCTTCTGCTTCAGCTTCCCAAGTCGCTGGCACAAACCTGTGCCACCACACCCAACTAAAAAACCTTAACTTTAATAGCACTTTGTTTGGATTTGTGAATTGGGGGCTTCGAGAGTTTATGATTTAGAATTGACCATAGTGTGTACAACTCTGTTCGTGGAATGTGTGAGGGGCGTTGTGTGCAACTTTAGTGGAATTGGGACCATTTGGTATCATATCCAGAGAGATGTTTGTAGCCTTGTAGACAAACTGAGGAGGTGGTGTTATTGCATTCACAGTGCTATTTGGGCAGGTAGCTCTGCAAACTCAGAAAATTTTGTAAACATAATTTCTGCTGTTCTAGTTTTGGCTTGTTCAGTCAGTAGATAACTAAAAAGGTCGAATTTGAGAGCATCTATTCTCCTCCTTTTATCTACCCCTTGTGCCCCCCTGGTTTCTTATAGATTCCCAAAGAATATTTTAGTTTGTCACATTCATTTGCTTTTCTTAGTAGGAAGCCTGAAATGAGCTTCCCAAGCAAGGGCAGACTAGATAAGCTATTTCCTCATCTGCCTCCTAGAGGCTTTGAATCTGGAAATCTCATTTCCACCACCATTAACCAATGTTGAGGGCAGGTGCATCTTGAGATACCAGCAAGCAATTAAAGCTTGAAAGGAGCTCTTAGAGGGAAAGCAAAATGAAAAACAAGATCAAGCAAACTCAGAAAATCCTGAGGTCTAAATTCCTGAATTGGTCTGCATATGTATATAATCAAAATCATAGACCAGATGATTTGCAGCCACACCCCTCCTTAGATTTAACCAGAATCTCAGTCCATCCCCCATATCTGCATCCCAGTCCTCCCTCATGCTGGGCTTGGGTTCTCAGGCCTACGTTTCTGTTGCTGTTCCTTTCCTTGCCTTTTGCCCTGATATTTGTCTCCACGAGAAAAGGCCCCAAGCCAGGGCCTTAAGTGCTTTTCTAGCCTCTCCCTCCCATGGCCTGGGCAGTGCTCTGCTTTCCTCCCCCTTTCCCAGAGGTCCCTGTGCCCAGCTCTGGCCTCTGCACTTTCACCCCAGCTAATGTACTTTCTGTCCTTTGGGCTGTTTGCTGCCTGGCTGGGCTGGTGGCTATTGCTCTGAAGTGAGATTGATTGTCCCCAGCTGTCACTCTAGTCTGTCCTGAGTCTTGTTCCCCTGTGAGTGATGGTGGCCTCCTCATCTGAACAGTTCTACTCAGCATCCATCCATTCATTAGCAAGGTAGCTATGTTCTCATTTTTCTATCCAGGTGCCCTCTGACTCGTTTGATCTGTTCATTAAGTTTTCGTACTTTTAAGAAATATCTGTAGCTTTCAGCTCACAATCACAGCAAAAACAACTGGAACCATAACTGGCTCATTCCATTTTGGCTCATCCTGGGCGAGCAACTGGTACAGGAGCATCTGGGACTTGAGATGGCTTAGAAGTTGCTCCAGATTGGCTAAAGCACAGCTTTAGAATCTCAGGGCTTTTAGTTGTCTCTAAATTCTTTTCTGGCTTTAAGGAACCTCCTTTTCCTCTTTTTGATAGTCTTCTTGTCAAATTTGGGAACCCCTCTCCCCACTCCAAAAAAAAAAAATTTAGTCTCTCTATCAGAAAGAAACAGTCCACTAGATAGTATCTAACATTTGTTGAAAAGTCATTCTATACTGGGCACTGCTGCTCTTACAGTAACACAGCAAGAGTGATAGTGGCAGCTAAGCTTAGTGAGGACTCAGGATGAATTAGTTGTGCTAATTCATCAAATACTCAAAACTCCATGAGGTAGGTACTATTATTATTCCTGTTTTATAGACAGAAGAAATGAAACCCAGAGAAGTTAAGTAATTAACTAAAGAGAGCTGAAAGTGGCAGAGCTAGAATTTGAACCTAGGCCAGCTGGCTGCAGTGTCTCACTGATGCCTCCTGAAGGATGTGTTGTGACACTGCTCATAATTACAACTTTGAGGGAGAGTCCATCCCTCTAAAAAGCAGAGGCAAGCTTACCTCCCCAGGGGTCTTGACCTTTAGTGACCTTTTACAGCATCTTCAAAGTCTCCTGGTTTACCTCCCCCGCCTTGAGAAAAATTTCCACACAGTCTGCTGCTTTCTTTAGTCTTTGTCATTTACTCTGCGTTCACTTCCTTCATCACCTAATTTTACCCTTAACAACCAACAGCCAGGATCAGCCCATGTTTCTGAATAACTGTTTTGAGCTTTCCTGAAGAGGTATGTGAGTTCCAGCGCCTCCTGCTGAGGACCAAGTCTTCTCAGGAGCCCCCACCCCAGATGGTAGGACAGGGTGTTTAGTACCAGGTCTTCCACTGGATCTTTTACATGATCTCACACCCTGGGAGGTGTTCTTGGCTTCATTTAACAGTGGCCAGTAGGCAGCTTAGAAGATGCTTAAAATGTAGAAAACCAAAGATGGAAATGCACTTTTGGCAACATCAGGACCCCCAGGAGTTCAGATTATTAAAAATAAGCACCCTCATGTTTAGGGTTCTTTTTTTTTTTCTCCTGTCCATCTGCCCATCTGAGTACTTCTGATGCACTATATGCATAACTTGCTTTCCTTGCTGTCTGAGGGTCAGACCCAGGACCATCTGGCTTCTCTAAATGAGGGGGTATTTTTTCTATTCCTGATTAGCTCCCTGGTGAGAATGGTCTGGTCTGCCTTAATGTGCATATAGACCACCCACTGGTGCAAGTAAGTATTCTTTATGTGAAACCCATGGATTAGTCCTCCGAGGTTCCTTCAGCTGCTGTGATGGGCCCAGGGTTTTGGGGTCAACCCTGTCAACGTGTCTGCCAAGCTTTCACCCATTGAAAATCTGGTGGGCAGGCTGCTTAGTGAGCAGGCAGCTGTCCTCCTGTATGCTATTTGTCTGATAAGAAGTATTTGATGAATTTAGTAGGTTTGCTTCCTTCCTAGAGTTTCATAACAAAGTTCAGTCAGCCATTTGTATCCACGGGTTCCCCATCCATGAATTCAACCAACTTCAGATTGAAAATGCCCCCCCCCTCCATTGTATCTATACTAAATTGTACACTTTTTTTTGTCATTATTCCTTGAACAATGTAATATGAAACTATTTATATGACATTTACATTGCATTAGGTATTATAAGTAGTCTAGAGATGATTTAAAGTATATGGGAGGATGCGTGCAGGTTCTATGGAAATTCTGTGCCATTTTACATAAAGTGCTTAAGCATCCATGGATTCTGGTGTCATTGAGGGTCCTGAAGCTGATCCCCTATGGATACCAAAGAACAACTGTACCACAAACTAGGTGGAGTAAAACAACAGAAATGTATGGTCTGAGAGTTCTGGAGGCCAGAAATCTGAAATCAAGGTATTTCAGGCCTCCCTCTGACACTCATAGGGGAGTCCCTCTCTTTCTTTGCCTCTTCTGGCTTCTGGCCGTTGGCTTATAGATGTGTCCCTCTGGCCTCTGCCTCCACTGTCAATATGATGTTCAGAAATGTCCAGTCCTATTCCTTTGGTATCATTTGATTTCTTTGAGGTAGAAACAATCAGTACATTAAACATCAGTAATCCCCAAACTAGTAATCTGTACCAAAAAAAATCCCTTCCTTCTGAGTCACCCTTTTCCCTCTCTCCTTTCCACTCTGCCCTTCATTTTCTTTTCCTGATTGGGCCGGGCTGTCATTGGGCTGCCTGCTCAGTGATAGGGCTCTCAGCTGGGTGCATTGAGAAAGACAGCAGGGGTTGCGGTGTGGCTGAGTGGCAGAGTGCTTGCCTAGCATGCATTAGGCTCTGGGTTAGATCCCCAGTGCTACAAAAAGAAAAGACATTTTTCTATCCTTCTAAGCTTATACATATTAAGAGATGTATTTTTTAACACATTGACACAGGAAAAAATCTGAAAGGATATCTGCCAAAATACTAACAGTGTTTGTTTCGAGGGGTATCATTAGAGGTGTTTAAAACATGCTCATTTTTGTTCTGTGTTTTGCATATCTGTATTTTTAAAAAATTTCCTCGGCTTGGGAAGCTGAAGCAGGAGCATGGTAAATTCAAAGCCAGCCTCAGCAATTTAGCAAGGCCCTAAGCAACTCATCGAGACCCTATTTCTAAATAAAATATTTAAAAGGGCTGGGGATGTGGCTCAGTGAGTGGTTCAGTACCCCTGGATTTAATCCCTAGTACCAAAAAAAGTAAAAGAAAAAAGACAGAAAAATATTTGTATGACTAGTATTATTATTTTTTTTAATATTTTATTTTTTAGTTGGACACAATATATTTATTTATTTATTTATTTATTTTTGTGGTGCTGAGGATCGAACCCAGGGCCTCGCATGTGCTAATCGAGCGCTCTACCACTGAGCCACAACCCCAGCCCCTGACTAGTATTATTTACACAGTAAAAAGTTAAAGTTGAATCAAGTTTTATAAAGAAGAAAGGGAGGCCCAGTCTGCTCTCAGACTTCTTTGTGGCTGCTTGTGGAATGAGCCATCTGTGACTTTCAGGGCTAGAATCCTCTGTTCTGTGTGTGCATGTTAAACTTTCACTACTGTCAATACTTGGAGTTTGATTGCTTAAACTCTGACCTCTGAAAATTTCTTACTTCATTTCTCTCTAGATCAAATTTGGACCCCTTCAACCAGTACACTGAAGACCAGATATGGGATGCCCTAGAAAGGACACACATGAAAGAATGTGTAAGTGAAGAGCCCAACATGAGCTGTGCTGGAATTGTAAGGGGAGAAACCCAGGGGTGCTGCCCTCACTCCCCAGCCTGCTCTGGCTCCCCCTGCCAGCAGCCACCTTTCCCCCAAAGCCAAGATGTTGTGAAAGAGTGCTTTGGAGAAGAGCTTCCCAGGCATTTCAGATATATCCTAAGGGTTGGTTCCTCCTAGCCTCATTTCCCACACCACCCATGGTCATATTGCCTCATACTATCCATTGACTGTAAAGATATTAATGACAACTCAGAATTTATTAATGCTTTTAAATTAATTTTCATTAATCATAACAGTGTAATACTTTTGCAGCAACTATGTATGTGTAAAAGTCATATAATTTACTGAGTCTGCAGAAAACATGTAGTATGCATGTGAATCACAGATCTCTTAGGGCAACTCAGCAGGCCCCTACCAGGAGCCACATCCTGAAGATGGGTACCACTGGCCTGGAGTCGGGCTCTAGTTTGCCCAAGTTGAGTCAGGCTCAGTATCCCCTACCTCGATTCAAATAGATAAGCCCTGCTTTCGTCTTTCTCACTGGGCTTTCTCCAACAGTTTCATTTGAAGAATATGTTCCACGGCTTACAAAAATAAGAGTTTGACAGCCACAGGCCTGCAGCCTTGGCCTTTAGGAGTGGACTTTTGTTTACTCCATTTCCTTTTATATGATCATAATTTCAGAACCAAAAATGAGGGGCCACAATCTGACAAGATTTGTGGGACATATAAATATTGGAACTTCTGGGATGTTTTGATGGTGTGGAACTAACAGAATCCTATATTCAAAACGTAGGCTGTCATAGAAAACGTGGATTCTAGTACACGTGATCATATGTCCCTTCTTTCAGATGAGCCAAGAATTGCCTGGTAATTCTTTGAGAAGTTTCAGAATCATTTCTTTTTGCCTCTGGAAGTTGAAAAGGTTGAATTTGGATTTTTACTCTTCCAATCTTTGCTTCCCCACCCCTAGATTGCTCAGCTACCTCTGAAACTTGAATCTGAAGTGATGGAGAACGGGGACAACTTCTCTGTGGGGGAGCGGCAGCTCTTGTGCATAGCACGGGCCCTGCTTCGTCACTGTAAGGTGAGAGCACAGTGAGGTGAGGCACTGGGCTGGTGGTGGGAACAAAGAGCAGCAAAGAAGAGCTGGAGTGGGGAATGCAACCTTGCTTACGGCCATGGGTCCCAGGCTCCTATCTCCAAGCCCAGGAGCACTATCCAAAAGCATGGCCAGCGTTGCTTCTAAATTAGCCTTAACACAATTTAGTATATGGGTTTGGGGAGGTGTCTTTTATTATGTTTTTGAACCTCCCTAAGCCTTCAGAATCCAAGGACACTGTTATTTCTGGCCAGGGAATAGTTATAGCCCTGTAGACTGTAGACAGAAGATTGAACGGCTTCAGGAGACTTCCAGGTCATCAAATGGAACCCCTCTTCATTTTACAAATAGGAAAAAGGAGGTTCAGAAAAGTTAAGGTGTACATCAAAATCCACACAGCAAGTAGGATCAAGTATTTAATTAACAGTATTATGTGTGTGTCCTGTTTGTGGAAATCAAGGCAAATGTGGGTTTTTTTCAGTTCTAAGCCAAAACATATTTTTATACATGTATATCTACTTAGAAAAAAAACAATGTATAGCATAGAATTTAAATAATGAAATACATTTTAGTGAAACTGAGATTAACCAGAATGGAATTAAGGAATTAAGCATTCTGGATCCCTTTTTCTTCTCTGCTTTGCTGGCAGATTCTGATTTTAGATGAAGCCACAGCTGCCATGGATACGGAGACAGACTTACTGATTCAAGAGACCATCCGAGAAGCATTCGCAGACTGCACCATGCTGACGATTGCCCATCGCCTGCATACAGTTTTAGGCTCTGATAGGATTATGGTGCTGGCCCAGGGACAGGTACTGAGCCCTTCAGGGACTTTGGCTTGGCATGTGGCTTTTTCTGGGAGGAAAGCTGCCCTCTGCTAGTGATGGGCTGATTGCCATCTTCATGTGGTCCTAGGCATTCAGATAAGCAGCCATAGCAACACTATTCTGGTTGCCCTTGGGAGGGAAATAATCTAGAGATGGAATCAGGTGGACTCCTACTACACTTTCATTTTGTTTTAATAGTTCTTTTGTTGATTGTAATCAATGTCACTTTGAGGTAGGGCAGAGAGCACATGTACTTAGTGATTCATTCACCTATATAAGAACCACCTAAGGCATATTTGACCAGCCACTTGTGTTCGCTTTTTGCAATAATATAGTGGTGTCAAACTTCTTACCCTGTTGCTCCAGACGTCCCCACAGTCTGGTTCTAGCTTAGCCTTCTTCGTTTCCCACCTTTCTTTGCAGGCATCATTGGCTGTAGACAATCTTGCATCCTCTAAGCCTTGTCCACTCTCTGTCTTCACTCTGAGAGCTCTACTACCTGCTTATAGCCTGCCTGTCCCTGAAGAAGGACAGGGCTCAAATGCAAAGCTTTCATGAGACTCCCTAGTTGCCTCAGCCTTCTTAAACTTTATCTGTCCCTTTTTTTGTAGTCCTGTACTTCATCTGTAGTGATTCTGAGATGTTCTGTCTCCCTGGAGAGCCCCCTGTAAGCTCTCTGAAGGAGGGGTCCCACCTCCCCTTCTCTGGGTCCCCAGCAGCACTGTGTTCCACAGTTCTTCTTACGAGCAGTTGTCAAGTAAATTTATGTTGGACAAATACCTCCTCTGTGTGCCCCGGGATAGAAATAAATTAATAATTTGGTAGAAATAGGCCATTCATAATGGCTTGTCTTCTGTTATTAATGATAATGGCACCACAACAGCCACTTTTATTAAAGGTTTATTGTGTGTCATCACTGTGCTTAGAGCTTTACAAGTCATCTCGCAATGTGACTCCATTGTTACAACAGCCAGAACCAGGCAGGAGCGCTAACTCTGCTTCACAGATGAGGGAACGCGGGCTCAGGGGCCTCAGGGCCCCAGGAAGTGAACTCAGGCCCTGAAACCCAAGCCAGTGCTTTTAACCACCACTCCTCACTACTGGGGGGGTGGGCACATTGAGAAAAGCATTCTGTAGGACCGATTCAGCCAGGACTCAAAAACTAAGTTGAGAAAATGTAGGGAGAGATGATTTTTTTCCTTTTCCTGAAATTATTTTAATATTAGTATTTTTTTGTGACTGTCCTTTACATGATCCTAAATGTTTAGATTCTTTTTAATATATTAGTTATGCAGCACTACTACTGTGTTTGTAGGTATTAAATAGAACTTAATAAAATAAGGTAAAAGGAAGAAAAATTTTAAAAATAATATATGTGTGTGTGTATATTTTTTTTTTAAAGGAACACACACACCAACTGGTTGCTGTGTCTCACTCTTGAGATTGCTTGCCCCATTCTCCCTTGAATATGTGTCTACTTTCCCAGATAAACCTCTTTGAAAAAAAGGATAATAATAAAAAATAAAATAAAACAAAGTAGAACACCTTCTAGGAATTTTTTGTAGGGGGAGGGTAATGAGGGATTGAATTTAGGGGCACTAAACCACTGAGCCACATCCCCAGCTCAGTTTGTATTTTATTTAAAGACAGGGTCTCACTGAGTTATTTATTAGAGCCTCAGTTTTGCTAAAACTGGCTTTGAACTCATGATCCTCCTATCTCAGCCTCCAAAGCTGCTGGGATTACAAGAGTGTGCCACCATACCTGGCTAGGAAAAAGACAGCAATCCAGGCCTGTTTGTTTCTAGGGATAACTCAATGTGTTTTGGAGTTGGAGAACAATTGACTCTTTATGAGCACTCTGACCTTCTCTCCCCTTAATTTTTTTTCTTATTAAATAATCCTTCTACTTCCTTCTACCCTGGTCAAAGTCCCTGAGCCTGAAAAGCGAAGTTAACCTTTCTCTTTCTCAACTGTTGTGAGGATTGATTACATGTTGAGAGATGGCACATAAATCACTAAGCATAATGCTGACACATAATAAACTTTAATAAAAGAAGTTATTGTGGGCTGGGAGCAGAGGCACACACCCATAATCCCAGTGACTCTGGAGGCTGAATCAAGAGGATTGCATGTTTTAGGCCAGTCTTGGCAATTCAGCAAAGCTCGAAGCAACTTGGTGAGGCCCTGTCTCAAAAAACAGGTGGGGGTTGGGGAGTCTGGGGATGTAGCTCAGTGGTAAAGCACCCTAGGTTCAATCCACAGTACTCCCCACCAAAAAAAGTAGTCACTGTGGTACCATTATTATCAGTAATAGATTACAAGTTTCTCATGATATATAAGTTGTTCTTTCTGCAAGACATTAATTTTAGTAAAACCTAAAACACACAAAAAGGCAAAAACAAGATCACAAGTTGTTTATCCTCACACCCCCAAGATAAGCACTGTGATACATCGAGTCTCCCCTGACAGCACTTTTCAAACATCACAGACTCCCACATGTGGGATGCCCTCTGCCTTATACACATGGTGGCTTCTGCCTGGAAGTCCATCTCCAGGATGGATGGTTGACTAAGTCAATCCCTTCCTTTTTTTTCCCTGCCAATTAGGCATCCTGAGCTCTTCCTTTACCGTCTGTAGGGTTTGATTAGTTTACACAGCAAAATGGCACATGTCTGTGTGTCCTTGACTTAAGCCATAGTCGTTCCCCTGCAGTGTTAGAACCTGTTGATCGATTCCTTCATTCCCAAGGCTAGAAGAAATGGGATTTATACACAGAGAGTCTAGAGGTCTCTCTCCCTGAACTTTTCTTTACTCCCTGGGTATTTGGGAAAATGGATGCAGCAAGACTAGTTGTCTCCCTGGCTTCATCCTATTGGGAAGTTTTGGGGTGTGCCTCTCTTCCTTAGCAGTAGGTCCTGTGAGTCACCCCGACTGTCCCACAGTCACATTCTGACAGCATCTCCTCTTCTTGCAGGTGGTGGAGTTTGACACCCCATCAGTCCTTCTGTCCAATGACAGCTCCCGGTTCTACGCCATGTTTGCTGCTGCAGAGAACAAGGTGGCTGTCAAGGGCTAACTCCTCCCACTGACGAAGTCCTTTCTTCAGAGCATCGCCATTCCCTGCCTGGGGCGGGCCCCTCGTGTCCTCCTGCCGACCTTGCCTTTCCCGATTTTATCTTTCGCACAGCACTTCAGGATCGGCTTGTGTGTTTCACTTTTAGGGAGAATCATATTTTGATTATTGTATTTATTCCATATTCATGTAAACAAAATTTAGTTTTTGTTCTTAATTTCACTCTAAAAGGTTCAGGGAACCGTTACTATAAATGTATCAGAGGCCTATAATGAAGCTTTATACGTGTAGCTATATCTATATATAATTCTGTATATAGCCTATATTTACAGTGAAAATGTAAGCTGTTTATTTTATATTAAAATAAGCACTGTGCTAATAACAGTGCATATTCCTTTCTATCATTTTTGTACAGTTTGCTGCACTAGAGATCTGGTTTTGCTATTAGACTGTAGGAAGGGTAGCATTTTGTTGTTCTCTAGCTGGATGTCTCATGGTGCTGGGCTTTCTGGGTGTCCCAAGGAAGACGTGTGGCAATAGCAGGCCCTCCACGGCCCCCTCTGCTGACTTCCCGCAGCCACTCCAGGGACGGGATGGGGCTGCTGGAGGCCTGGCAGAGCGCTGTGAATTCTCAGGGCTCCTGCTTTCTGTCCTGGTGTCACTTACTGTTTCTGTCAGGAGAGCAGTGGGGCATAGCCCCAGACCCCTTTCCCCCCCTCCAGCAGGAATGAGAGTCGCAGACACATTCCTCATGGGGGGTGGGGGGGTGGTGTCTTTCCTGCCTTCCTCTTTTTGCTGTTGTTTCTAAACTGGAATCAGTCCATTCACAGAGAGTCCCACTGCCTCAGGTTCCTAAAGCTGCCCACTGCACGGGGCTGTCCAGCTCCGAGACCTGTTGGCTCCCAGCCCCGGCGCCAACTGCTGCTTTTTTTAGGTGGTACTTTTCATTTGCCTGTTCCCACACCTCCACAGTTCAGTGACAGGGTTCAGGATCATGTGGGTGTGTTTTCCTTCCTCACTGCAGCTGTCGCACAGTCTCCTTCTCTCCAAAGTCTGCAACTTTCAGCAGCTCTTGCTAATCAGTGTCTCACACTGGCGTAGAAGTTTTTTTTTTTTTTTTGTACTGTAAAGAGACCTACCTCAGGTTGCTGATTGCCGTGTGGTTCGGTGTGTTCCTGCAGACCCCCTTTGTGCTCTGGGGCCGGGTAGCTCAGGTGAGCGTGGTCGCTGCTGTCATCAGTTGTATGGTCCGTGTTGCATGTCGTGACCAACTAGACATTCTGTCGCCTTAGCATGTTTGCTGAACACCTTGTGGAAGCAAAAATCTGAAAAAGTGAATAAAATTATTTTGGATTTTGTAAAAAAAAAAAAAAAAGAAAAAAAGAAAAGAAAATCCTGGTGCATAAAATAGTTCTCTGGGAAGGGAGTAAGATGGCTTTGAATGACTTTGCAGCCTTGGATCTGAATGTCCAATGATGGAGTTAAATCTGGGAAAGGCTGGTAGCAAAGCCGGTTACTTGCAAGGGACATGGGACCCATAATGCCTGAAGTTATTGCTGCTAGGCCTTGCTCCCTGAAGACTGGATTCCTGTATATGGTCACCAAATGAAGGTCCCGTGCTGCTGACAGGAGGGCAGGGAGTGGGGAAATGAGTGGTTGTAATGAGGTGGGTTGTCGTGGTGAAACGTGTTCTTAGCATCTCAAATAATATGATTGCCCTTTCTACCAAATCATTCAAATTAACCCACTAAGAATAAGTTGCCTATGAAAAGACTAAAGTTTCTGACTATTTTCTGTTGTATGCAGACAAAAAAAGCATTTCCAGTGATGGGCAGTCAAGTCTAGCCTTTTTTGCAAACTGCTATCTTGAAAATTCAGGGACTTGATTCTAAAGTTAAAAATTTAGTTCCTCAAAAAATAAATTAAAAAATATCAGTTCCTCAGTTGTCATGTGCCATGTGCCTAGCCATATACGGCCTATGACTACTGTCACACAGTGTAGATACAGAACATTTCCACTACTGCAACGGCCCTGCTGGGCAGCACTAGTCTGGACTATAACTGCTTCTTCTCATGCCCTGGATTTGTCTTCCAAGGAGAGTAACGGGCAGCAGAGCCAGCCCTTGTGATCTCCCCACCCAAGCTTGCTGTTGCCCATAACACTGTCCTCTCTTCTTCCTATTCATTCTGTTCTTTCTTATCCCTTGCTTCTCCTCCCACCTCTCAACCTGCATCTGCCCTCAAAAAAAAAGTACTTCCCTGACTTCTGCCCACTCCCCTTTCTCTCCCTGCATGGTGACTTTCACTCCGACAGTGCAGTGACAAACTTTCATTTGTGACCAGATCCTCCTGCCTGCAGAGTGTCTCCACGGGGTGTCCCCAGGCACCAAAAACAGCATTCCTTGACTTTGTTGGTAGTGCCACTAAACTCCTGGTCTCTTGGGCAACTGTCCTGTCCTTCTCTCAAGAGGGTTTTTTGTTTTGTTTTGTTTTTCTTTTGTATTGCTGGGGAAGGACCTGGGACTTTTCATGTGCTAGGCAAGTGCTCCACCACTGAGCAACACTCCCAGCCCCCTCCTCTCCAGATTCAGCCACTTCCAGGTCCTGTGCATCACCACCACCACCACCACCCTTTCACTTTACCTCTGCCCTAACTAAGGCTCACCTCCCTTCCTTTTGATATTGTGGTTAGAGTCTTTCCTAACCAGCCTTTCTGCCTTAATTTCCCTTTCTGCACCATTGGATACTACTCTCTCAGACTAAAAATGCAAATTGGTCAAATAATTCACCCTCCAGGTACCTTTAGGCACAGATGCCTAGAGAATGGCCTGTATCAATTACCTGCACGGTCAAGGGTGTCCATTCTAGCTCCAGCCCTCCTTCAGGCCTATTATCATACCTTTAAGTCTTCACTATTTTCTCAGCCTGGAATTCCTTGATCCTGCCTCATCAAACAGCTATGATTTTTTTTTTAAAATCTCTCACACATAGACATCTCTTCAAACCAGTTTCTCTAGGTTCTTAAAACACTTTGCTGACACGTAGATTTTAAGAGTTATTTATTTTGCATATTATAATTATTTTCTTACGTTTCTGCCCATGAATATAAGCTTCTCAGAGGCAATAAATCAGCTTATTTTTGTATTCCTTATAATTCCTGGCTTAAATATTATGTTTTACACATACATAGACTTAGTAGATATCACACTATTAAGCTCACTCAAAGAGTACCTGAGATGTGGATTCTTAGTGAATATTTATTATTATGAATCCATGCTGTAGAGTTTCACTGTGGTCATGACAAAAAGAAGATTGATTGCTTCAAAGAGATAAATTTTTTTAAAAAATCTCATTGAAGGATAGAGTCCTTTATATGGAATAAATTAGGAAAGCTGGTAAATAAGAATGCCCAGCAACTGGGGAATGCCTTCATGATGTGACACTCCCTTTCCTACCCACCTTCTGATTGACCACCTAGGAGCAGGGCATAGTATTGAAAGTGTTGAGCCACAGAGACTCATATAACAGCTAGTGTGATGACTGTCTACACTGTTCTGTGCCATGATTCTTTTAATATAATTTTTTTTCTGCTTATAAGTTTTACATGCTCATTATACAAAATTTGGAAAATACAAAAAAGTGCAGTGAAGAAACAAGAGGTAACATCACCTGTAGCCCTGTTGTGGTTGGTTATATTTTCCAAAGATGACTCTCACAGTATCTCCCATGTCACATGCTATCCTGCAGTCCGACCTTGCCACTGTTCCACCAAGAGCTGGGAGTCTGTTTCTCTACCTGTTAGAGCTGGGTGGGTCCTGAGACCACCTCAACCAGTAGAATATGGTAGAGGTGATATTGTGCCAGCGCTGCACAAAGCCCTTGTGTGGCCTAGCAGCTCACACTTCCTGCCTGTTAGAAGCCAGCCGCCATGTAACAGTGCAGCTCTCCTGAGACTACTACATACTGTGAAACACATAAGCCACACAGAGAACCCGGCTCTCTGGAGACTGATACCATGTAGAAAGTAAAGCCACAGAGTATGGAGACAACAGACAGTGTGAGTAAAGAAACCATTTTGGAAAGGGAATGTCATGTCCAGCCCTAACAGCTGATGCCACTTGGATCACAGATGGACCACCCAGCTGAGCCCTTCCCAAATCCCTGAGCAAAATAAACATTCTTTAAAGCCACTGCATTTGGGATAGTTGTACAGCATTACTGAAGCTCCTATCACCAAGGAATAGCCAATGTTATATTGCTATATTCTTTACAGCTTTTTCTAAACATGTATGTTTTGCTTTTTTTTTGATTATCAAAAATATTATGCATGCTTGTTATAAATCCAATAGTCTATAAATGTAGGAAATAGGAATACATCTTTTTAAGTTTTTTTCCAATACTGTTGATTGAATCTGGGGATAAATTACCTCTTAGCTATGGTTCCCAGACCTTTTTTCTTTTTACTGTTTTTTTCCTTTTTTGGGGGTGGGGTGGGGCTGAGGGTTAAGGAATATTGGGGATGGAATTCATGGTACTTTACCACTGAGCTACACCTCCCCCAACACTTTTTGTTTTTTGAGATAGGGTCTTGCTAAGTTGCTGAGGCTGTGATTCTCCTACCTTAGCCTCCCAAGTTGCTGGGGTTACAGGTGTGCTTCACCATGCCCATGCAAAATACATCTTAATAACATCCTACAAAGGAGATAAACTTGTTAACAATTTGATCTATATTTTTCCAGGCTTTTCTTCTGAGTACAAAATAATTATTTCTAGATCAATTTTTAAAAACAAAATTGGGATAACTTACCAATCTAATTCGTATGATTTTGACATACTATAAACATTTTTCATGTCATGAAATATTTGTAAGAAACATTTTAATTATAACATTTCCTTGTAGAGATCCATGTATTTGTTTCATTCAACAAGTATTTATTGAGTATCTGGTATATGACAGGCATTTTTCTAGAAACTGACAGTACAGTAGCGAATCCAACAAAATCATCCTATATCATAGAGTTTACATTCTGTTGGGAGAACTAGCAATAAGTAAGATACATGGCACATTGGATGATGATAGGGACAAGAAGAATAACTAAAGCAGAGAAAGAGATGCGAAATGTCAGGTCTAGAGGATAAAATTTTAGAGGCTGGGCAGGAAAAGTTTAAGAAAGTACATAATTTACATGACCAGTCCACTTTTAATGGTTATTAAAGTTGTTTCAGCTTTTCATTTTTGCATGTTTTCAGTTTGATATAAAAATTTTTTTTTGTTAATAGAACTTTATTTTTATTTATTTATATGTGGTCCTGAGAATCAAACCTAGTGCCTTACACATGCTAGTCAAGTGCTCCACCGCTGAGCTACAACCCCAGCCCCCTCAGTTTGATTTTTAATGCAATTTCCATATCACCATTGTGTGCTTTCCCAGCCCATAACTGTTTCTGAGTAGAAAGATTGGACAGCAGCTATCACAACAGGCCCAAACTCTCAGCAGATCTGCAGAGGGATGGAGTAAGGATTCCACTCATGTGGCCATTCATAAACCCAGGCTCCCTCCATCTGGTCACTCTCCCAGCCTCTAAACCTGAAGTTCTCAGCTGGTTCCACCATGCTGGGTTGGTGGATCTAGGAAGAGCAAATGTGGAATATTGAGTGGAAAGCATTCATGAGCCAGGCCTGAAGGTGGTAGACTTCTCCTCCATTACCTCCATTAGTTGGAACTCAGGAGTACCTGTGTGCTGTGCACCATCCAGGCACTTTCAACACAACCGTATTTAATTTTCTCAACCATTTTACAAAGTTGATATTATTAAACACATTTTGCTATTGAAGAAAGTTTGTTGCCTCAGGCTTCCTATAGAGAGTGAATCACATGGAATTCAAGCCTAGACAGCCTAACTCCAGAGTTCAAGCTGTTCCTCTCACATCGCATGACCTTGGCTTCGTTTTCTCAGAAATAAGTGCAGAGACCAGATGGTCTCTCAGGTTTCTTCCAGCTTTAATTCTGTGGCTAATGTGAGTCAATCAATATGATCCAAAAAGCCTGGATCTTGCTAACCTCCTTTCCAAACAGCTCCAGAACTATGCCTAGTCCTTCTAGTTCCCCGTAGGGAGAAAAATGGTGCACACTGGGGGAGGATTGCTCCTTCCCTGCAATCTTCCCTGGCTCAGCATTTTCCTTGACTAAGGCAAGCTCCCTTCCACCTGATCAGGTCCCTGCCTAAGTGAGAGGTGGTTTCCCACTGTCCCGACATAGTCATCTTCCTGAAAGGGAGCCCTGTCACCCAGCTGGAACTGGCCCAGTGTCTTCCAGATACAGCTGCAAGAACAAAGTAACTTGGGCAAAGACACTGATCTGGCCTGGAACAGTTGGTTCCCAGGATTGGGGACTGGGGGCAGGGGACAATGCTCTCATTTTTTTGTTTGTTCTTGATGGAGAATCTGATGGGCGGAAGTTCTGGGATCATTCACTGGTGAAAAGCAATGTGCTAGCCCCACCCCCAGGTGTCCTTTTCCAACCTCATCCCCACAGGCCCATGAGGATGGCCTCCCTCTAGCCCTCCAGGAGTTTCAGCTACCCATTTCTCCTTCCAGGCTTATGGGTTCAATTTCTGTTCCTCATGGCTTCCCTAATACCTGTTCTCTGGTCTCCTCCATATTTTTTTTCTTTTTCCCCCAAAATATTTATTGAGCATCTATTAAAATGCCAGGTACTATGCTAGGCACTAAAACCCCCAAAACAGACACATGGAGCTTACAGCCCAAAGAAGGGAGTTTAGATAATTTATCTCTGCCTCTTTTTCTCATCCCTTCCTCCTAAATGTCTTTCTCTCTTTTATGTAACTGAGCACTCAAGGTCTTTCACCTGTGCTAGTTCCATTCCAAGTCCTATGCACTCCCTTTCCTCTTGCCTTGGGTTTTTACAGCACTCCCAATACCACCGCCCTGTACCCCACCGCCCTGGGTGGTAAAACCCAAAGGTCCAATACAAGGATAGGAACCGAGGGGCTATCAAAGTGGCCTCTGGGAAGCACCAGCCTGTGCAGACCAGCCTCCTTGACTGCCTCGTGGGGCATGGCCACAGCATGGAAGGGATCAGCAGAAGGTTCTGCCCAGAACAGCCTCTGGGAACAGCAGCAGCACAGGCTGTGCTTCAGGTAAAATAAAATTAATGAGTATAACTGAGACATCATTCTGGTTTGATGAATAATTCCACTGCCCCTGAACCTCTTTGAAGGCAGAATGCATTGGGCTGCGGGTGTGTCTGTGTGCATGTTAGGGCTTCAGGGCAGGGAGGTTTGTGGCTGCCCTTTGCCACGCCCTGCAAATACTAAGCCTCCATGAGCTCAGATTCCTTGGATCACAGCAAAGACAGGTGTGCCTTGTACTGCTGTGTCCTTTTCTTCAAACCTGAGATTGAAACTCCACTGGAACACACAGAAGAACTCCAGAAGTTTGTCAGAGGTCAACACACTTGGGACTGTTGAGCAGGCATATTTCCCACGGGAGTCACAGGTTTCTCTGTCTTCAAGAAAAGGCTTCAAATGCCATAAATGAATTCTAGATGGCAAACCATTAGGAGTTACATCCTTGTTTCCCCACCACCTGGAGACTCAGAGTCTGTGTTCACAGTGTTCGGGAGGCATAGTCAAATGCGGATACTTTTCTTAAAAAATTGTGGGGGGGCATACCAAGGATTGAACTCAGGGCACTTAACCACTGAGCCACAACCCCAGCCCTATTTTGTATTTGATTTAGAGACAGAGTCTCACTGAGTTGCTTAGCATCTTGTTTTTTCTAAGGCTGGCTTTGAACTCACAATCCTCCTGCCTCAGCCTCCTGGGCCGCTGGGATTACAGACATGTAATCCCACCGTGTTTGCCACCATGCCTGGCAAACGGGGATACTTTTTTTTTTAATATTATTTTTTAGTTATAGGTGGACACAATATATTTATTTATTTAGTTATTTTGCGTGGTGCTGAGGATCGAACCTAGTGCCTCATGCAAGCGCTCTGCCTCTGAGCTACAACCCCAGCCCAATGGGATACTTCTGAGAGTAAAATTAGACATTAATAATAAAAAGTGCAAGCCAGACCCAGGTCCTTCAGCACTGACCCTGGCTCTGGCTGCCTGAATGTGGTCTCTGAGCCTGCCGCTCCTTTGGTGAGGGATTTCTGGAACTCCAAACTGTTACTGTCTTTTGGAGACACCATGTAATATTCAGAGGGAGTCAGGCCAACCCATGTTTGTCCTCATCCCTTCTGTGCGGTGCTGGGAGAGATTGTGTAAATTTAACAAAAACATAAGATATAAAAAGCCTACTCTTCGTTCAGAGGTGTGGAGATAAGTTTGGGGTCTCTCCTGCCTCCGCTCTCCTTGTTTCTCCCATCTCCAGTGATCTCTGGGTCTCCACAGTGTTTCTGTCTCCCCTTCATGGTGGCAGGGTGGGGTCTGAGGGCCCATATGGCGAGGGGTGATCTGTTAAGGGAAGTGACCTCTGCTCTGGCTGAGGCTGTGAAACATACCCCTTATCCACTGTTTCTGCAAGAGTGTGGAAGGGGCTCTTCCCTTGAGCTGGGGTTGTGGCTCAGAGGTAGAGCGCTTGCCTACCATGCGTGAGGCACTGGGTTCAATTCTCAGCACCAATATAAATAAATAAAATAAAGGTATTGTGTCCACCACCTATAACTAAAAAATAAATATTAAAAAAGTATCCCCATTTGCCAGGCATGGTGGCACAGGCCTGAAGGGATCTGCTGACAGAGAAGAAGAAAAAGGGGGGAATTTGTCAGTTCTGAGGAGTTTTCTGGGTGCAGCATCAGACAGGAGGCAGATAGCAGGCCTGGCAGCAGTCTGAGCCCTGGAAAGGAGGCCTCTGTAGCTGGATCAGAATCTCTGGAATCATCAAGAGCTCTGGGCTCCTCACATGTGTAATCTTCCTTTTGAGAGTGCTGGCCTGTGTCAGCTGGGAGGGAGCTGTGGAGAGAAAATTGAGACAGGAGTGGGTTCTCACACAAATGGCTTCACCCTTCTGAACTTTGCATCCTTCATCTGTAAGGCAGAAGCAAAAACTTCCTTCGTGGGATTATAGAGAGAAGTAGCTTTGAAATTCCATGTGACAATACCCTGTACAAGGAAGGGGCTCTGTCAAGGCATCTTAGTTGAATGGGGTTATTCTTAGAGAAACAGAGAAGACGTGTCGTGACCTGAGCTGTCGTTAATTCAGAAACCATTGAGGCGTGATGAGGGATTACAAAAAACACACAAAGATTTAGAAAGAAAAGTGGAATCAGGTGGGAAACTGATCTCTGGTTGAGAACAGTGATCCAGAGCTGGGTCCATACATTTATTATGTAGGTTTTATCATCTACAGATTATTTGTGGGAAAGTTTCTGTAAACTCCTCAGGCTTGAAGGTCATACCACTGACAGGCATTATGGGTATCTTGCTATGCTCAGAATCCTCTATTCCTGGGAGCGACTGTGTGAGTTTCAAGGTTAAGACTGATAACTGACTGCATGAATGGTATGGCTCTACATCATGTACAACTAGAGAAATAAAAAGTTGTGCTCCATTTGTGTAAAAAATAAAATTAAAAGTTAAAAGATTGATAATTCTGAGGCTTTGCCCAGAGTTTCCTCAGGCTGGTGTTGCCATTGCAACTGGTCCATCTTAACCTGTACTTTTGAACAGGGGATTCCAGCATAAGCACGCCACAACCACAAGGCAATCAGATAGCAGAGAGGGGCCTGAGTTTTGTCTATTCCTTGGCTCAGAATATAAAGGAAACATGGGAACCCCATGGCCCAATAATACCTGGAATCATAAGAAGACCACCAAAGAGGCAGATGTAACTCACAGCTGGCTACTCTAGAGTCAGCCATTCGATGCATGGGGTATTTCCTCTAAGAGGGAAACCTGTGGCTACTGCCACCCTGTCACTGAGGAGGCCACACCTCAGTCAGACACTGAGGGCCTTGGTTAAGCAATGAGGGGGCTGGTCACTGAGACTTCCATGTCCCTGTCATGTGCCACTCCTGAAATCTGACTGCCCTATGGCCCATTGTGCCAGGAGTGTCTGTGTCCCACCCTCAGCAGCCAGAACACTGTGACCATTGGACAAGGGAGCAGGGGGAGGAAGTTTATCAGAGGTCAATACACTTGGGACTGTTGAGCAGGCACATTTCCCACAAAGGTCACAGATTTCTCTGTCTTCAAGAGAAGGCCTCAAATGCCATATATGATTTGGGTGAGACTCTGAGAAATAAGCCTGCCCAAAATAGCCAGATGAAAGCTAGAACCCAAAGGGAATATAGTCAATGGTCATGGGAAGATGATAGGCCCATCTGTCTATCCCACCTCCATCTCCAGAATCTCAGACATCATCCACACTGAAGCCCCCACTGTAAGCAGCCCCACCCATCACAGCTACCCCCAAATGGCTAGCATCAAATGCCAAAATTAACTGAATCCAGATGAACACTTAAACTATGCACCAGGGTATAGGGACGACGTTCCAGTTGAGAAAAGTCCCTGGCCTCAAGTAGCTCTCATTTCAGTAGGGACAGGAGGTGGCCAAATGAGCTTCTGGTCATTCATTAGAGGAGCATCCATGGAGGAACATTGCACACGATAGGACGGGGACTCATGAGCCACCAGATTCTTCCATCAGTGAGTCACATCACTCAATGGCAACTCACAGCAACCATTGACACTGTCAGAGAAACCCAAAGAAAGAGAGACATGGCATCTGCCTTTGAGCTGCCATACTGTAGAAAAGATGGGGTGGACACACAGGGTAGTTAGCAGAGGCAGGGACTGGACCTGGGACAAGACCAGGGGCACTGTGGGAGATGTGGGTGTGTTGGGAGGTGGAGGTTAGAGACTGGTGGAATTGGCTAGGGAAGGTTTCAGAGACTTGTAATCTCAATGTTTTGAGGAGGGAGGAACATGACTTGTCAGAGAGAAAGGCAACTTATAAAGGAAGAAGGCAGCAGTTAGTGGAAGCTGCAGCAGCAACACTACTGTGCAGTCCCTGCTGCAACCTCCCAGCTCACCTCCCAGCAGCCTGGGGAGTGGAGCTCTGCTCTCACCTCATCCAGGCCATTTGTCCCTAGAGCTGGACAGAGCTCACAGAGCAGGAGGCGCTGCAGCGAGGGGTTCCAGCTTCCTCCTAATCTCTGCCTCTTGACTTTTTAAAAGTTACAGTAAAACACTGTATACCTAACACATGATTTACCATTTTAAGCACTTTTAAGTGTACAGTTTGTGGCCTTAAGTGCATTTACATTGTCACCACTGTCCTTTACCAGAGTTTTTTTGTCTTCCCAAACTGAAGCTCTGTGCCCCTTAAACATATCCCTTGACGCTGAGAGTTTCTGGTAGAAAGGGCTCCCTGCTGTGGTTAACTTTGTAGATTCCCTGCCCAAACATCTTTTTGTTTGTTTGTTTATTTTGTTTTGTTTTTGATACCAGGGATTGAACCTAGGGGTGCTCACTGAACCACATCCCCAATCCTTTTTATATTTTTAATTCAGACAAGGTCTTGGTAAGCTGCTTAGGGCCTCACTAAATTGCTGAGGCTGTCTTTGATCCTCCTGTCTCAGCCTCCTGAGCGCTGGAATTATAGTGTGTGTGCCAGGCTACCCAAACACCTTTTCCAATAGTCTCTTGATTAAAGTATCATCAATTTACCAATTGGAGTGTGGTATCTTTCTGCTACTGGACTAGTATCACAGCTCTATAAGATAGTTGGTTATAATCATTGTGTCTTATCTCCATTGTAGAGGTTAAATAATCTGTCTAAGGTCAACTAGTAAGGGCTAGATCTGGGTTTAGATTCCAGGAATCTGCTTCCAAGCTGAAACATAAGGGCTATCAAACTTAACCGGGCTGGGGATGTGGCTCAAGTGGTAGCTCGCTCCTCTGGCATGCGTGCGGCCCAGGTTCGATCCTCAGCACCACATACAAACAACGATGTTGTGTCTGCCGAAAAACTAAAAAATAAATATTAAAAAAATTCTCTCTCTCTCTCTCCCCCTCTATCACTCTTTCTTTTAAAAAACAAAAACAAAACCAAAAAAACTTAACCACTGATAAACATGGCCCAGGGCAGATGAAAAATCTGAGCTTACCAGAAGTTGGAACAGGTGGAGACTAGGAGGCTGGAGAGCCCTCAGGAGAGGCTGCTGTGTACCAGAGTGGGAGAGAGCAGGCACAGGAGTCCAGCTTTAATCATGTCCAGCCAGAAGAGGGTATCCCCAGAGGAGACTTCACCATTCCAGTGGCCACCCCTGTCCCCTACTCAACTGAGCCATGTGGTCAGCTAAAACTGCTTGGGCAGAAGCTGAGAGGAGCTTCCCCAAGGTGAAGCTCCATGGGCCAGAGGTGAAGCCAATGCTGATGTATGAATAAGGGTGTCCCAACTTGTCCCAGGCTGGAGCCCTACAGCCCTGTTGAGCAGCATGGCTCAGGTGTGTCAAGTGTGACCAAATGGATTTACTCCACTGGGAAAAGACCCCTAGGGGTTGCCTTCCTCCATCACACTGCCTGAGAGCACCAGCATAAAAGTCAGGGCAGGCAGTGGGGAGAGGAGGGCGGCCAGATAGGTTGCTGGAAGCCTTGGGAGGCAAAGGGAAGGAGAGGAGACACAAGCCCACAGAGATGTTCTCCTTGCTCAGTGGGCTGGCTTTTCTGGTTGGCTCTTTCCTGTTCCTGAAACTTGGTACCTTCTGCTGGGAAAGGATTCACCTTCCTCCTGGCCCTTTCCCCATACCCCTGCTTGGAAACCTTTGGCAACTAAGCTTTCGACTGCACCCAGAGACACTGATCCAGGTAGGGAACTGGTCCCCAAGCTGGAGAAAGGGGTAGGCAGAGGAACCCCTCCTGTCCTCAGCCCAGGGACTAGAGGTAGAAGGAAGAAGTTGGAATCAGAAACATATGGAGGTGAATCCTAGTCCTGTTACTCATCAGCTCTGAGAACTTAAGCAAAAATGGAATGTAAAGACTTTGTGCAGAGTGTACTGAAAAGGATTCCAAGGGCAGTAGAAGTCTACTGCAAATGTGACATAAAGGGTGAGGGGAACTAGGACCGAATCTTACTCCAGGGGAGAGCACTGTTGTGAATTGAAGGCATTTTCTGAAAAGCCACTTGAGATAGGAACAAGGAGAAATGGAACTCCATGGGCACACTCCAGTACTCAAATGATCTCTGCAGAAAGACACCTTCCAGGGTAGATAGTTTCGGTGGTCAGAGGGCTCCCATTATACTGAGTAGAGTATGGAATCTGGGCTGGGGCTGAATTTCTGTTGAGACCTATGGTCGGAGGGAGACACTACCCTTCCCCATGGCAGTACTCAGCTCTCCTCTCAATCCGTGCTGCATAAGGATGTTTTCAGCATCTGGTTGAGGATGCCAGGTAATTGGGATCCCCAGGCTCCTCCTGCAGTAGAAAGAGCACTACACCAGTAATTGGAAGACCTGGTTCACATTCCTGGTCTTTTGGTCTGTCTTTTGGCCTTTGATTTCTTACCTACCTCACATGCTTACACTGAAGGTGGACTCAAATAATACATGTGAAGTCCACCCAGGGCACCAAGCCCTCAAGAAATGCTAGCTGTTATTTGTATGATCTATAAAGTGGTAGAAGATGCCCACCTCTAGGACTGATGGGACATAAGTGCTGGTCACTGACTACTCTATGTCCTGGGAGTCTGTGACCTGGGTTTGCCTGAGGAAGGGGGTGGAGTGCTCTGGGAAGGTTCATCTGACATGAGTGTTGGGAGTAAGAAGGTGGAAAATTCATGTGAAGAGGTAGGTCTCAGGAAATGGGGTTCACAGGCTTTGTCTACAGTCCTAGGTTGCCCTATCTCTCTGCAGCTGGCTCAGACGCATGGCAACGTGTTCACAGTGTGGGTGGGCCCCACACCCGTTGTGGTGCTGAATGGCTTCCAGGCAGTGAAGGAAGCTTTGATCTCCAATTCAGAGCAGTTCTCAGGCAGGCCCCTCACCCCGCTCTTCCAGGACCTGTTTGGAGAAAGAGGTAAGATTGATCCTCTTACTGGGAAGGGAAGGTGGCTGGATGGTCACTCAAAGTTAGGATTGACCCAGAACTGTGAACGGAGAGGGACCTACTAGGAGGACTTAGGTCTCCTCCAAACCTCCATGTGAGTGGAGGGCAGGGTGTGGAAGGAGCAGCACTGAGGATCAACAAGACCTGCATTCAAATCTCATTCAGCTCCTTGCTGGACTGGGTTCTTATCTATTAGATGGAGATCATGAGTGCCCTCTCCTTCTGAGGATGGGGGGGGGGGGAGACTAAGCAAGCCCAAATACCTGAGAAGGCCCATTCCAGCACCTGGTTCAACAAATGACCCTGCCCTTTCCTTTTCTTTACCTCTTCTTCTGTGTCTTGTGAGGACTCTTAAAGGCAAAATCAGGTGGGGGGACTAGGGGAAGCCATAGCGGGGCCCACCATCTGGTCAGAGTACCACCACAGAGCTGATTAGGAAGTTTGTTTTGGATCTGACTCTGGGTCTGGTGAGAGCCAGGTGATGTTGACCAGGGAGCAGGCTGGGAGGGGCTGGTGACTGTCCATCCCACCCCTTCCTCACCTTGGCTAGGAGTCATCTGCAGCAATGGGCACACATGGCGGCAACAGAGACGCTTCTGCCTGACGACGCTTCGTGGGTTGGGCCTAGGCAAGCCGGCGCTGGAGGCACAGCTTCGGGAAGAGGCAGTAGAGCTGGCTGAGGCCTTCCACAGAGAGAGGGGTAAGGACTGGGGAGGAGCTGGCTTATCCTAAGCTCTGTATGCTTCCACACAGGTGCATATCCCTGCAGAGGAAGCTGAGCCTTGCCACATGCGAGTGGGCGCCCATGAAGCCCAGGAACATTAACAATGATTTTGAACTGCATCAATAGAGGGGAGTTTCTCCAACATGGATGGACAGAGGCCCAGTGGGAAGCCAGAAGCCCTCCTTCTCTATAGCTAGGGACATGTCCTCTATCAACACCCAAGACCTCTCGCACCTCCAACATTTGCACACCCCTCAAGCTGAGTCCTGGCCCGCACCCCTTCCCTCACTGTAATAAGCCACTGCTCCACTTTCAGACCTGGCCAAAGTCTCCTGCCTTAAGAAGTCTTCCCTGAATCTCAGGCAAAGGTAGTCCTCTCCCACCCTCCCTTGTTCCCAGCTGTGACATGCCTGTCCTGCATTCTGTTGTCATTTAAACACTGTCTCTCATACTTCTCTCTGCAAGCCCAGTGCATTTCACAGAGCCTGGCTCATAGAAAGTGGTCAGCAAGCCCTGGGATGGGGAGTGACTGAGGAATGAGAATGGGTGACTGAAGAGGTAAATGAACGACTCTATTCAAGCCTGGAAGAGTGCTCAGGGCAGCTCTTTTTGTGCCTCTTTGCCCTGAGCTCTGCCTCTCTACTCTTAGGTAGACCCTTCAACCCTCAGGTCCCCATTATCAGGTCCACAGCCAGAGTCATTGGGGCCCTGGTATTTGGCCACCGCTTCCTTTCGGAGGAGCCCATCTTCCAGGAACTCATTCAAGCCATCAACTTTGGCCTGGCCTTTGTCAGCACCACGTGGCGACGGGTAATTGACATTTGGGAGGCAGACATGCAGGCTCTGGGATGGCTGGGGCCCAAGGCAGGCAGGGGCCTTGGCTAGGGCCTCGTAGGGAGGGTACCAAGCAGGCAGGAGGGGAGGCTGTGGGGCCTGATGCTGGGTTCCTTAGGAAGTTTCTTCTCAGCAAGCTGAAGCTCATGGCACCAAACCTTTGTGTAGACTCTTAGCATGGATGTCGGGCAGGGTTAAGAGGCAGGTTATAGCCTCAAAAATGCAGCTTTTTAGACCTGCAGTGTCCTAGCTAAGTTTTGAACACAATCACGCTACCGCTGCTCTTATTTCTGTCTAGATTATTCTGGGGTCTCCAAAGAAAAGGCAGCCCTGGGTCGCCCATGTCACCAGAGACTTTGGAATCTACTTTGGAGCCCCTAGTTCAGCTCTCAGCTGCCCTGAGTCGGGAGCTTGGGCCTAAGTGGGCCCTGGGTGGGATTCTTTCCCCACAGCTCTACGACATGTTTCCCTGGGCCCTTCGCCACCTCCCAGGACCTCATCAGGAGATATTTAGGTACCAAGAAGCTCTGCAGGGCTTCATCCGCCATGAGATCATCAGGTACAAGCTCAGGACACCTGAGGCTCCCAAGAACTTTATCAGCTGCTACCTGACCCAGATCACCAAGGTGAGCCTGAAAGAGCTGCAGAGAAAGCAAGGGGCTGTGTTTCTGGGCTGCTATGCCATGGTCTCAGTTCCTCATCATTGACCCAAGCACCCTGGAAGCTTACATTAAAAAGGCATTTTCTCCTTATATTTTCCCATGCCAAGAACTGGCTTCTGCAGACAGAGGTGGGCTGCAAAACAGGACCTGGATGATATCAGGGCCATAACCCCAGGGCAGTCCCCCATCAAAAATCAATGCAGTCTTGGCTCTCAGATCCTCCTGATGGATCTGACCCCCAGTGAGTTTTGGTTGCAGAAGTCTTGAGAAAAGTCAGGCCTTAAGGAGGGCAGGGCAGTACATGCCTATAATAGCAGCTACTCAGGAGTTTGAGGTAAGTGGATTGCAAGTTCAAGGCCAGCCTCAGAAACTTAGCAAGGACCTGTCTCAAAATAAAATAAAAAGGGCTAGGAATATGTCTCAGTGGTAGAGGCCTTTTGGTTCAACCCATAGTACCACTAAAAAAAAAAAAAAGGGGGGGGTTGTGGGGAGACACCAGGAGACTGTTGGGGGAGACTCCAGACCCAGAGCTGCTCCCCCCTGCTCACCAGGCTGTGGACGATCCTGTCTCCACATTCAACGAGGAGAACCTGATCCAGGTGGTGATCGACCTGTTTCTGGGAGGCATTGACACTACGGCCACCACCCTGCACTGGGCACTCATCTACATGGTCCAGCACAGAGCTGTCCAGGGTAAGGAGCTCTTGGTTATACCTGCTTGACTGCTCTGTGCCTGCCAATCCCACATGGGGTTTTTGGGCTTTGGGTATTGCCCCCATCGCTTTGCCCTGTGGCCCCAGGAGTAGGTTCTGCTGTCACCCCTGTGGTAAAGGGAGCACTGATAGCTTTGAGTCAGACGGGAGGGGCTTCAATGCCCAGCCTGCCGTATGGCTTTGGGCAAGTCATTCCAGCTCTCAGAACCAGAGTAAATGGGACAGCATGATTTCACTCATTCAGTAATAATCCAGCATCTGCCAAGTGCCAGGCCCTATGTCCACCTGAAGGTCATAGTTGTAGAGGAGCAAAAGTGGCTGCAGTTCTCTCAGGGACAAATTGGCTATGACCTAAGTTCAACTCCTGGCTCCAGTTTTGTCACTTTGGGCAAAAGGACCCACTCTGTTGGAGCCTTAGTTTTCTCATGTGTAGAGACAACAGTTCCTGTGACACAAGGCTCTTTGTGTATAGAGTACCTGGCACATAGTAGGGGCTCAATTCTGGGTCTTCTCCTTTCCCATAAGTGCCCCTGTGGGTGCAAACCCTGCAAATTCCTGTTTACAAGAAGTAGGCTCTGTCTCTGTGGGACCAGAGGCAGCAGGGTGGGGCAGTTTGATCCAGGGACCGTGAGCCTCAGTGGCTCTGGGTGGGGAAGACTGCATTGGGGTAGGATAAGGAGGCCAGGCCATCCTGGTCATTCTGAGCCACCCACAGAGAAGGTGCAGCAGGAGCTGGACACAGTGCTGGGCACTGCCCCAGTTGTCTGCTATGAAGACCGACAGCGACTACCCTACACCCGTGCCGTCCTCCATGAGGTGCAGCGCCTCAGCAGTGTTGTGGCAGTGGGCGCTGTGCGCCAGTGCGTGACATCCACCCGGGTGCATGGTTACTACATATCCAAGGTAGGTGGCCCTGCATGGCCCCATGCCCACCCCAGTGCCTGCAGACAGCACTCTTCCTGCCCAGCACAGCCATCTGCTGTAGCTTCTACCAACCTGCCAGTTCTCTACGAGTTATCCATCAGTCAGTCATCTATTATCTATCTATGGCATTGGGATAGGGGGTTATAAAAGAATGCACATACGATGGATATTTTAAAAGTTTCCTATTGTTCAGGGATAACCCTTGCATGTTCCTCTTTGCAATCTTTGTTACATATAAGTATTTCATATAGCTGTGATTGTGCTGAATATATCACTCTGAATTTTTCATTTCACTTAACACGTTTTTCAGATTCTTCTAAAACAGTGGTTCTCAAACCCCCAGATACATCAGAATCACCTGGAGGATCTGTTAAGACACATTGCTGGCTCTAGCCTCAACGTCTGGATGGGTCCTGAGCATTTGCCTTTGCAACAGGTTCCCAGGTGGCGCTGTTGCTGTGGGTCCAGAGAACACACTTTGGAAACCACTGTTCTACACCATTTAATGTCTGCACAGTGTTCCACCAAATAAGTGTTCTTTGTTTTTGTTTGGTTTGGTGCTGGGGATTGATTACAGGGCCATTTTACCACTGAGCTACACACCCAGTCCTTTTGGTTTTTATTTGGAGACATGAGTCTCACTGAGTTGCTGAGGCAACTTAAATGTGTGATCCTCCTGTCCCAGCTTTCTGAGTCACTGGAATTATAGGCATGTGTAATGGCGCCCAGCCAAATGGGTGAATTTGTGATTTTTTTTGAGCTCTCATTGGTGAACATTTAGGCTACTTACAATTTATTGTATGTTTTAAGCTTGGTCTGTATTTTGTATTATTTCCTTAGAATTGATTTCTAGCAGAAATGTCATTCTTGTTTCTTATTTCATGGCTAAAAGAATAAGTGCCAAATAAGGAGAGATAGAGGAAAAGAGTTATATATAAATATTTAGGTTAGTACAGCTATTGCACTATACAGAAAACTTGTGTCTGAGTTTCCTTAGAGTCAAGGCAAAAAAAAAAGAAAATCACAGTTATGCCTCTCATTGTGTAATGAAAGGAAGTGTGCCTATCAGGAAAGCTTTATCTTATGACACTCCAAGGAGTTTTGATGATCATCATTCATAATAGCCTGTCAACGGCCAGTGGAAAATATATTGGATAGTACCTTAAGTAGGATTTTTTTTTAATGTGGAGATAGTCTTCAAAATGGCAACTGCTTCTTGTCTCAACTCCTTTATTACTCAAAATATTTTTTATTGTCCAAAACTGATCAATTCTCTTAGAAGGGACACAGAAGCACATAGAAAATTCTTTTAAAGTTAAATTACTTTGCAAGTTAAAATGAAGGTGTTTTAGTAGTGAATGTGTACACACCTGTAATTCCAGCAGCTCAGGAGGCTGAGACAGGAGGATCTCAAATTCAAAGCCAGCCTTAGCCTTTTAGCAAGGCCCTAAGCAACTTAGGAAGACCCTTTCTCAAAATAAAAAAATAAAAAGGGCTGAGGATGTAGGTCAGTGGTTAAGCACCCCTGGGTTCAATTCCTGGTATAAAACAAACAAACAAACAAACAAAAAAACAACTTTTACTCATTAAAGACTAACGATTTTACAACAAGCTTATGTTCAAATATGTAGATGGGACTAATTACAGAATCAGACAGGATGGGGCTTCCTATTGCTTGAGATACATGTCTGAATTGTCCATAACCAAGCAGGCATTTTCCCTTCAGAAATAATTTATATTGTATCACTTCATGTTCTATTAACACAATGAAGTCCAGAGTTGAAGCTATAAGAGAATACTGTTTCTCATATATTTGGAGCTCACTCTAATAAACTATTGGTTACAGTTTAAATGTCTGCACAACTGGCGCAGTGGCACATGCCTGTAATCCAGCATCTCAGGAGGCTGAGACAGAAGGATTGCAAGTTTGAGGCCTATCTCAGTGATTTAATGAGACCCTGGGCAACGTAGCAAGACCTTGTCTAAAAATAAAAAATAAAAAGGTTTGGGGATGTAGCTCAGTGGTGAAGCACCCTGGAATTAAATCCCCAGTACCAAAAAATAAATAATAAAATAAATATAATAAAAAATACATGTATGCATAGATTTTTAAAAATCAGATAGTTAGAATACAGGGGCTACATTTGATCTTCCCACTTTTAAAAAGCTTTTTTTTTACTGGCAGGGAAATTTTAGCTTAGAAAGCCCAAATATTAACCTCTAAACACATAGCTAGTATATGACTTAACTCAGTAATTGTCTTATGAATTCAAAGATTATGTTCTTTCCAACACACACCCTGCTATCTGTGTTGCTCCAAAAGTGTGCCTCTTGGTGAATAAACGAACCGGCGAACCGACATGTTAAACAGATGTTTTACATCATCCATCTATTGATCAGCCTGGTTGGCTGATACTGAGCTGTTCTTAGCATTCATTGGCCACCAAGTTCATGGGTTTATCAAGTTTGAGGACAGGACAGAGGCATCCTGCTGCTGGCATAGCAGGAGGGCCTGGGCCCAGGTTTTCTAAAAACTATACTAAATTAGGTCAAGTTAAAAAAGAGAGAACCAGGGCTTAGATGTTCTATGCCATTTGGGATTAGAAGTTTCCTTATTAAGAGCCGGCTCTTGACAATTTGATTCTAGGAATTGCTCTGTAATAAAGACTCCAGGGGGCCATTAAAAACCTGGAATCAATATCGAGCTTTTACAACTTGAGGCAGGGATGTCTGCTGAAAGTGGAATCAAAGCTTGACAATAGATCATTAAATGTTACAGATACTTCTACACTGTTCTCATCCGTTGAGTGGTGGTGACAATAGTAGTGGTCCCTAACACAATGGTGCACTTCATGCCCATCTCTGCTCAGGCATTCTATTTGATTGTGAGCTTCAAACTGCCACTTACTAG
The DNA here is from genome assembly GCF_052094955.1 of Ictidomys tridecemlineatus. Classification (NCBI taxonomy): domain Eukaryota; kingdom Metazoa; phylum Chordata; class Mammalia; order Rodentia; family Sciuridae; genus Ictidomys; species Ictidomys tridecemlineatus. The sequence continues at coordinate 129,184,258 of NC_135479.1, read as the reverse complement.
GGAGAAACTGGCATAGTGTCCCCAGGAAACATCCAGCAGGAAGATAGTTCTATAAACTGGGGTAGGGGGGTTACATTTTGTGTGTGAATAGGTGATACTCTGAACCTGTTCCATGAGCTCATATCAGTCAGTTGCCTTGCAAGGAAGCCAGAATATTACCCAGAACAGGATATAAATAGTTCTAGAAGGAATAGAGCATCTTCCCAAGAGCCCCTTCATCTAAAGGCAATTAGATGAAGAATTGTAGAGAAGGCTGGGGGGTGTGGCTCTGTAGTAGACTGTGTGCTTATGATGTACAAGACTCTGGGTTCAATTCCCAGCATCATACACACACACACACACACACACACACACACACATTTTTGCAATGCCAAAGGTTACTTAATCCCCGGTAAAGAAAACAGGGAGAAATTCCCAGGACTATAATGGGAAAATGTGTAGAGCTCATAAAGGCAGCAGTGAGAAAACATGCCTCCCCAACTGTATGCTTAAAGCCACAGAGTGACCAGGTCTAGGTGTCCTATTGGTCCAGAAGGATAGGGCCTGGTCCCTCCCTTAGTGTACAAACTTCAACAACAACAAAGAAAAGTGCCCAGAAGTATAATATGTCAAAATACACTACGCTGTCATATATATCTAAAAAGAACAAATAAAATAAAAATAAGGAAACAAAAAAAAGAAGTGCCTTCAGGAAGTTTTACATCAGCTCGATTTCTGCTTTCTTCATTGGCTTCTGCTTTGGATGCAGGCTTCAATTTTTGCTGAGGTTTTATTACTTGGTTTTTGTTTTAAATTTCTAGAATCTTGGAGTCAGTCTCCTAGACCTCACAGAGTGGCTGATTTAATTCTATGGTGTTGAGCCATGGGGTAGGAAGCTTTATGGAGAATTCTGGAACTGACTGTGGGTTCTGGGACCATAACCAACCCCACCCTGTTCCACGCTGGCCTCCTTATGTCATCTCAGCGTCCACATGGGAAGGAGCAGACCTGCCTGCAATCTTTGACTCCTTTCTGTTCCCTCCCATCTGAGCAGTCTGATTCTGTTTTTAATCCATCAGTTACTTCTTTGAGACACAGTGAAGATTAGGATTAGGGTGACAGTGAGGGCAAGAGTTAGGGTGGTCAGGATGAAGGTGAGGATGGGTCATGCTCTCCCCGCAACCCTAAAAACTCAAGCTTTACCTTTCTCAGACATTTTTTTTTTCTCTGTGAGCCTGTCTTCTCTTTGTCATTCCTTTCTCTTCATCTCTTTTTCTATGGGTCTCTCAAATGCGGGTTGCCAGTAGCCCAGAGGGTGTAATGCTCAGGCCCCGCACTCCTGTGGGTCTGGAGGGAGGACTCCCTGAGAGCCCCCTGCCACTCCCTTCTGCACACTGCTCATCTTGAAGCTCACTTTGACCAAGTCAGGACTGGGTATTGGGTCCTCTGAGGCTCCCTGAGCCACACCAGCTCCTTTCTACAGGGCACCATCATCTTGCCCAACTTGGCCTCTGTACTCTACGACCCTGAGTTCTGGGAGACCCCGCGGCAATTCAACCCCAGCCACTTCCTGGACAAAGATGGAAACTTCGTGGTCAATGAAGCCTTCCTGCCATTTTCTGCAGGTACCAGGCCCAGTGCTGGGTTCAGGGTGGTAGGTGTGATGATGATGGGACAAACATAGGCAGCTGCCACCCTCTGACCTTCTTCTCTGTTTCCAGGGCATCGAGTGTGTCCAGGAGACCAGTTAGCCCGAATGGAACTCTTCCTGATGTTTGCCACCCTCCTCAGGACCTTTCGGTTCCAACTACCGGATGGGAGCCAGGGACTCAGGCTGGAATACATCTTTGGAGGCACTCTGCAGCCCCAGCCTCAGGAGATCTGTGCAGTGCCCCGCCTGAGCAGCCCCAGCCCAGGTCCTAGGGAAGAGGGCCTGTAGTCAGCTGGGCGTTTGAAGGCCTGTCCCCCACAAAAATCTTCCTCAGTTTCTCTTGGCCCTTGCAAAGTTAGAAAATGGGAAGAATAGGGGATCATTGAGCTCAGCTGCTTGTAGTTCCCCCAACACAAGCTCTATAGGTCACAGTGGAGAGTGAACTTATCAAGGACTCTACAAAGGTAGCTTGATTTGGTTAGCTTAGTTCTTGGGTTAGGTTAGTTATGCTTCAGCAGGGAAGGATTTTGCAAGGTTAATTAAGGTTTGACAATAAGTCAGTTCAATCATGATATAAAATGGTTCATTTGTTTTACAAAGTAGCAGCCAAGTAGTTTCAGAGGGAAAGGCTTTTAGGCAAAACTATAAATATAATAATGAATGCAAATGTTATGAATACCAGAGACTGATGAGCTGGAAAAAAAAAAGGGAGGAAAAAAAAAAAAAAAAAAAAACCCAGAAGCCTATTTTCTGCCTTCTCCTGCCCTCTTCTGACCACTGGGAAGAAATGCAGGTCCCTGATGAACCAGGATAGGGAAAGAGCTCCCCTAATTCACCAGGCAAAACCAGCAGTCGCCTGTTTCCAGAAAATTCTTCACCAAGGACCCCTTCTGCTTGCACCACAAGGTCTCCAAGCTTTGAAATATTATGCCTTCAGAAAAGATTTCTTTGTTAAAAGAGAATTATTTACATTAGGAAAATGTAGATTAAAACTAAAGTGGGCTGGGGATAGAGCTCAGTTGGTAGACTGCTTGCTGTGCATGCACAAGGCCCTGGGTTCAATCCCCAGCACCACACACACACACACACACACACACACACACACACACACAAATAAATAAATAAAAATAAACAAAAACCTAAAGTGAGATACCACTACATATCTGTTAGAATTGCTAAAAACAAAACCCTGACAACCTCAGGAACTGGGAAAGATGTCCAGCAACTGTAACTCTCATACTCTGCTGGTTAGAATGTAAATTGATACAACTATGATGGAAAACAGTTTGGTAATTTCTTGTAAGAGCAAGCATTGTGCCATACAATCCAGCCATCCCAGTCCTAGGTATTTGTTACCCCAAAACAGGTGAAAATATGTGTTCATATTATATGATTCCACTTCTATGATATTCTTGAGAAGGTAAAACTGGAGGAACAGAAAACAGTTAAATAATTGCCAAGTTGCCAAGGTCTGGGGTAGGGTTGAATGTAGACAGACAGACACAGGGAACTTTCTAGGGAAATGGAAATATTCTATGTCTCCATTGTGGTGATGGTTATATGACAAAATGTGTTTGTCAAAACTCATACAAGTATGGGGCGAGGCTGTAGCTCAGTGGCAGAGCGCGCTTGCCTAGCATGTGTGAGGCACTGGGTTCAATCCTCAGCACGACATAAAAACAAACAAACAAACAAATCTCCCTGTTCCCTCCTGACTTGAGGTCGACTGGCTGCCCACACCCAGCCCTCCCTTGCAGGAGGACAATCAGACACACCGGGGAGAATAGTCAAAGCAGGATCTCGGTTAATGAGAAAACACACAGAGCTAATATCATGTACAGGAACCAATCAGGGTAAAGGTCAGCAGGGTGGGGAGAATTTACATCTACACCCATCTTACAGGCAGTAATGGGAGACCTGAGCTGTTTCTGAGGGCAGAAGGTTTCTGAGCCTATCCTAGAGGTGGTCTGATTCTTCATCACAACCCACGGCACTGCCTTCTGGCTAACTGCTAGGTGCTCTCTTAGCCACGTGTGGCCCCAGGACTGGGAAGTGAGTAGCAGCCAGCAAGTTAAGTTTCCTCTTTTCTGATGCAACATGTCCCACGTTACATCATGCCCTACAACCTCATACAACTGAACATTTAAAGTGCTATTGTATATGTATTTTATCTCAATAAACCTGACTTGTAAAAAAAGAAATGCTTTTGGGCTGGGGATGTGGCTCAAGCGGTATCGTGCTCGCCTGGCATGCGTGCGGCCCAGGTTCGATTCTCAGCACCACATACAAACAAAGATGTTGTGTCCGCCGATAACTAAAAAATAAATATTAAAATTCTCTCTCTCTCTCTCTCTCTCTCTCTCTCTCTCTCTCTCTCTCTCTTAAAAAAAAAAGAAATGCTTTATATTTCTCTATTGTATTATTTAAAGCAGGGGGAATGTGGCTCAGTGCTAGAGCACTTGCCTGATATTCACAAGGCCCTGGATTTGATCCCCAGCAATAATAATAATAATAATAATAATAATTTTAAAATAATAAGAGAGATGAATACAAATGAAGCAATGTTTCCCACTAGTAGGCTATGGATCATTATTGCTACACTGGAAGGACTCCTAACAGAAATAAGGAAATGTGATCTATTAATTCATGACTGACCTTTCTGTAGGTAAACATAGAAGTTATCCTAGGCTTTTTGAAATTTTGAAACTTTCCAACAGACATTCTATTTTTGTGTGGAAACGTACACAAAGCCTGGGGAATCCAGATTGGGACACATTAGAGAAGTGGGGTCCCCAAAAGTAGTAGAAAGTTTGGGTTCTTATATGAGGACATTCCTGTCCTGAGCTGGAAGCTGTGACCCAGGCAGGATCTGGGGCAGAGGTAACAAAACTTGGCCCTAATTCAACTGGTTCTAGCCTTGCTTTGTGAATCCTCTGTCAGCCTCTTCCTATTAGAGACCCTGCCTGGAGCTTATAGCACCTTGAACATCCTTCACCCCCACCATCCAGCCTCCCGTCTTTGCTTCTTCCTGCCTCTATGTTATTCTATTGAAAGTTCAACTCCTTTGGAAGCTTTCCTTATGTGGGTTTTGATTTTGGTTGAAGTTGTAGTTTTGCTCTCAATACCCAACTCCTAGCAGCTTGCCTAGCATGTGTGAGGCATTGAGTTCAGTCCTTAACACCACATAAAAACAAACAGAAAACCTCATACAACTGTACATTTAAAGTACTCAGTTTCTTCCTGTGTCAAATGGAGCTGTCCCTTAGAATTATTTTGAGTATGAGCTGAGGTTGTGGCTCAATGGGAGAGCGCTTGCCTCACACATGTGAGGCACTGGGTTCGATCCTCTGCACCACAATAAATGAATAAACAAAATAAAATTTTAAAAAAAGAATCATTTTGAGTGACAGTACTCAGCATAGAGTCTGGAGTATAATTAATGTTGGTAGGATCGCTTTCTCCCATATAACACCCGTAAGGCTCTATGTATCTTTGTTTATGACCCTAAAATAATGTAATGATGATGAGAGGAGCTCTTCTCCTTGGATGAGTTTCCCTCTTGGTTTCCAAGTGATCTGTCACAGTTTGAGTGCCATGTGTGCTAGTGAGTTAACCAGGTAGCCAATATATACAAAGTCATTTAATCATTGAAGTTATCTAGACTTATAGAAATAAGAGCCAGGATCTTGCCCATGAACAAAAAAAAAAAGTGTCAGAATATCAAAAAGCCTCAGTTTCCTCATCTGCAAAGTGGAATAATAATGATACCTCATTTACTTGATATTAAGACTGAATTAAATAATATACTGAATGCAAAATACCTAGTACAATACTTGATAATACTAAGTGCTCATTAAATGGCAATGAAAATCATAAGTACTCCTTGCCAGGATCACAGTTAGATCCCTCTTCCACCAGATTCTTCCACTCATCTTCTCAGCTGAATGACCCCTAGATATCCCCTGAGGACATTGCTTCTCCTGCAGACTGAATGAAGGCTGCTCATTTTCCTATGTCAGTTCAGGTTCTGGCAGGGAACAGCACCGTCATTCACTCAAATTGAGCAACAAGGAAGAGTTTAGTAACAGAAGACAGAAACCAATGCATGTGGCTTGAGGAGGAAAGGAGTGGGAGGAATAAGTGCTCTACCTCATTCTCTGAACTCCTATTCCTGCCTGTAATTGGCAAACCCATTTGGAAGCCAAAGTGCAAGAGAATCCATTGATGTGGCCCATAAAGCTTCATATGAGAGTGATCTGGAAGAGGAAGCAAAGAATATTTAGCACAACCCAGGACCACATCCATTTGGTTCTGGAGGTAGACCACATCCTCATTGTACCCTAATGAGTCTTCCTGCGTGATTACTTGTCACTTTTTATCAATTCAGTAGTTTTGGTGGTTTCCATCAGAATCAGATAAAGGTACAACTGCTAAGAAACAAGACTTTTTATATTGGAACTTCTTGCTGGAGCAGAAGGGAGACACAGCACTGACCAAGAGAGTGTCAATACGCTCTTTGGACAAAGAGATAGCTGGTATTATTCATGTAAAAGGATGGTGGTAGGAGTGGCCTAGAGTTTTGGAATTGGATTTAGGGGCATTTCTGAAGGTGTTTTCTTTTCTTTGGTTTTTCAGCCTGGAGGGAGGGGTAGTGTGCCAGATGTTGCATCTCTCATGTTGAAGCCTCGTCCTGCATAAACATCTTTGCCCTGTTATAAGAATGAGTTGCTGTAACTGTTAAGAGAACATACAGATGGGGTGTAGAAGAAAACACAAATTGTTTGAGTAACAAGGTAAGGGTACTGGGAAATTGCTATTTCAATGACTGCTCAACATTTTTATCTTTAGGTTGTTTATCCTGGGAGAGTAGAAAAAGGCACCTATGTTCTTTTAAATTTATTTCATTTGTTCTTTTTAGTTTTACACAACAGTAGAATGTATTTTTGAGATATCATATATAAATGAAGTGTAACTTCCCATTTTTGTGGTTGAACATGATGTGGAGTTAAACTGGTTATATAATCATATATAAACATTTATGTCTGATTCATTTCTACTGTCTTTCCCAATCCTATACCCACTTTCTTCCCCCCAATCCCCACTGTCCAATCTGGTGAACTTTCTCTCTCCCCACTCATCAAGAATCAGCATTTGTATATCAAAGAGAACATTTGGCCTTTGTTTTTTGGGAATTTGCTTATTTTACTTAGCATGATAGTCTCTAGCTTCATCCATTTATAGCAAATGCCATCATTTTATTCTTCTTTATGGCTGAGTAATGTTCCATTATGTATATATACCACATTTTCTTTATCCATTCATCTGTTGAAGGGCACCTAGGTTGGTTCATAGCTTAGCTATTGTGAATTGAGCTGCTACAAACATTGATGTGGCTGCCTCTTCTATAATATGCTGATTTAAGTCCTTTGAATATAAACTGAGGAGTGAGATAACTGGGTCAAATGGTGGTTCCATAATGCTTTCCAGAGTGGTTGCACCAATTTGCAGTCCTACCACCAATGTATGAGTGTACCTTTTCCCTCACATCCTCACCAACATTTATTGTTACTAGTATTCTTTTTTTTTTAAAGAGAGAGTGAGAGAGGAGAGAGAGAGAGAGAGAGAGAGAGAGAGAGAGAGAGAGAGAGAGAGAGAGAATTTTTAATATTTATTTTTTAGTTCTCGGCAGACACAACATCTTTGTTGGTATGTGGTGCTGAGGATCGAACCCGGGCCGCACGCATGCCAGGCGAGTGCGCTACCGCTTGAGCCACATCCCCAGCCCCACTAGTATTCTTGATAGTAAGGCACCTAGGCTTTTAAGAGCTAACAAATCATAAGTTAAGGTGGGGGAGCAGGGAAAACACATACTCTTTTAATAGCTAACAAGCTATAAGTTAAGGTACCTAAAGTGCATTTGCCCTTTTTGGGGGGCTGGCTCTCATTTCCCCCTCCAAGTTTTCATTCTCTTAATCTTAAGGAGTGCTGCTTTTCATGGAAGTTCCTGACTATCTTACACTGAAAGCCTTGAATACATATTTTTCCTCTAATTAAGACTCTGCCTTTTATCTCTAACACCATTTAGCACCATTAGTTAGCACTAATGACTATCTCACCACTGCCTCTCCTTCAGTAAAACCTTAGGATTCCATTCTAAGTCCTGGTGACCTCAAATTCATGTGAATCAGTCAACATCTAACACTTAGTTTCTGGACTTCCTCACCTTCAGTGACTTCTAGTTTCTTTTGTTTTCAGTCATCAGTCCTATAGCCACACCCAAGTTCTTGACAGAAACTATAGAAGGCCCCTCTCCACTGAAATTGAGAATCCACAGACTCTTGTCAAGAACTGTGAAGGGTCTGATATTATGTCCTCCCCGAAACAGGATGATGGCCTGTTACAGTTTTAGTTGTGCTGGTGAAAAACAATAACAACAACAGCAAAACACAAAAGTCCTGGATCAGAGATTAAAGGTAATTTGTTATTCCTACCAAAAGCATTAGAAAGATTATTCAAAAATTTCTGCTGTTTTTTTTTTTTTTTTTTGAGTCCCAATCCCCATGAGCAATGCCCATGGGGCTAGATGACACCTGCAAACTCAGAGAGTGGAATTATAGGAAAGGAATGCTGAGTTTAGGAACCAGAATATTTTATAATGAGTAGTACCTATCCCTGTGCTCCATGATGTAATGCTCTTTTTCTTCCAATATTATACACAAACTTTCCCTTTGCTTTGGAGGAAAACATTATGTCTACCTTCTAAGGTTGTTAGCTGGTTTAGATTAAAAACTTAATATAAAATAGTAGATTCCTCAAGCTCACTGTTCTTCAGTCGAGATGCAAATCCATAACATGTTAACATATATCTGGGCCACGGTATTATCAGGGTGGGACTTGAAAAGAACAAGGGAAACACAGGCAAAATCGAGGGTTATGATGCTTGCTGTGTTGTGATGATAAAGTCTTTTGACTTTGACCCAGGAGTCTCCAGTCTTTGGCTGGCATCCAACCTTTTAGCTGGCAAATAAGGTAAAATCAAACCCTTGATATCTATGACATACCAAAAGTGAATTTATTTTGGTTTTTCAAACAAGTCATGCCCTAGGAGACATCACATATGTTATTCTCTCTGCCCAAAATGTTTCAGTCCTTTTCTTGTTGATCTCTGTCAGTTTCTCTGGGAAGCCTTTTTCTGCAGCCTCCCGTTCCCCATCATTTGACTGAGTTATATCCCCGTCTTCTGAATTTCACAGAGCCTTGTGTTTCTCTAATCATAGCACTTATCACAATGTATTGTAATTGTTTATTTACTTGTTCCTTTCTTCCCCAACACTGTAGGAACTTTGTGATGTTAAAGGTAGTATCTTCTAAATTATATTCCCAGATTTAGCAGTATCCTGATATATGTAGGGGCTAAGTAAGTTATTTACAGAACTAATGAGGTGTTATAGAAAATGCATAAAGCAGTATACAAGTACAAAGAAAGAACACTGAAATCAGAGTGGAGGTCTGGGAAAGGTCTCCAATCCATGACATTTGAGGCTGATCTAAAGGATGAGTTGGTTAGGTTGAAAAGCCTGCAAAGAGAAAGGTGTTCAGGCACTGAGAATGATATAAGAATGCACAGAAGTGGAAATAGTGCCTTTGAGAGACTGCCAATGACTTAGTGTGGCTGCAACTAGGGTCAGAGTGATAGGGAGGCAGGAAATAAACCGGACTGAGGAGCAGGCAATCTGGATTTTCATTTCATCTCAAGCTTGGACTTTTGGTTAAAAATAAAAGGCACATCCTTCCACGTATATTGTGACAATATAATATTAAATGGTAAGAAATAATTGCCGGGCTGGGGATGTGGCTCAAGCGGTAGCGCGCTCGCCTGGCATGCGTGGGACCCGGGTTCCATCCTCAGCACCACACCACAAAGATGTTGTGTCCGCAGAGAACTAAAAAATAAATATTAAAAATTTCTCTCTCTCTCTCTCTCTCTCTCTCTCTCCTCTCACTCTCTCTTTAAAAAAAACAAGAAAGAATTGCCATTTAAGATAACTTGGGTTTGGTGGATTGGGGAATGTAGCTAAGTGTTACAGTGCTTGCCTAGCACACATGAGGTCCTGGGTTCAATCTCTAGTACTAAACAGGACAAATAATACAAATGAAAACTTGGTTTGCAATGTTGGTTCCGAGGTTCACCCCCCCCTTTTTTTTTTTCCTTTTTTGGTACTGGAGACTGAACCCAGAGGAGCTTTACCACTGAGGCGTATCCCCAGACCTTTTTAAAAAAATTTTGAGACAGGGTCTCGCTTAATTGCTGAGGCTGGCCTCAGCCTCCTGAGCCGTCGGGATTACAGGTGTGCGCCACTATCAGGGACCAGTTTGGTATAACTTGGGGCACTTCGCTGAGCCACTGAAGCAGTGAGGAATGTATCTACTTCAAGAAGTGTTTTGTAAAGATTAAATGTGATAAAATGCCTGGTACACGGCAATACTCAATAATGTTAGTTTTCCCTTTTATTTTCCTTCCAGGCCTCGTCTTCGTCTTCCTCATCCGCAGACGACAGACGCCAAGCCGCTCTTCAGGAGGTGCTGAGACCCCGGCTTAGCAGAGGGAGAACCACGCAGCACCAGTCAGGTACGGGTACTTCGGGCCAATCCCGCCTCCGCTGCGCCGCGTGGGGGCGCTCTAGGATGTTCTTCGGCGCTCTATGGTTCTTCCTTCGCCCCGGAAGTGGTTACGCGTAGGGGTTAGTAAGGTCGGGCCATGGTGGGACAGAGGTTGGGAAGATGGCGTGGCGAGGCTGGGCACAGAGAGGCTGGGGCTGCGGCCAGGCGTGGGCTCCGCCGGGGGGTGGCCTCAGCTGCAATGAGCTCATTACCGCCCTGGCCCCGCCGCGGCTGTTTGGACGCAGGTAATGGCTTCTCCAGGCTTGTAGCATCTGGGTCCCTGAACTGTGGCCGCGCATCCTCAGGGGCAGAGGCCATCCGGGGCGTTCATCCCTTTCTTACTTACTTTCTCCTCCTCCTCTACTACTTTGGCCTTCGTTCAGTTCCTTGGTGTGCGTCGTGAGCTGCCCCGGCTTAATTCCCCGCTGAGTCCGGGCTTTCCACATTCCCATTAGAAGAGAAATGATGGGAAGAGAAGCTATCAGTTGAGGGCTAATTGCTGCCACACTTAATAATCCTGAGAGGAAAATATTGAACCTAGTTTTTAAGTTGTTTTTTAACAAGCAGTTGTATAGTTGGTAGAACAGTAAAGCTGAGATTTTATATTCCATCAGTTGGGGTATTAAGCCTGTGTTTCACTACAGCCAATTACCTTCTTTAGCGTTTAGACAGCTGAGAGGACGGAGTCAGAGGAAAACATCACTGTGCCTCTTGCAAAGTCCTAAGAGAGTCTTTTCTGCTCAATTGAGACAGCGAAGGAAAGCCACCTAACGTGCCTGAGTAGAAGCTGTGAAGAGTATGGTCTATCAGTAATTGCTGGTTTTGCATTAAGATAAATTCTAAATTGAGATGATAAATCCCTCAACAGTCCAAGAATCTAATATGTATTGACTTTGATGTTTCATCCAGTTTTTTTTTTTTTTTTGGTACTGGGGATTGAACTCAGGGGCATCAACCACTGAGCCATATCCCCAGCCCTATTTTGTATTTTATTTAGAGACAGTGTCTCACTGAGTTGCTTAGCACCTCGGAGTTGCTGAGGCTGGTTTTGAATTCTATACTCCCATGTGGCTGGGATTAGCGCCTGCCTCATCCAGATTTTTAATCCTCTTAATTTCTGACTTGGTTAGATGGTTGTCTCAAATCCACCTGATTGATGGGAGCAAGGACCTTGAGGTGTTCATCAACTTCTGAGCTCACCAGTGGTAAATAATTAAAGCTTCTATACGTTGGAGCTATTGTGTAATCTTTTTTTTTTAATATTTAATTTTTAGTTTTCGGGGGACACAACATTTCTTTATATGTGGTGCTGAGGATGGAACCCAGGCTGCACGCATGCCAGGCGAGCGCACTACCACTTGAGCCACATCCGCCAGCCAGCTATTGTGTAATCTTGAGCATTGCCTGGAGGGTTTGCAGAGTTTGTCATTTCCCAGGCTTCACCCTAAACATATAAAATCAGAATCTGGAGAGGGATAGGAAGAATGGAAGAACTAGTATTAAGTACAAGCACTCCAGCTGAATTTTATTAGGCATTTGTGAAAAACTTTCATACATTGTATTTTAGCTTAATGATACTGTATCCTGGAGCTGAGGAGATCAAGTGGAGGTAATGAGATTAAAGTAGTCCTGATACTATTTAATCTGATACTGTTTAACTCCCTTTTGAAATTCCATGATTTGAGGGCTAAGAAAGAATGAAAGAATAAGAGGCTGAGCGTGAGCTGAGGCAGGATGACTGAAAGTTCAAAGTCAGCCTTAGCAATTTAGTGAGACCCTAAGCAATTTAATGAGACTCTGTCTCAAAATATTTAAAAAGGCCTGGCTGGGGTTGTGGTTCAGTGCTTAAGTGCCCCAGCATTAAAAAAAAAAAATTAGGAAAAAATGTTTAGGAAGAATTCTAACTTGATTAATGAGGAGCCTCCAATAAAAACTGGCTTTAAAGACCATTTGGAACAACAATGAGCAAGAAATGTGTGATGATGAAGATTAACACCTGATTTTTTTAAAAGTTTGCTACTTATGTGGAAAGTTTGAAGGTGACATTTTTGTGGTTGTATATAAAAATGTGCTTTACTTGAAAATGTGAGTAAGCCTGAAATAGCATTTGCTCCTTGTCTCTGGAAACAGGCACTTAAAGTTAATAGGGAATGAATTACCTTCTATATAACCTTTATTAGGTCTGCTTTGAGTTCTTCTGGTTCTAAAATCAATGTGCAGAATAATGATCCAGTCCATGTGACTGATGTAATGGGCCTGAAGAGGGGGCCAGGCATTTGCATTTTACAAGCATTGTAGGTGGTGATACAAGAATCTACAAACTTATGCAGATCCAGGGTGCCCACCAAGAATGATTTCTACATTTTTAAAGGGTAAAACAAAAACAGTAAGATGTAACAGATTTCAGTCCAAAAAGACTAAAACATTTACTATCTAACCTTTTCAGAAAAAACTTCACGCTCTTCAAAAATTCTGTTATCAAGCTTCTGGCAGAACTTCTGAAAAACATTACTAAGGTTTGAAAATAGACCTGCATAATTTGCTGATTGTATGAAACTAAGAGAAGAAAAAAGTTGACTGTAGCACCTACATAAGGATTAATTTCTTTTTAGATTGAGGTGACAGTCTTAAATATATTTAGGTAAGACACTTGGCAAATTAGTAAATCAGGTGTGTTTCCCTGCTTAACCCATCATTATTTGAGGCTTTTTTTTTTTTTCTTATTTTCCTCACAACTGGGGATATAACTTATGGTAGAATGCTTGCTTACGTTTTCTTACCCTGGGTTCAATCCCTAGTACCCCCACCAAAAGATCAGTTTTAAGAAAATTTAGGATTTCCTCCTCAGACCAAATATATTTATTTTGTTTTAAGTGGAATGAATTTGATCTGTGTGCTTGGATACATCTTGTCTATTTTCAATATTAGGCCTTTCCTACTTAGTTTTGTTCATATAGAATTTTAGTAACAGATATTATCAACTTCTGAGCTCACCAGTGGTAAATAATTAAAGCTTTATTATCACATTATCTTCATCTTCAAACTTGTAAAAACAATTCATAGTGAAACTATTATCTCACCAGTAAGCCAAATATATGGATTTTTTTATTATATGGATATTTTCAAATATATGGACTTTTTCTATTTAAAAGTTATGGGATCATATTAAGAACAGAACCATAACAATTGTGTGGCTACTAGAAACTCAAGAGTCCAGAGCTCTGGTGGTAAAGTGCCCTGAGCTCAATCCCCAGTACAAAAAAGTAGGAACCGCTCTTACCTGGAGGATCAAATTCACCCTGCTGCAGGCCATAGTTTGTCAACCTCTAATTTAAAACTTCAGAAATGTATACTCTCATGTGTATCCTACCCCAAGACTACTAAATTGGAATGTGAGTTTAATGAGATCCCCAGGTGATTTGTATGTAGACTAAAGTTTTCCCCAAGCCCTGGCAGCACATGAGAACTACCGGAAGACCTTGAGAAAAACCACCGAGGGCCTGCCCCCACTCCTAGAGGTTCCAGTTTAATTAATTCAAGCTCGGACCATGGTATGGCATTTTTAAAGAGAAATTCTAATGTGTGATTAACATTGAAAATTACTGCTCTAGACTAAATCTTCAGAATCTTAAATGCCACTACTGGTATGTGGATTAAAAAACAAGGTAAATAGTGTAAGCAAAAGATCTGACTTTGCTTCTAGATTCCCACCCTAGTCTCTGTTTCTTTCCAAACATTGTGCTTCAAAATATCTTTTAATATTTATTTATTTAGTTTTAGATGGACACAATATCTTTATTTTATTTTTATGTGGTGCTGAGGATCGAACCCAGTGCCTCAATGCATGCCAGGGGATCGCGCTACCACTTGAGCCACATCCCAAGACCCTGTGCTTCAAAATTTTAAGTGAATGAGATGTGGAAGAAGTAATCTTTCACTAGATTTGGTTGATTAATTTAAGCTGTTGGCCATATAAGAGATTCATATTCTTTGTATTTCTTGGTATAGTAAGAGAAATGAAAGGAACCACCAGTACAACTTGTCTCTATAGTAAACATGTTCTGATTACTTTGTCAGGCCCTGTTTTGGTCCCTAGTGGCATTTTGTTTTGATTACTTCTTTATTTACCAGATCTAAGTTACTTTGGAATATTTTTTTTAGTTTTCAGTGGACACAACATCTTTATTTTTATGTGGTGCTGAAGATCAAACCTAGCGCCCCTCACATGCCAGGTGCACGCTACCGATTGAGCCACATCCCCAGAATATTTAATAGAAATCAAATCAGTTGCAAAGACTTAACATCTACTATTTGAAATATCAGTTGGGATTTCATTTGGCTGAAAGTAAACTGATGGTTTGTTTAGATAAGTTATTTTAAGTATTATGAGATTATTGTAGTTAAGTGACTGTTGTTGCTTAGTAGCTCAAAAATGTCAAGATTAATATCTAAATCCTTGGGTCTTTCTCTTGATTAAGATAACTGCTCAGCTTAAGGCATTATTCAAGGCAGAAAAAAGGGAGTGGTTGTGTTTGATAGAGACAGACATCAGTGATATGTCTTTATCAGGTAAGCAAAACCTTTCCAAGAGGTTCTTGAAAAATCCCTAAGTCTCAGTTAGCCAGAGTTTTGTGTGATTTGGCCACACCTAACTTCAGGAGAGGCTGAAAAACTGAAGATATTTATCTTTCCTGGTCACTACAGAAAAAGCAGGCAAGGAGAGAGGATTGGAAATAATTTGAATTTAGCCATTCAACAGTGTTTGCTAAAGGATATTCTTTCACAAGACTTTTAACAGGATTTCAGAAGCATTTAGATTTAGAGCAACGTTACCATTGTTTGAATAAGTTCTTAACTTTCTATAATAGATTTATTTGAAAGAAATATCACTTATTTGAGAATAAATTCTGAATTATATAAACTTTCCAGTGAAATTACTTTATCACTGTACTCCAGCCTTGCTACGTGATTTCTGAGATGAACTGAGTGGGCTCAGTGTTGAGGAGAGAGGGTAGTCTACACATGTGATAGTATAGTGGACATACCATTTTTGAGTATAATTGCTTCCAAGATACCTCCACCCAGATATCCTACAAGCATATTTTTTATGCTGAAAATATTTTGAGACATACTTTACATATTGTACAATATATAAGTATTAACTTTAGAGCCAGTGAAGTCTGATAAATGTGTATACCTGTGCTACCATTCATCTAAATCAGGGCAAAGAACAATTTCCATCACCCTAGAAAGTTCGCTCACCCCTTTTTAGTCAAGTCACACCTACTCCAGACAGCCATTCTGATTTTTAGTGCAACATGTTAATTAGTATGCCTGTTTTTCAACTTCATATGCCTGTTTTTCAACTTCATATGTAAATCACAGACCAAAATATATTTTGTATATTTTATATTTTGAATATTCTTTTGTTTGACTTCTTTTGCTCAATTTTTTTTTGGTGGGGTCAGGGTCCAGGAATTGAATCCAAGGACATTTAACAAAACACCCTGGAGTCACATCCCAGTCCTTTTTTATTTTTTGAGACAGAGTCTTGCTAAGTTGCTGAGATTGGTTTTGAACTTGTGAACCTCCTACCTGGGCCTCCCTAGCTGCTGAGAGTTCTCCCTGAGGTATGATCATCTGGTGAAGGTTTTCTTTTAGCCAAGTATAGTACTTAATTATATGAATCTATCACAGATTATTCAATCCCTTGTTCATAGAAATGTAAATTCCAGTTTTTAGCAGTAAGAAGTTCCATGACCTCAGCATCTTCTAGTCTCCTCTTTTGAAGCTGTTAGCTTTTCTTATCTTAGTAAATAGTCCCACCTTCCTTTCAGATAGTCAAAGTAAGACTAACAGACTTTGTGTGTGTGTGTGTGTGTGTGTGTGTGTGACACACACACATACACACACACACACACACACACACACAAATGAACATGCATAAGAGCCAACACTACTCCTCTCATCGCATCCAATGCCTCATGCAAGTGAGGCAAGTGTTCAACCCGGAGCTACATTCCAGACCCAACTATCATTTTAACTCCTTTCTTCTAATGGATTGTTACTAACTTATTTATTAGGAGCTATGCTTGGTGGTAAAGATACAAGGACTACAACACTATAATCTAGTAGGGTTAGAGGCAGTGATTGAGATAAATATTATAATCGATTTAGAACTCTGGAAGGACACAGGAGAGATCCTTGAAGCTTGGGGGAGTTAAGGAAGACTTACTGGAGGAGGTCATATTCTGAAAGGCACAAAAAACTTGGCTGGACAGAGTAGGTAACTAGAATAAGGAAGTAGTGTTGTCATAGGCAGATGAAGGGAACAACAAAGAATTCAATATAATTCATATAATTAAGTACTACACAATATAGTGGGAGTAAAAATGGTTTTGGGTGGTAAAGAATTGCTGAGAGGAGGGCGAACATATAAGGGATGTGCTGAAAAAGTATTTTGGGGTTTATTTTTTGTAAGCCATCACATATGAGTTGCAGTAGAGGGTATATTGTGGGGTTTAAAGCAGGGGAACATTATGTTTGTGGGTAATACAATGTGAAGAATGAATTTGGAGTGTGGAATATTAAAAGGGATATTAGCTAGGAAATGGTACAGTGTTTTAGACAGAAGTGATGGGCTAAGAAGTTGTATTGGAATTAGGGAGAGATTTTTAGTCCTGTGAGAGGCCCTATTTGAGGAACTATTGAATGAAGAACAGTGATGTGAAGAAAGAACATGGGACATGTTAAGTGTGTAAGTTCAGTAAGCTTTTGGTGTACTTTAGGCACAAAGTAAGGGACCAGACTAGGAATGAAAAGTATTTTTGTTGACAGAGTTGGTTCTTAATTGGATGTTAAAAGTAAAAGTGAATTCCAAATGACATATTTTAATCTCTGTGACTGATAGAACTGAGAGATAAGTCAGAAAATGGAACTGTTTGTAGAAGCCAGTGAGTTAGTTTCCATGTGAATATATTGGTTTTAAAGTAAGGGAGTGCTATAAGAAGCTGGCCGGTTGGCCTGGCTTCCCTCCCCTGCCTATAGGTATGGGTGGGCTGGCAGGCTGCCCTGAAGAGGTGGGGAGGTGAGGTACTTCTGTGAAACTACTCTGTTCCAGACTGCAGACTGCACATG
Source organism: Ictidomys tridecemlineatus (assembly GCF_052094955.1). NCBI lineage: Eukaryota > Metazoa > Chordata > Mammalia > Rodentia > Sciuridae > Ictidomys > Ictidomys tridecemlineatus. The sequence goes on along the minus strand of NC_135479.1, from coordinate 129,166,830 downwards.
GAAGAAAACTCTTACATGCAATCCTTTTGGGTCCTTGTTTAGGTTCCTGTGGAATCAGGCCAGGTGCCAGAATTGGGAGAATTGTAGGAAAGCTGACATGAAAGATAAAAACACCTGATTTGTTGAGAGCCACAGTTTAGACGGAATGACACCTGCCATTTTTGCCAGAGGGAATGGTTGAAAGGTGACCCTGCTCCCGGATTAGGGTAGATCCTGCTGCCTTGGGAGCAGGCTACTTTTGAGTTCTCTCCGGGTTCTGAGAGAATTCCCGGTGGAGGGAGTGTGTTCCCGGAAAGTGTGTGTAGAGTGCCGGTGAGAGTTCGGGAATAAAGAGTTGCTGTTTGAACCTAAAAGGCTTTGTGGCGGCTCGGTTATTTTGTGCCCAGCCAGACTGCGGCACTGATTAGCTAAGTAGTTTTCAATTATGTGCCAAAACACTTTGAGACTTCTGATTTATAGAACTATGCATTTTACAGAGGCATCAGAAAACTAAATGATTGGGTTATTTTCTTTCTCAAAATTAATTGAAGCATGGGGGTGGGGTGCCTCAGATGTACAAGGCCCTGGGTTCAATCCCAGCACCATATTATAAATTTAAAAAATTAATTGAAGCAGATACTTGGGAGAGTCCTTATAGGACAGTTTTTTTTTTTTTTAGATAATGCAATACTAGCAATATTTGATCTAACCAGTCATTTGAGCAATTCACATAGTAGACACAGAAAACAATAAAAGAATTGAGTGATAAAACCAGGACACCAAAACAAAACAAAAAAATGATGAAACTTGTGAGCAAAGAACAAAAACATAAACAATAGCAATGCTCAGAACTCCAGTGCAGAAGAAGGGGGTGATAAGCAGGCTGAAGACATTTTGCCTTTAGTCCTTAAAGAGGTAAACAAAAGTCTTTATTTGAAATTTTGATTCTTATGAGAAAACAAAACATACCTCTAGATGGGCATAAGGCTGATGAAATCCCAGAAAGTCTCTTCACTCCTCATAACATTTAGCCACTGCAGGAGTACCAAATAAATTGTAGCGACGAGGTCCTGAGAAAGCACTTTGAGACTACTATGATTAACACATTGTTATGTTCAAAAATAGCAGAAACACATGTTAAAGATCTGTAAGCAGCATTCGAGAAGTAACCCTCCGGGATTTTTTCTAGTTTTTTCCATTATGAGGTGTGGATGTAGGAGGGGAAGAGCACCTTCCTGTGTTGGTAAGGTCTGTAGATAAATCTCATAAAATGAATGGAATTTGTGGTCTTACTGCCTTAGGAAGTTAATGAAGAAATTTTGGCTGTGAAATTTCACACTATGATAACTGAGAAGTGGGGACTACATATGGAGTATTGTCATGGCCAGGCTTACATTGTTTCTAGCAAATTCTATTCCAAAATGAAAGTTGCTGCTTCAAGACTTTTCGAGAAATATCCCCAAGCTATCTACACACTCTGCTCTTAAACATGTGGTTTGTAAAATCAGTGCCCCTGGGGCTATCTATTGCATTAGGAATAATGAAGAAAAGTCTTTTTCTCATCCACAACTCTTTTAGAACTTGACAATGCAATTTCTGTTCTTTTTCAGAATAGTGAGGAAACTGGTAAAGAATTGAAGGAAATTTGCCATTCTCAGTGGACAGGCTGGTGTGATGTTTTTGAAATTTTTGGGGGGCTACTGGAGATTAAACCTAGGGGTGCCTAATCCTTTTATATATATATATATATTTTAAATATTTATTTTTTAGTTGTAGTTGAATTTTAGAGATAAGGTCTCACTGAGTTGCTTAGGGCCTTACCAAGTTGCTGAGACTGGCTTTGGCATTGTGATTCTCCTTGCCTCAGCCACCCAAGCCACTGAGATTATAGGTGTGTGCCACTGTGCCTGGCCCTTTTGCAATTTTAGTGGGCCTTGGGTAAGTGGGTTTTTTTTTTGGTAGTTGTAAATGGACAGAATGCCTTTATTTGTTTATTTTTATGTAGTGCTGAGGCTTGAACCCAGTACCCCACACTTGCTAGGCAAGCACTCTGCTACTGAGCTACAGCTACAGCCACAGCCCCAACCTGCAAATGTTTGTTTTATGTTTAGATGTTGTCTATGTAGTAACACAAATATTAGGTGGAATAACTGTATAGCTGGCTGAGCATCTGTACTCTGTTGTGTAGTAAGAGATTTTTATTTCATTGTTACCATTTGCTGTTTTAAAAAAAATGTTTTATCTTTTACAAGAGCCTTTGGGGAAAAACCTCCAGGGACAAACCTCTGATATAGTCTTTGCTCCCAGCTTGAATACAATGCTACATTGACTCAGGAAGTCATGGAAAATATTGAAGTTTATCATAGTTTTGGTTTGAGGAAGCAACAAATTTGGCAACCAAACAATATTCAAATGAAACTCCCTGGGAAATTTTGTAGGTGTTGGCAGGGTAACTTGGAAACTTAACTAACCTCTGAAAGTTACTATAAAGAAACTGTAATGTTCCAACAGTGGAGCACATCATTCAGGAACTTAAAAGAGATCTTTTCAGAAGAGTGCCTTATCTCTGGTACCTTCAGTAATGGGATAGCTTAAATTCAATACATCAGAGGAGCTTATGTATACAAAAATGACTTGCCTTATCCTGACATGCTCTTCAGCCAAACTTCACTGTTGAAGAATCAAATGGAAACACAGAAGGAAGATATAAAGCTTCCATCTACCGTTTATGAGGCCCTCCATCGCCTGATGTCATGTTTCTTCCTAGTACATATGCCTGCAATGAAGGTTGAGAATGAGCACTATGAAAATGTACAAAAGCATCTCAAAACATATTTGAAGAACGCTTTGACAGATCAAAGGTCAAGTAACTTGGCTTTGCTTATCATAAATTTTGATGTAAAATATGACCTGGATTTAATGGTAGACCATATCAAACATTTAAGAGCTTCCTATAGATAATTCAGAAACTATTGAAAATATTTAAGAGACTTTTAAAATGGACTTTCTCTTATATTTGGAAGAAAAGCTATATGGTATATGTAGGTCCCTTAATCACTGAATATCTTTGCCTACAGGCCTCCACTGTTAAAAAAAAAAAAAAACTCCTAATAGTCAAAAGTCAACACTAGGCTTTATTGTAACATTTCATAAGATGCATTTTCTCCTATATCTCTTCAAAATTTATTTCTTCAGTGCTGGGGTTGTGGCTCAGTGGTAGAGTACTTGCTTAGCATGTGTGAGGCACTAGATTCGATTCTCAGCACTGTATATAAAATAAGATAAAGATCCATCAACAACTAAAAAATGTTTATTAAAAATTTATTTATTCAGAACTGATAATACTTGACAACTGATAATACCTGATCCACGATGACAATAAATGTTATATCTAAAAGACTTAACTAAAACAATTCCAGAGTGCTACTTTTTTTAGCAGATGTCATGCAGAAGTGAAGTACAGTACTTCCAATGCTGTCTTCTGGAGAACTTGTCTGAAGAACAGACAAGTCTTCAAAGCATGTAAAATCAAACAGATGCTATGTATATGGGGAAATTACCAATGACTAATGTAGGTTTTGTTGATTGATGGAAGTACCCTCTAAAGTTGCTGTAGTTTGTATCTCTTCTATTCCAAAAAAGGTAAATGTTATGATTTTGATTTCTACCTGAGTTAGGAGTCCTGACAGTGGAGTGAGGATAAACTGAAGTGGTAATAATGCAGGCCAAGTAGAAGCTTGTATATGTTTGCTAGATCCCACTCTGTTTCTAATATGATATTTCCCTCACAGGTTTAACTTCTTTATTCAGCAAAAATGTGGATTCAGAAAAGCTCCCAGGAAGGTTGAACCTCGAAGATCTGACACAGGATCAAGTGGTGAAGCATACAAGAGAAGTGCTTTGATCCCTCCAGTAGAAGAAACAGTCTTTTATCCTTCTCCCTATCCTATAAGGACTCTCATAAAACCTTTTTTTTTCACTGTTGGGGTAAGAGTTCATATCACTGGAAGTTTCTTACATAGCTTATTTCCAGTGTAATGTTCAAGTACTATCAATCTGGTTGAGTTCCTTTAGAGTAAGAACATATTGTGTGTGGGGAGGACGATATCAAAAGGATCTGGGTAGCTGGGCTCATGAATTCTGATTACAGAATGGATTTAATAATTGCTTTTTAAAAATTTGTTTTTAGTTATACATGGACACAATACCTTTTATTTACATATTTTTATATGATGCTGAGGATTGAACCCAGGGCCTCACATGTGCTAGGCGAGCCCTCTGCCACTGAGCCACAACCCCAGCCCCCTAATAATTGCTTTTAGGATCTGCCTCAGTCAGTATATAAGTTTTAGAGAAGAAATTTATGGGCCTTCCTATTTGGCATAGCATTTCAAAAGATACAATGTGAATTTTTGAATTCATCTGGAGATTTGTTACTGGAAACAGGCCTTAAGGTCTTACGAAGTTAACAAAATGGAAAACAGTAAAATGTTCTTGTCACCTGATAGTTTTTTACTGTGCCAGATGTTCCTTCTATTGGTTTGTAAAAGCAAAATATTTTCCTTGGAATTATATAGAGACCTATTTCCCTATTAGTTATTTTGTATTACATTTAATTTTATATAGTTTACAGGCTGTGCATTTGGATCAGCTGCTATTTGGCAATATGAATCACTGAAGTCCAGAGTCCAGAGTTATTTCGATGGTATAAAAGCTGATTGGTTGGATAGTATAAGACCACAAAAAGAAGGAGACCTCAGAAAGGAGGTAAATATAAACTTTACTTTCTTTGTTATAGTTAACCACAATTTTTGAAGTCTGGTTATTTATGAAGTCTTTTTTAGATAATGGTTATATTCTATCCATAGATGTTAAGACAGTGTACTTAACATTCTTCTTTAAAGTCCTTTTACCACAGTAAGTATTATTAATGTGTTGTCTGTCTGGCAGTGTTGTATTTGATAGTGTTCCAAGAATTTTTTCCTTCTACTCATATGCATCAAATTCACCACAGATAGTTGTTAAAAATTAATGTATTGGGGCCTCATCTCAGCCCTACTACAGTATAAGGCCCATTATTTTACTTGTATCACCTTGCTGGATGACTTCAGTGTGTGTATCAAAATCAGAGGAGTTATTCAAAATATACATGCCTTAGGGGTAGAGTCACCAACTAACTGGATTTTGAAGAGCTTTCTAAGGTAAAATCCCCACTGTTGAGTGTTTCTGACTCTACTTAGTATGGGATACAACACAGAGGTGCAACTATAGAACTTACAGAGATTTCTATTTATTTATTTGGGGAAGGGAGTGCCAGGGATTGAACTTAGAGGCACTTGACCACTGAACCACATCCCCAGCCCTATTTTGTGAGACAGGGTTTCACTGAGTTGCTTAGTGCTTCCTCATTTCTGAGGCTGGTTCTGAACTTGCGATCATCCTGCCTCAGCCCCGCCAGCCGCTGAGATTATAGGTATGCACCCCATATCTGGCTTCTATTTATTTTTTAATATGCACATGGTGGCCCCTCAGTCCTCTGAATGATTTGTTTCTCTCTGTTTTTTTTTTGTTTTTTTTTTTGGCAGTACTGATGATTGAACACAGGGGCACTTTACCACTGAGCTACATCCCCAGTCTTTTTAAATTTTGTTTTATTTTTTTTAATTTGAGACAATCTGATGCTGGTTGATGAGAGCCTGAGAAGAAAAATCTTGGATTTTCTTTTTACTAATGACAGTTTGAGGTTTTCATATTTAGGGAGAAGGAATCATTTCTCTGTTTCTCCATAGGTTCAGAGAGGCTTTATGGCAGAACAGTGATAATATTTGCAGGTGAAAACAATAACTAGCAGATTTTTATTCAGTATAATATTCAAGAGGATTGTAAAACAGACATTACATAACCCCAGATCCCTTCAAAAGCTAGAGGTTTCCCACATGTCTCTGTGTGTGAAGTTTTAATGTCCAAGTGTACTTCAATTTTTTTTTTTTTTAATATTAGTTGTTGATGGTCCTTTATTTATATGTGGTGCTGAGAATTGAACCCAGTGCCTCACATGTGCTAGGCAAGTGCTCTAGCACTGAGCCACAACCCCAGCCCCCAAATGTTTCTTTAAAATGGTGAAAAATAGGGGCTGGAGTTGTGGCTCAGTGGTAGAGCACTTACCTAGCATGTGTGAGGCACTGGGTTTGATTCTCGGCACCACATTAAAAAAAAATTAAATAATTTTTGAAAGGTATTTAATTTAAAAAAAAGATTCACTATGATGGAAATATTTCATGGAAAAAAAGGTGAAAAATAGCATAAGCAATATATATATAATCTTAGTCCAAAATAGATTTTTATAATAGCTAAATGATAGGTTGTGATACATAAAATTCATGCCCATTAAAGAAAACTGTTACAATACATGAATTTAAGATGGAAAATAAAAGTTTTAGACAGCCTGGGCAGCAAAGCAAGATTCTGGGACCCCATTCACACCACTGCCTGTGCAGTGAATAAGGTCTGGGAACTCATGCACAAATTTATTATAATTACAGAAATGGAATCACATACATACTGAACAGTAATTTTTTTTATCCTGAGTTTTTTTCTATAACAAAATCTAGTTCAATTTTATAATTAGAATGTGTTTTCTTATTTTAAAACTTTAATCATGGAAAATTATACACATATACAAAAATAGAAAAGTATTACATACCACCATTGTCCAACTTCAGTGGTTACTAACAGTGCCAATTTTGTTATACATCTATTTCCCTTTCATTTCCTCTCCCTCACTGCATTATTATTTTTTCATTTGTTTTGCAGTACTGGAGATTGAACACAGGGGAGTGCTGCTATTGAACTAACTTCTCAGCCCATTTTATTTTTTATTTTGAGACAGGGTCTTGCTAGGTTGCCAAGAGGGCCCTCAAATTTGGAATCCTTCTGCCTTAAGCTCCTGAGTTGCTGGGAACACAGGCATGCACCACTGCCCCTGGCAAGTCTTAGGCATATTTCAACAATAAAAATTTCAGTGTATATCTTTAAAAATTTAGGATTCTTATATCTTTTTCTGAACTTCAATGCCATTATTATATCTTTTAAGAAAAATAGCAATTTTGCCACAAAATATTCTCAGGATTTTATTTTTATCTTATTTATTTATTTATTTGAGACCAGATCTCAATGTATGTTTCAGGCTGGCCCCAAGCTCTTGGTCTCAAGTATTCCTCTTTCCTCAGCGTGGTACATACCACCCTGCCTAAATAGATTTTTTTTTTTTTTTTTTCTGATGGTACTAGGGTGGAACCCAGGGGAGTTTACCACTGGACTATATTCCCAGTTCTTTTTATTTAAAGGCAGGATCTTACTAAGTTGCTGAAGTTCTCAGTTAATTGCTGAGACTGACTTTGAACTTATGATCCTCCTGAGTCTCTGGAATTACAGGCATGTGTCACTAGAATTTTAAAACTGGCCTCAGCTGGAATTTTAAAACTCAATAGGCCCTTGGTGAATAATCACTCAGTGCCTGTCTATATCTGATAGTGTAGCTAGTTGCTTCACATTATTGATATTCCTCCTGGCAATGCTGCTTGATATCTATTATTGTCCCATGTATATATCAGGAAACCAAAGCTAAGAAGTAAAATGTCTGGTCAGTGACTGTGTTGAGAATGTAATCTGACTAAAACACATGCTTTTTCCATTGTATTACATTGTGATTATTTTGCAAATGAGTAGTCCCTCTTTTTTTTTTTAACTTTGTTTTGTAGTAGTAGATGGACAACATGCCTTATTTATTTATTTATTTTGTAGTGTGTGTTGTCATTATATTTTATTTATTTTTATGTGGTGCTGAGTATCGAGCCCAGTGCCTCACACATGATAGGAAAGTGCTCTGCCACTGAGCGATCGAGCCCAGTGCCTCACACATGATAGGAAAGTGCTCTGCCACTGAGCGATAGCCCCAGCCTCAAGAATCCCTCTTTCATACACAGGCATTTCCTTTCTGGATTTTCATTTTCGTAGCCTAAAAGTGTTTCACGTGCGGTGATATGCAATTTTCCTTCTGTTTTAGATTAACAAGTGGTGGAATAACCTAAGTGATGGCCAACGGACTGTGACAGGTTTGTGTTAGCTTACACGTTTTAGCCATTCAAGGGAAGAGAAATCAAATCAAAAGGTACAGTATGTCACAGGCAATGGCTTTCATACATGCTCACCAGTGGTTTAGAAGACATTCAGAGTCTGTACCTATAGGCAGATGTAAGAGCGCAAAAAACTAGTTTGCATGAGGGTTTTCATGACTTTCTGGGTCACGTATTTTTGAATTTTGTCTAATATGATACTGACAAAATGATTAGTTTGTTATAGAATCTTTCCTTGTAGCATAGCTCATGAGTAATTATTACTTCCCCTATTTAATAAGTTAAAGTAGACATTGATAAAAGTACCTTCTATATATTGTGTGCTTTATGCATATTATCTCCTTATCTTGCAGGGTTGCTTATAGGGTAGTTGTCTCCATTTTTATAGAAAGGAAACCAACTTTCAGAGAAGGAACTGTTTGAAAGTCAAACTGTTAATAAATAGTAGGGCTGAGTTTCAGAATGCAGTGTCTCATTCTAAAGCCAATTTTCAATCTATTCCACCTTTGCTATTTATAAGACCCTCTTTAAATGTAAACACGCAATGCATGTCATTATGATTATTTAATTTTTCTTCTTTGTAAATTTTTATGGAAAGATAGATCTAGCTCTTTAACATTTGTACAATATTTTTTAGCCCTATGTGACTAATTTGGGAAAGTGGATTTGTAAGTTATTTCAGAGGAGATAGGAAAAAAAATATTGTAGAGAATAGCAAAATATTGCCTTTAGTCACTTATTAGTATCTACCTAAGTAGAGAAAGTATGTTTATCTTCCTTTTTTCAGACTATTTTCTCTATCTGGAAGCCTTAATTTTTGCTTTCTCTTTTCCTGAACTCATTGCAGTTTTTGTCATTTTTAACACCTCCTGCCTTATACATGTAACAACCTTGAGAGAAATGTAAGGATATTGAGGACAAGTGATTTGATTTTTCCATTTTGTTATAGCACTTAGCACATATATTACACTAGAGGCAATCAATTAAAATCTGTTTGAATGTTGAATGGTATCTTTGTTTTTTATTTTTTAAATTTTAATTTGTTATATATGACAGCAGAATGCATTACAATTCATATTACACATATAGAGCACAATTTGTTTTGAGAGAGAATTTTTAATATTTATTTTTTAGTTTTCGGTGGACACAACATCTTTATTTTTATGTGGTGCTGAGGGTCGAACCCAGCGCCCTGCGTATGCCAGGCGAGCGCGCTACAGCTTGAGCCATATCCCCATCCCAAAAGCACAATATCTCTAGTTGTACACAAAGTAGAATCATACTATTTGTGTCTTCATACATATACTTAGGATAACAATGTCTATCTCATTCCACCGTTTTTTCCTACCCCTAAGCCCCCTTCCTTCCCCTCCCTCCACTTTTCCCCTTTGCTCTATCTAGAGTTCATCTAATCTTCCCATGCCTCCCCTACCACATTAAGAATCAGTAGCCTTAAATCAAAGAAAACATTTGGCATTTGTTTTTTTTGGGATTGGCTACCTTCACTTAGTATTATATTCTCTAACTCCACCCATTTATCTGCAAATGCCATGATTTTATTCTCTTTTAATGCTGAATAATATTCCATTGTGTATATATACCATGTTTTCTTTATCCATTCATCTACTGAAGGGCATTTAGCTTGGTTCCAGTTTAGCTATTGTGAATTGTGCTACTACAAACATTGATGTGGCTGTGTCCCTGTAGCATGCTGTTTTTAAGTCCTTTGGGTGTAGACCGAGGAGTGGGATAGCTGGGTCAAATGGTGGTTCCATTCCTAGTTTTCCATGGATTCTCCATGCTGCTTTTCCATATTGGCTGCACCAAATTTGCAGTCCCACCAGCAGTGTATGAGTGTGACTTTTCCCCACATCCTCGCCAATACTTGTTGTTCATCTTAATAGCTGCCATTCTGACTGGAGATGAAATCTTTGCATTTCTGTGGTTGCTAGAGATGTTGAACATTTTTTCATATATTTGTTGATTGATTGTATATCACCTTCTGAGAAGTATCTGTTCCGGTCCTTGGCCCATTTATTGATTGGGTTATTTGGGTTTTGGTGTTAAGATTTTTGAGTTCTTTATATATCCTAGAGATTAGTGTTCTATCTGATGTGTGTGTGATAAAAATTTGTTCCCACATTGTAGGCTTTCAGTTCACCTCACTGATTGTTTCTTTTGCTGAGAAGAAGCTCTTTAGTTTGAATCCATTTCATTTATTGATTCTGGATTTTAATTCTTGCACTATATGAGTTTATTAAGGAAATCGGGGCCTCTGACATGATGGAGAATTTGGGCCTACTTTTTCTTCTAATTGACACAGTGTCTCTGGTTTAATTTCTAGATCCTTGATGCACTCTGAGTTTTGTGCATGGTGAGAGATAGGGGTTTAATTTCTTAATTTCATTTTGTTGCATATGGATTTCCAATTTTCCTAGTACCATTTGTTGAAGAGGCTATCTTTTCTCCAATGTATGTTTTTGGTGCCTTTGTCTAATGTAAGATAATTGTAATTATGTGGGTTAGTCTCTGTGTCCTCTACCATTGGTCTACCAGTCTATTTTGGTGCCAATACCGTGCTGTTTTTGTTACTGTTGCTCTGTAGTAAGTTTAAGGTCTGGTATAGTGATGCCATCTGCTTCACTTTTCTTGCTAAGGATTGCTTTAACTATTCTGGGTCTCTTATTTTTTCAGATGAATTTCATGACTGCTTTTTCTATTTCTTTGAGGAATATCATTGGGATTTTGATTGGAATTACATTAAATCTAGATAGTGCTTTTGGTAGTATGGTCATTTTGGCAATATTAATTCTGCCTATTCAAGAACAAAGGAGATTTTTTCCATCTTCTAAGTTCTTCTTTCTTTCTTTAGCATTCTGCATTTTTGTTGTGGAGGTTTTTCACCTCTTTTGTTGATTCCCAAGTATTTTATTTTAATTTTTTGAGGATATTGTAAATGGGGTAGTTTCCTCGTTTCCCTTTCAGAGGATTTGTCATTGATATACAGAAATGCCTTTGATTTATGGTTCTTGATTTTTGTATCCTCCTACTTTCCTGAATTCATTTACTAGTTCCAGAAGTTTTCTGGTGGAATTTTTTGGGTCTTCTAGGTATAGAATCATATTGACGGCAAATAGTGCTAATTTGAGTTCTTCTTTACCTATCTGTGTCCCTTTAATTTCTTTCATCTAATTGCTCTAGCCAGTGTTTCAAGAACTATGTTAAATAGAAATGGTAAAGAGGGCATCCCTGTCTTGTTCCAGTTTTTAGATGGAATGCCTTCAGTTTTTCTCTATTTAGAGTGTTATTGGCCTGGAGCTTAGCATAGATAGCTTTTACAATCTTGAGATATGTTCCTGTTATCCCTAGTTTTTCTAGAGTTTTGAACATGAAGGGGTGGTGTATTTTGTCAAATGCTTTTTCTGCATCTATTGAGATGATCATGTGGTTCTTCTCTTTAAGTCTATTGATGTGATGGATTACATTTATTGATTTCTGTATGTTGAACCAACCTTGCATCCCTGGGATGAAGCTCACTTGATCGTGGTGTCTGTCTTTTTGATATGTTTTTGTATTTGATTTGCCAGAATTTTATTGAGAATTTTTTCATCTATGTTCATTAGAGATGTTGGTTTGAAGTTTTCTCTCTTTGATGTATCTTTGCCTGGTTTTGGAATCAGGGTGATATTGGCCTCATAGAATGAGTTTGGAAGTATACTCTCTTTATCTATTTCTTGAAATAAATTGAAGAGTATCGGTGTTAGTTCTTCATTAAAGGTCTTGTATCCATCCGGTGCTGGGCTTTTCTTGGTTGGTAGGCTTCTGATGGTGTCTTCTCTTTTATCTTGAAATTGATCTGTTTAAATTGTATATATCATCCTGATTCAATTTGGGCAAATCATATGACTCTAGAAATTTGTTTATGCCTTTGATATTTTCTATTTTATTTCAAAATAATTTCTAATTATCTTTTGTATATCTGTAGGGTCTGCTGATATTTCCTTTTTTATCATGTATGTTAGTAATTTGAGTTTTCTCTCTCCTTCTCTTCATTAACATGGCTAAGGGTACGTCAATTTAATTTATTTTTTCAAAGAACCAGCTTTTTGTTTTGCCAATTTTTTTAGTTGTTTCTTTTTTTTCAATTTCATTGATTTCAGCTCTGATTTTAATAACTTCTTGTCTTCTGCTTTTGGTGTTCATTTGTTCTTTTTCTAGGTCTTTGAGATATAATGTTAAGTAATGTATTTGTTGATTTTTTTTCTTCTTTGAAGGAATGAACTCCATGCAATGAAGTTTCCTCTTAGTACTGCCTTCATGGTATCCCAGAGATTTCAATATGTCCTATGTGTGTTCTCATTTACCTCCAAGAATTTTTTGATCTCCTTGATGTCTTTTGCAACCCATTGTTCATTCAGTAACAAATTATTTAGTTTCCAGGTGTTGGAATAGCTCTTATTTTTTATTTTATCATTGATTCCATTATGATCTGATAGAATGCAGGGTAGTATCTCTACTTTATTTGCTAAGAGTTGCTTTGTGGCATAATATATGGTCTGTTTTAGATGTGCTGCTGAAAAGAAAGTATATTTGCTTGTTGAAAGATAAAATATTCTATATATGTCAGTTAAGTCTAAGTTGTTGATTGTACTATTGAGTTCTACAGTTTCTTTATTCAGCTTTTGTTTGGAAGATCTATCCAATGGTGAAAGAGGTGTGTTAAAAGTCACCCAGAATTATTGTGTTGTGGTCTATTTGACTCTTGAACCTAAGAGGAGTTTGTTTGAATGCAGATGCTCCATTGTTGGGACATAGATATTTATAATTGTATGTCTTGTTGATGAATAGTTCCCTCAAGCAGTATGAAATATTCTTCTTTTTTTTTTTTTTTTTTTTTTTTTTTTTTTTTTTTTAAAGAGAGAGTGAGAGAATTTTTAATATTTATTTTTTAGTTCTCGGCGGACACAACATCTTTGTTGGTATGTGGTGCTGAGGATCGAACCCGGGCCGCACGCATGCCAGGCGAGCGCGCTACCGCTTGAGCCACATCCCCAGCCCTGAAATATTCTTCTTTATCTCTTTTGATTAACTTTGGCTTGAAGTCTATTTTATTTGATATGAAAACCCCTGCTTATTTCCGCAGTCCATGAGAGTGGTATGATTTTTCCCAACTTTTCACCTTCAGTCTGTGGATGTCTTTTCCTGTGAGATGAGTCTCTTGGAGGCAGCATATCCTTGGGTCTTTTTTTTTTTTTTTTTTAATCTAATCTGCCAGTCTATGTCTTTTGATTGGTGAATTTAACATTAACATTAACATTCAGGGTTATTATTGAGACATGATTTGTATTCCCAGCCATTTTTGTTTATTTATTTTTTAGTTGTAGTTGGACACAATGCCTTTGTTTTATTTATTTTTATTCGGTGCTGAGGATAGAACCCAGGGCCTCACTTGTTGTGCTAGGCAAGCACTCTACCTCTGAGCTACAACCCCAGCCCAGCATCCATTTTCTTTCAGGGTGTGGTATATGTTATTCCAGGATCTCCTGGTTTTGAGGGTCTGGGTTGTAAAATCAGCTGAGATACAAATTGGTCTAGGATCTCCTGGCTTTGAGGGTCTGGGTTGTAAAATCTGCTGAGAAAGGAATTGGTATCCCCTATATGTTATCTGATCCTCTCTCTGGTGGCCTTTAAGATTCTATCCTTATTCTGTATGCTAGATATTTTCATTATAATGTCCCTTGGTATAGATCTGTTGTAATTTTGTATATTTGGTGTCCTATAAGCCTCTAGTATTTGATTTTCCAATTCATTCTTCATGTTTGGGAAATTTTCTGATATTATCTCATTGAAGAGATTGTGTATTCCTTTGGTTTGAATCTCTGTGCCTTCCTCTATCCCAATAACTCTTAGATTTGCTCTTTTGATGCTATCCCATAATTCTTGGATGTTCTGCTCATGGTTCCTTACCATCTTCACTATGTGGTCAACTTTATTTTACAGATTGTATACTTTGTCTTCATTATCTGACAATCTCTCTTTCAGGTGATCTAGTCTATTGGTGATGCTTTCTATTGTTTTTTCTTTTTAATATTTTTTAGTTTTAGGTGGACACAATATCTTTATTTTACATTTATGTGGTGCTGAGGATCGAACCCAATGCCTCATGCATGTTAGGCGAGCACTCTACCACTGAGCCACAATTCCAGCCCTCTATTGTTTTTTGTTTGGTTTATTGTTTCCTTTATTTCAAGGATTTCTGATTTTTTTTCTCAGAATCTCTCTTTCTTGAAGTAATCTTTTGCTACTTGTATTTGCTTCCTTATCTCTTTGTTAGAGTGATCAATGGATGCCAGTATTTGTTCCTTTATCTGTTTATTGGTGTTGTCAGTAGTTGCCTGTATTTGCGCTCTTATCTCTTTGTTGGAGTGATCAATTTTTGCCTGTATTTGCTCATTTAGGTCATTCTTTAATTCATAGATCATTTTAATTATGAACATTCTGAATTCTTTCTCTGACATTTCATCAACTGGACTGCCCATGGGTTCTGTTATTGTGTCCTAATTGGTTTGGGGCATTTTCCTCCCTTGTTTTTTCATGTTGTCTATGTGATTTCCTTTCTTGCAGTGTGGATGTGAGGTATTACAGTTTCTACCCTATAATCTTGTAGTATCTGTACAGATTATCTGTACCTCACCTTGGCGTTGGGCTTCCAGACTCTGCCGGTGTCCCAGGATGGATGCTACTGCAACTATAGGTCGTCATGGCAATAGCAGGAGGTAACTCCAGATACCAGTGGAGGTGCCCCAAGATGGATGCAACAGAGATGGGGCTGAAAGGGTGGGCCTTACACTGGCTTTGGGATGCCTGCTCCAAGATGCAGCTGCTTCTAGGCTCTGTCTGTTGTCCCAAGGTAGAGGCTACTACATGGGGAAGGCTATGAGGATGGCTGCAGAATCTCAAATTAGATTTGGGCTCCCAGGTGGTGGTGGTGGTGGGGGGGGGCCCAAGCTTACCCTGGGCCCTGCTCATAGGTCAGCGAGTAGAGTCTGGGCCCTGCCTGAGCTCTGGCAGGTCTCTGGCAGGTGTCTGCCAATGATGGGAGGGACTCGGGCCTACCTTGGGCCCCAGCTTTCGCGCAGGTCAGTGAGGCGGAGCTGGGCTGAGCCTGACTTCGGTGGGTGTCTGCTGGTGGGCGGAGTCGGTCTTATTTTTATTTTTGATTGGATACATTTTGTAGTCCTGAAAGTTTCCTTCACTTTCAGAGCCTCGAGGCCACGTGACTTCTCTTAGCCAGAAGGTGAACGTCATCTGGTGGTTCCTTCCAGCCGATTCGGATGATAGGATGGTGGGTCAGCATCTTCTTCTCTACTACAAGGGAGTGATCAGTGTCTTCAAGGTGTCCTAGGATGCAGCCCTTGAATGGCATTTTGAACCAATAGATTGAGATGTTTCAAAGTATATTGCCACACCTTCACAGAGTATGGACTCCAGAGTGTCAATAGTTACTTCACAGAAATCTCTCTCTCTTGACTGAGATTCATATATTTGTTTCCAAGTTTTCTGGAAGTAACAGAATTTTCTTAGGATAACAAAATTTTGATTTCCTTCAGTATTTTCAAAGCATTTTGTAATATCTTGAAATTAATACCTTTTATTCTTTGAGGGCACTTGTAAAGGTTTTCTGCCATTTCACATGAAGAAACATGGACTCAGGGATGGGGTTGTGGCTCAAGCCGTAGGTAGTCCGCTTGCCTAGCATGTGTGCAGTCCGGGTTCGATCCTCAGCACCACATACAAAGATGTTGTGTCTGCTGAAAACTAAAAAAAAAAAAAGAAACATGGACTCAGAATTTAAAGTCTTTGTCATGCCAGTAAATAGTTATTCAAAGAAGCCAATTGGGAGGTTTTTGAAAATCAGAGTTCTACCCTCTAGCCTTATGGGTTTTTTTTTTTTTTTTTAAAGCAATTTGTCGTCAGGAATATAGTATAGTTGTGATAAAACTAGCAACTTGAGTATAAAGTGCTTTGAATAACATAAATGTGAATGGTCTGCTAAAGATCTTGAATTGACACATTATTCAAGAGACATTTAAAAGATGAGGAAACAATTTGAGCTGTTTCACATTGCCTCATACTTCTCTAGTAGTAGTGTAGCTTTACAACATCTGTTAACTATAGACTACAATTCTCAAGGATAAACTGGTGCTTTAATAATATGTTGTCTCCATTAGAGGTGACAGTCCAGCTTTCCTTGCTTAGCTTTCTCAGTTGCTACTCAGACTGATCCTAAGTGAGGCTGACTCAGCTCATCACTGAGTAAGGAGTGATAGATTTACTCTGTTCAGTTTTTTCCCTAGGATTATAGATGGTAATGTGCATGTTCTTCTTTTTGTATTTTTTAAAATTTTTTTTAGTTGTAGATGGACACAATATCTTTTATTTATTTATTTTTATGTGATACTGAGGATCGAACTCAGTGCCTCACACAAGGCAGGCACTCTACCACTGAGCTACAGCCCTAGCCCATTCTTCCGGTCATTTTTAAAGAACCAAAATTCTTACCTAGAACTTTCAATATCTGAGACCAGAACTTTGCTCCATAATATTTATCTCTAGACAGTTGGCAGCATGAAAGACCTAGTAGGTTATTAAAGATTTCTGTGATGACACCAAGCACTTCACATAAGGATTTCTTGCAATCTGAATCTCTTGGGCTTCTGAATTTGGACAGCAAGATTTTGGGATCTAGTAGGTTCAGACAGCAAAGCATTTTGTCCAAATGTATTTGGTTCTGGAGTTTTGATAGTAAGGCGTGACTCTAAATTTATCAATTTTCTTTTTTTTAGTTCTAAATTTAGATAATTTATTCTGATAGTGAGGGATACTTGTAATTTATTTCATTGATAAAGTGGAGTCCATGGTACAGTGAAAAACCTCCCTTGTATATCATGTTAGGTTTGGAGTCTTTAGTGTTCTATTTTGTCTGTCCTTGAGATTTCACTTTTTAAAGATGTGGTTTTAATTCTTTTTTATTTGGTTATGGGATTTTTTTTCATGGTCTTAATTGTTATACAGAACTATGCCCCCAAACTTTGTATTAATTAGAAAGAAGATTTTGTAAGCTCTTGGTATTTTTAGGGTCAAGAGCACAAGGTAGCAGTTTTCAAAGTGAGACTTGTCTGTGCTTTTGTATTTCACTGGTTGCCTGTTCTGACCTGATCTGTAAAGTCCCCAGGCAGCCTCCAAGGAGAATATTTTGTCCAGCCTTTCTGGTTTTCAGAGTTGCCTTTGAGGGCCTTGCTAGGTTCCTGTTCTTTCAGCAGAATGCTGCCTATTTTGGAATTCAGGAGAAAGATTCAGTTCAGGTATTGTTTTTGATCAAAGTGGGCACAATGAGGAGAAGTCCATATCTTTTGTCAACTCCAAAGTTTAGGCACTGCTTGCCTTAAGGCCCTCAACCCCTCAACCCCCTCTGCCCCAGTCTCTGAAGTCTCTTTATTTTTTCTTTGCTATGCTTTTTTCCATCAAATTATTGGGTTTTAGTTCAATTTTCTTTCTCCTTTTACCTTTTTAAGGTTTTTAAGTTCCCAGGCCAAAATCTCTTTCTTATTAATGAGATTGCTGGTGAGGTAGTGTTTTCCTTGATCTTCTAGTTCTTCTTAACTTTTTCATCAGTTACTACTTTTCTGTAATTCCCGGCTCCCTAGTCTTCAGACAAGTTATCTCTGGGAAAGAAAGGACACAACTAATACTGAGTGCCTCCTATTGCTTCCAGTACTATCCTAGGTGCTTTATGTGCTGTAAAGTGTTATGGTTATGAATCATCATAAGAACCTTGTTAATAGTATCCTCATTTTTCAGGTAGACTAACTGAGGCTCAGATGGGTTAAATAACAGTCTGAGTTCACAGACTTCTTAGAAGGGGGTGGATATGGGGAAGCTGGGGATATAACTCAGTTGGTAGAGTGCTTGCCTTGCATGCACAAGACCCTGGGTTCAATTCCCCAGCACCACAAAAAAAAAAGAAAAGAAAACCTTTGTTCTTTCATCTTCTTAACCAGGAGTTTTAAAAGAATAAAATTTATTATTTAGGTGAGGAAAAAAAAAAGAAGGGTGGATATGGGAATCAAACATACTTCATAATTCAAATAATGTGCTTTTTATTACAACCTATCACTTTCTACTATAACAAATCACAGTTGTTGTAATTACTACAGTTTCGCCCCATCCCAGGTATCTGGGTACTGATTAAAAGCCCAAATTTCAATAGTGTTCCAAGTCATCAAGCTGGTACCCAGGGGGGAAAGGGAGCCCTTCTTGACTTCCTGGGTTTGATTTGTCATTATAAGATGAATAGGTATACATAGTAACAGATGAAAACAGTTTCCTTCTCATAATAATCACCACCTCATTAATTGCTTTTGTATTCTCACAAATAATGTTTTTATATGTAAGCATTTATATCTATCTGAAGTTCAAAACATAAATTGTGATATATAATGCATCTTTTCTACTTTGATTTTTTTCACTTAATACTTTAAAGAACATTTCATATCAAAACAAATAGATCTGTTGCATTCTTTTGTATATTTTATTGAAGATTAATGTACATAGAGTTGTGTACAAATATATTGAATTATAATTTTCATAAACTGAACATGTCCATAATAACCAGCATCCAAATCAAGAAATGGAAATTATACTCCAGCCTTATTCTTTTTTAATGTCATTGTAGCATTCCATATGGATGAATATTATTTAACATTTTTTTTATTAATGTATACTTAGGTTGTTTTTAATCTTTGCTTTTATAAGTAATACTACAGTGGATATGCTTCATATCCTTTGCAGCCTTGTGCAGGTGTATTTTTAGGATGAGTTACTGAAGATAGAATGCTGAGTCAAAAGTACTCAGTATATACATTCAAAATTTTGTATTTTAAAAGAAGTTCTACGCCAATTTGAATGTCCAACAATGTATAGAGTATATATAGGTCAGATTAATTTCTTAAAGTTGCTCACAGGGATTGATTAGATATGCTCATCTACAGGGAGAATGCAGAGAAATGATAACTCCTTTTATGGTTAGCAATATGGGGTCTTTGCCTATATATGTGTGTGTGTGTGTGTGTGTGTGTGTGTGTGTGTGTGTGTGTGAGAGAGGGGGGGGGGAATTTGTCCCATATTAGTTTCTGTTTTCCCATATTAGTTTTGAACTTTGTCTTCATCCCATGGGAGGATGGAATATGGATAGTCCGAGTTTCCTCTTGATTCCAAGTAACTATGGGCCTTGACCTTATTCAGTTAAACCAGTAATTGAGTCCTCTAGTTTTGTGGATGCTGCCTAGAAAGAGAAATTGTAGCCACTAAGTGAAGCTAACAAGTTGACTCCTGTACTTGCCTGATTCCTGTGAATTGGATTTGGGGGTTGCTTAAGCTCATTCTTTGGCTGCTATGGATATTCATACTTGTCACTTTCTGGATGGCAGATCTGGGGTCAGTTAGCAGCCTCCTCAGGTTGCGGAGCTGTGGAGGGGTGAATTGGCTCACCCCAGAAACAGAAGGTATCCTGTGCTTAGCTATTGGACTTCAAGTGGGATAGTAAGTTTTTTTTGTTTTTTTTTTTAAAGGAAAAGAAAAGAGGTTGCACTGCTTTCTCTGGGCCACAAGACTAGAGGTTGCTGAACCAAGTGTTTCCCAGATCAGTGTGTCACTTTTTTAAAAATTGAAATATAACTCTTATATCTTTAATTCACCAACAAGTATGGTCTTTATTACAGTCACAAGGTTGTATATCTCTCTAATCCCAAAACATTTTCATTATCCCAAACATTTTCCTTATCCATTATCAGTCATTCCTCATTCTCCTCAGCTCTAGGCAACCACTAATCTGTTTTTCTATGGATTTGCCTGTTCTGGACATTTCATATAAACGGAATCACATAATATGTGGCTTAATTGTGAATTGGCTTAATTCAAGGCCACAAAGATTCATAACCTATATTTTCTGCTAAGATTTACAGTTTTCCCTCTTATATTTAGGTCTTTGATACATTTTGAGTTAGTTTGTATTTGCTGTAAGGTCGAAGTCCAGATTCAGTCTTTTATTTATGAATATCCACTTGCCTCATCAACATTTATTGAAAAAACTATACTTTCCCCATGAGTTACCTTTGAACATTAGTCAAAAACCAATTGGCCATGATTGTGTGGGTTTATTTCTGGTGTGTCGATTCTATTTCGTTTTCTGTATGTCTGTCCTTACACTAGTATTACACTGTCTTGATTACTGTTAAGTTTGTGTTGTAAGTTTTGAAGCCAGTAATTGAGTCCTCTAACTTTGTTAATATGAAGTATTACATTGATTGATTTTTCACACGTTGAAGCAGCTTTCCATTCCTGTGACAAATTCCATTTGATCATGATTTATATGTTGCTGGATTTGTTAACATTTCCTCTAGAATTTTAGTATAAATATTCATGAAGCAATGTTGATAGTTTTCTTGTGATATCTTTGGTTTTGATATCAATGTAATACTGGCTGCATAGAATGACTCAGAAGACGTTCTTTCCCCCTTTTTTTTTTAAGGAGGGTTTGAGAATGGTTGGTGTTAATTTCACCTTTCTTTGATATTCATCTATTGTAAATTGAATAGTGTCTCCCCACACCTCCAAAAAGTCTTGTCCACCCAGAACCACAGAATGTTACCTTGTTTGAGATAAGGGCTTTGTAGGTATAGTTACAATGAGATCATATTAGAGTGGACTCCAAAACTAATGACTCATGTCCTTAGAAGAGTGTAAAGACTTTAAAAAAAAAATCCCTTGTGAAGAGATGGAGGCAGGGATCAGATTTTTGCACCTATAAGCCAAGCAATGCTAAGAATTTTAGGAGCCACTAGAAGCTGAAAGAAAGAAAGAAAGGATTCTTCCCTAAAGCATTCAGAAGGAAACATGACTGTTGACATCTTGTTACCTTGACTTCAGACTTTTGGTCTCCAGAAATATAAGAGAATAAATTTCTGTATGTTAAGCCCCTGAGCTTGTGATAATTTGTCATAGCAGCCCTGGGAAACTCAATATCAATGAAGCCATTTAGTTCTGGCTTATTTTTTTGTGGTAAGTTTTGATTACTAATTCAATTTTTTTTCTTGTTTTCTAGCTATTTAGATTTTCTGTTTCTTTTTGAATCAATTTTAGTAGTTGTGTATTTTTGGGAATTTTTCAGTTTCATCTAATCTCATTTGTTGGTATATACTTATTCATAGTATTCTGTTAAAGTCTTGTATATGTGTCTGTTGGGATTGAACTAAGGCCTAATACATGCTAAGCACTCACTCTACCACTGAGCTACATACATCTCTAACCCATATGATCCTCATTTCTATAAGGTCAATAGTAGGATTCTCCTTTCATTCTGGATTTTGGTAATTTGAGTTTTTAAATTTTTTTTTTTAACTACAGCTGAAAGCTTATTTTGCTTATTAGGGTTTCAGAGAACCAACTTTTGGATTCATTGATTTTTTTTTTTGTTTTCTATTCTTTATAATATCCTTTGTCTCTAGTAACAAACTTTATCTTCCTGTATTTTGTCGTTTTTTTGCATGTGGGCTTTTAGATTCCAGGAATATGTTGGAGGTTTTTAAAGATCCTATGGAAATCTCATCCCTCTGCTTTTCATTTAAGATTTTTGGTCTCTTATTTGCTCTGAATGTTATTTACCATCTCAGGCAACCTTTAACTTAAATCATTTACATGTAATTATTTTTGATAAATGCCCTCTGGGAAAAGGAGGTTTGTACTTGGACAGTTCCATTCTTTTTTTTAGAATTTTTTTCTAATATTTATTTTTTAGTTATCGGCGGACACAACATCTTTGTTTTGTACGTGGTGCTGAGGATCGAACCCGGGCCTCACGCATGCCAGGCGAGCGCGCTACCGCTTGAGCCACATCCCCAGCCCCAGTTCCATTCATTTTTAAAGTCAGACAGCCTTGAAAGTAGGGTCTTCCAGGGAATCAGCAGGCAGGTCAAATTATGATTATTCTTTGAGATTAAGGCTTGGAAAGAGCTCCAGCTTGGTCTCTCAGCTTCCTTTTGTGTTTGTTGGGCTGTACTGGGAATATGGGTTGTTTTCAAGGCTTTCTGTAGCTAAAAAGCCAGAGGTGGGACTAGGCAAATTGCTGCAAAGCTAGTTCTGAGAATCAAATAAATGGCCCCTGGGTTTGCTGCAAGTCTTTGGTTAGTTTCCAGAGTTCTGAAATGTTGATTCTGACAGTTTTTGCCACAATTTTTTATAACTTATGAAGGAGAGAATTTTTAGAAAAAATACTTGGCTGTTTTCACTTATATATATGATATAATTGAGTACATCACTCTTGGTAAGGGTAGACTCTGGAAAGTAGCAACCTTCCTGAATCAGTAGTGTAACTTGTCCAAGAAGTTACTGAGTCAGGAGGAAGCAGATAACACCCCTTCTAAGCGGAGACACAGGGACTTTAAACTGTCCTGTTTCTCAAAAGAGGAGGAGGGGAAAGGAACCATTGCTCCTTGGGCATTTAATGCTATGCTCAGTAGCTTATTTCAGCCTTACTATAGTCTTTCTGCTGGGAATTGAACCCAGAGCCTTGTGCATGCTAGGTGAGTGAGTTACTATGTAACTATGGTCCTCACTATAGCCTTTATGAGGTAGGATGTATTAGTCTCTTTTTACAGATGAGGGACTAAAGTGAAAGGGATGAAAATGCCACCAGTCAATAGAGCTACTAAATGGCATACCTAGGATTCAGACCTGCAAAGACCATTCTCTTTCTACTGTATTTTCCATTTATTGTGTTGTCACTGTGTGACTGTTATATTTAATCATACTTTCTCATTTTATCATAATCTAACCTTTTAAGGTAGATTTTACTGTTCTCATCTTACAGAATAGGGAACAGCCTCAGAGGTTAGACCTCTTGCCCAATTTATAGTGTAAGTAGGCCAGAGTTGGTTCTGCTGGATTCCCCTAACTCTTAGCCAATGTGCCCTCAGTAGGTCCTGCCTTAACCACACATCTCTGGTGCTTACCTGATTCTGGGAACCAGGCCATGTATTACCCACCTTGAGGACCCTTTGTCTGGTGTCAGAAGCCCTCTGGTGGCCAAGATTGAAATAAATAAATCACAATGGAAAGTGGAAAGGGTACTAGATGGAAAGGGTACTAGAATGCAGTTTACAATGAAGAAAATACTTGCATTTTACTTTTCTCATTTCTTCTTAGTGTGTCTGTTTTACAATGAATTATATTGGTTCATGTACATAATTTGTAATTAAATATAGATATATTAGGTGTGTATATTCAACTGTTTATTGTTAGTGTTCCTAATCAAAGAAGTTTAGTGATCACTGGTCTTCATGAGAGATTTTGACTATGGTGCCAGTACTATATTGTAACTTGTCAGAAAGGATTTTTGCAGTTATATTTGCAGTATTAACTCTGATGACTGTTAACCTTCATATTAGTAGTTATCTTTCCGTTGTTATAATCACTTCATCCAGAGATGCATCCTGCTTTACTACGTGCTATGGTTTCCAGAAGTTGTGTGTGCTCTGTCACTGGTTTGAGGAAGTAGCTTATGGAACTGACAGAGTAGATAGAGTAGTGGTTGCCATTTTTTAGGCTGGCAGGTGGGATCAGGGGACTCATGTTGCTCTCTTGCATTGAATTGTAGAGTAAATGCCTAATCCCTGGATGCCTAACATTATGATCATGGAAACTTCCTGCATTTTTATGGTCATGGCTAAATTATTCT
Source organism: Ictidomys tridecemlineatus (assembly GCF_052094955.1). Lineage (NCBI taxonomy): Eukaryota > Metazoa > Chordata > Mammalia > Rodentia > Sciuridae > Ictidomys > Ictidomys tridecemlineatus. Next base: position 129,142,923 of record NC_135479.1, on the reverse strand, counting down.
CAGGTTTTCTTTACCCAAAATATCAGTCACTATGATTATCTAGACCTAAGGGAGGGCTCTCAAAACAAACTAAAAAAAACTAGGCAACACTGGGCTCACTTCCCATAGGACACTCCTCTGGGATTCCATTTCTCCATCTGTGGAGAATCTGCTCACTTCCTCATCCCAGATAGCAGGTTCCTCATTAGGAGATACACACTTGCTCTTCCTTGACTTGCTCAGGACTCCTTTTTCCCATTTTTTCACAAACACTACTCCTCTCACCATCTTTGAGAATTCTAGTTAGTTATTTACCAAAGATGGCATTACAGCTATTGCAGTGCCTATTAGTGAGACATCTGGTACAATGGATGGAATCAATTCAATTGAATGCAATTTAATGTACTATTGAAGAGAAAAAAAATTCAACTAATTAAACTATAATGGTCCTGATTTCAGATATTTACATGGTAAATGATGTCTTAAAATATATGAAAAATGGGGCTGGGGATATAGCTCAGTTGGTAGAGTGTTTGTCTTGCATGCACAAGGCCCTGGGTTCAATCCCCAGCACCACCAAAAAAAAAAAAAATCTATGAAAAATTATATCTTCCTTTCTACCTAACTCAAGAGGGAGAGCAGAAACCATAATACCAGGTGGTAACCCAGAGCCTCACAGAATGAGCAAGTGTGGAAGCCAACAGTGACTCCAAAATATAGAGCTGCTGGCAAGGACCCTAAAAAGAGTATCTTTTAAAGAAAATTTCTTATCAGAATGTTGCTGTAGTCCTTACCATTGAAGAAGTTGAAGTGCTACTTGCCTGTTGCCTAGAGATTAGAGGAATGAGCAATGTTTAAGTCCTTTAACGAAATCAACAAGTAGATGATAGTATACTTTGTGCAAGGAGTGTGGCAATTTAAAAAATAAATGCATTTTTAAAGTGTATAATTTTCAAGAATAACTTGATTTTGACCCTAATTAATGACTAATCATTAATTTTATAGTTAAACCTACTCAATTTATTGATCTAACACTATAAGTTCTTGCACAAAAAGTCAGCCAAGTTTCCATATGTAAACATTGCAAATAAGCAGTTGCAAAATTCTTCTAGATTATCCCTGAATTCTCTTTTTCTTTTTTTATTTCTGAATTTTTACCATAAGTTTAAGAAGTATGCCATCCCTATGGGAAAAGATGAGATGTTAGCTTTTCTACTCTTGGCCAGATAACCTAATTCTGTACATTACTTGTCTCTGAATTGTCCATTATCAAACAATAATTATAGATCTCATTATTTATTGAAAAAAGTAAACTGTTGTGAAGAAGTGAAATATGGATTTAGGTGAAGGAAGTTAACTCCTAGAGCATTTGCAGTTTTTCAGGAATCTCTGACTTAACCAGGATACTTTATAGACATTGATTTCATTTGCTTTCCTTAGCTCACTGTATTCGGGTGAACTTTAGATCTGATTTTCTTTCCTATTTATTTATTTTTGGTGCCAGGGATTGAACCTAGGGGCTCTTAACAACTGAGTCACATCCCTAACCCTTCTTATTTTTTGAGACAGGGTCTTGCCGAGTTGCTTAGGGCTTTGCTAAGTTGCTGAGGCTGGCCTTGAACTTGTGATCCTCCTGCCTCAGCTTCCTGATTCGCTGGGATTACTGGCATGTGCTGTCACACCTGGCCTCTTTTCTCTTATTTTTAACCTCCTTAAATTGTATTTGTTTTGCAGGTATTATAGCTGCAAATGTCCTTGTATTCTGTTTGTGGAGAGTACCTTCTCTGCAGCGGACAATGATGAGATACTTCACATCCAATCCGGCCTCAAGTAAGTCTAATTTGTGATTTTGAGGTAGAGATAATATGAAATAAATATGCTTTGTTAATTGAAATCCTACAAATAAAAAATATGAGATACTGTCAACGGTTATAAACAAAATCTGGAGGGTGGACTATCAGCTTCTAGAGCACAAAGACCTTGTCTCTTTCATTGCTGAATCCCAGGTGACTAAAACATAGACAGTGAATATTTTTTAATGAATTAAGATCTATGATCACTGCAAGTTTATATCTAAAATTAAAATAATTTGCTCCTTCTATTTGTAACTTTTGCCTCTGTTGAACTGAGAATTTTTATTGGTTGCTTACTAAGTAGAAAAGGGATTAAGATAGCTTTTTATCACTTTGAAAAGTACTGTCTTACATCATCTTATTAAAACTAACTGGCTCTGTTTTTGCTTCCTGTGTTTATTTGATAATACTGAGAACTCTAAACTAGATAATTTTTACTGGCTTTGTGTTCTTCAATTACCAGACTCTGTTTTTTCTTTCTCTTGTAGAGGTCCTTTGTTCTCCAATGTTGTTGTCAACATTCAGTCATTTCTCCTTATTTCACATGGCAGCAAATATGTATGTTTTGTGGAGCTTTTCTTCCAGCATAGTGAATATTCTGGGTCAAGAGCAGTTCATGGCAGTGTACCTATCTGCAGGTAATGAATTTTAATCTCAGGACCTTTACATGTCATTTTTATCTTAACCAGGCCTTGATTTTTTTTTTTTTTTTCCCTAGCTCAGGCTCACCATTATATCGAGTAATGGCTCCTAGGCTTTCCAGCTGTCTTAGTCATCTGAGTTTGTGTTAAATAATCTTAAGCAGGCTCACTTCCCCCATTGTGCTCAGTTTGCATAAAGCTTGATCAGAATGATCCAATGTTATTGATTGCCAAGAGGAGTGAGTGTGTTTTTTTGCCAGACTATATGTAGGACAACACTTCCTAGTTGTGGTTCTGGAGATGGCATCATTTCTAAAATATTTTAATTAGGAAATGGTAGCCTGTGATTCCAGTTTACTAATTGCTGCTAAGTGGTTAGTTGATCAACTTTTGCTCACCTGTTTGCAAAATTTATATAAGTAAAACAAAAAACTCATTTCTAAAGTCCCAGCATTTAAAAATTTTATATCTGCCAATTGTGCTGTAGTGAAAAAAGCACTGAGTTTTGAGACAGAAGACCTAGGTTCAGAGCCCATTTCTGCTACCAGCTGTGTGATTTGGCAGAAATAACTATGCCTTTCTGGGGGTAATGATACGTATCTTTTCAAGACAGGGCCTTGTAGAAAAGATTAAATAAAAGCATCTACTACATGATCCAAAGTGACTCCTAAATTAATATCAATTGAACACTCAGGTATATGTGTCTAGTCCATCAAAAGTAGAAGCTGAACATTTTTTTTTTCTTTTTTAGCCTCTAAGGTAGTATATATATAATTATTTCCCCAAGTACTAGTTGTGGGGGTAGTTGTTGTACAAAGGGTGTTTCAGATGCCATTAATTCCTGTTCCATAGGAAGTTGTTTTTTAAAATGAGCCACACTGAGCTCAACTGTCATTGAAGCAAAAGGAACCTAATGGATCATTTAGTTTAGTGTCCCACCAGAGATTATGATTTAGCATGTCTGCCCAGGGGGTTCTGAGATAGATGGTGAATTTGAGAACTAGCCTCCTTTTCTTTAAATTATATATGAGGAAAATGGTAACTGAGAGGTAAAGTCAATGGCAAGTCATGATGTGGGTCAGATTTTTCTTTCCCTAAAACTGTTTGAAATGATTGGCAGATTAAGTATTTGTGCTGGCACCCTTGGAGTGATACAGGTACAAACCTGACACTATTAATCTGTGGACGGTAGAGATAAAAAATAGAAGTCATTTTTAAACCTTATTCAAACTGTTGAACTATGACTTATTTCTCAGGTGTTATTTCCAACTTTGTCAGTTATATGTGTAAAGTTGCCACAGGAAGATATGGACCTTCACTTGGTGCAGTAAGTATTTCTAATTTAAAAATTTCTAATTTTAAAATTAATTTTGAAATGTATACTTAAAGTTGCAAAATTAATATAGTTTTCACATGTTCTTCATCCTAATTAACCACATCCTACAGAACCACAGAACAATTATCAAAACCAGGAAATCAACATTGAAAAATAATTTTGGTTGATCTAAATGTAATTTACAACTTAAATATTTTTAAAATTTTAAGTTTCAGGTTAAAGCTTTTAACCATTTGTTATTTACATATACTTCATGGAATAGTATACATGGCAAGAATATTGTCAGAACAGTGAGGATCCAATCCTCATAAACCAGAGAGCCTCATCAGGCATTGGAGAATTTTTGACTAATTACAGATTTGAACTGGGTTCTATGTCCTCCTGGTTGAGTCAGTATTAGAGTGTTTACTGGGTAAACTGCGGAGCATTATGCTAGATTCTAGAGATAGAGCCAGTGAGCAAGATGATCATGGTTCCTGCCCTCAGGAACTTAATTCTTAATGCTTAAAAAAAGGTGTTTTTTTTTTTTTTTTTTTTTGTTTTTAAACATGTTTTCTTTTGAGTTCAATGGCAGAATTCTAGGCATATGGAAATTTTTATGTGATGTGTTTTTAAAGACTACACATTCACTTTGTGTATATTTAAATTCTAAAAGCCAGCTGTGGTGGTAAGTGCCTATAATCCCAGTGGCTTGGGAGGCTAATGCAGGAGGATTGCAAGTGCAAAACCAGCTTTAGCAACTTAGTGAAGCCCTGTCTCAAAATACATAAAAGGACTGGGGATGTGGCTTAGTGGTTAAGCACATCTGAGTTCAATTCCTGGTACCAAAGAATAAATAAATAAATATTAATGCATTTAAATGCATTCTAATAGAAGATTTCATATTTAAAGGTACTCTTTCTTAAAAAGAGTTATGAGAAAAAATTCTTATGTAAAATAATCATTCCCTACTTTGTGTATATTTAATTTTCTTAAGAGGTCTATATCTTATTATTTACATGCTTTATTTCTTAAACTCTGCACTCAACACCACCCTTTTTTCTTCATGGAAAGTTTTTTTTGTATAAAATTTGGTTCTGGTATAATTTATAAATTTTAATCATTCTCTACCTTACTCAGCAACTAAGCATCTTGTTATATGAAGACAATGAAGATCACTACTAGAATGAATCAGAAGTGGACTCAGATTTTAAGTTATTTGGAGAAAATATAATCACATCTAATAAATACTGAAAGGGATGAGAATTTTGAGGACTTTGTGGTTTCTGAGGATGGAGAGACTTAGTAGCTAGCAGGATCTGGGAGGGCATTTTGATGTGCCCTTAGACAGTTGTTATTCTTGTTTTATAAATAAGAAACTGAAGTCTAGTTAGTAGATTATAGCAGCGTGGTATTTGGAAGTAGAGTGTGTTGGAATCTTGGCTCTGCCGCTTACCTGTGATTTCCAGGACTTATGACTGAGCATCTCTGAGCCTGTTTTTCCACATAAAGTGGGAATAAAACCAGTTATTTTTCTTTTGCTTAATTTTTAAAATACCAGCTATTTCTGATTTGCAGTGCAAATATGTTTAGAGTCTGTAGCACAGTAAGGAGCATATAGGGTGAAATGTGCAAAAAATAGTTCCTATTCCTTCATTAAAATCCTATACAGCTGGGGTTGGGGTTGTGGCTCAGTGGTAGAATGCTTGACTAGCACTTAAGAGGCACTGGGTTTGATCCTCAGCACTATTTTTTAAAAATAAATAAATAATAAACTTTTTAAAAGTAGGTGTATGAGGGGAGAGATGTCATTTAAAAAAAATCCTATAGAACCATGGCAACCATAAAATTATTTATCCCCAAATACTTTTAATTCATCCTTGGTGATAATAAAAGTTAAGTCAATAGGTACAATGGAGATATAATGGCATTCTTGATGAGAAATCAGTAAGAAAATACTATTGACAATTGTGTTTAAAATATTGGTCTTGGGCTGGGGCTATAGCTCAGTGGCAGAATGCTTGCCTAGCATGTGTGAGGCACTGGATTGGATCCTTAGCACAGCATTAAAAAAAATAAATATATATACACACACACATACACTAAGCAAATAAAGGCATGCTGTCCACTTACAACTATAAAAATTCTTTTTTAAATAAAATATTGGTCTTAATGGTTTAGTCATAATCTTTTGTTAAAGACTATTAAAGTATATTTGTCAATTACCATATTGGCTACTAGGGGTCAAGGATACTGGTTAGTTTTGGTGTCAGCTGTGTATATTCTAAATCTCATCAAAATTAATTTCTTATTAGTTATTGGCCTGAAGCTTATCTCCAATATTCTGCTTTTCAGAAGTTATTTTTTATATAGATGGCTAACAATTGAACCCAGTTCCTTACACATATTGAGGCAAATGCTCTACCACTGAGCCACAACCACAGCCCTAGAAGTTTTTTTTTTTTTTTTTTTAAAGAGAGAGAGAGAGAGAAAGAATCTTAATATTTATTTTGTAAGTTTTTTGGCGGACACAACATCTTTGTATGTGGTGCTGAGGATCGAACCCAGGCCGCACACATGCCAGGCGAGCGCGCTACCGCTTGAGCCACATCCCCAGCCCCCTTAGAAGTTTATTTTCTGTGAAATGTAACCCTCATCTCAAGGTAGCACAGAACATGTGTTATTTGTTGTAAGAAACAACATTTATTAAAATATTTGTTAGAGAAAATAATTGTTCACTTGAAATTTATAAAGTTTATCATAGGCTAAATTTGGTCACTAAATGATAATCTGCCCACTATGACTTCATTGATTTAACTGCTATTGACCTAACCTGTGCACAGTGGAATTCTTTTGTTTATTCATTACAAAATTACAAGTAAAATGGTCACTAGAACAGATTTGTTTATAATTTCATTTTGATTTATCTGTAGTGCTTTCTGCAACTTTTTTTCTGGCTGTTCTATTTATTATACATCTTTTATCACAATTTGGTGCTAGTGTCATTTTATTAGGGTAAGTGGAGAAGCCTACCACCTTTCTTATATTTCTGTACCTCCTCAAATTTTTTCTACAGTAATAATATCACTGTTAGAATTTTTGCTTCAAATATTAAAACATAATTTAGAAAATTCAAAGGGAAAAAACAAATCTATTGTATATAAGGTATATTACTGTTTCATTGTTTTTACTTTTTGTTTAGAGAACTTTTTTAGGAGGGGACTGAACCCAAGGGTTTTTAACCACTGAATCATATCCCCAGCCCTTTTCTTTTTTACTTTTTTTTTTTTTAATGAAATTATGAGATAGGGTCTTGCCAAGTTGCTGAGGCTATCCTTGAATTTGTGATCCTCCTGCCTCAGCTTCCCTGAGCTGCTGAGATTGCAGGTGTGCACCACCATACCTGGCTTGCTTTTTTTTTTTTTTTTCCTTTGATACTGGGGACTGAACTCAGAGCACTTTGTTACTGAGCTCTTTTGATTTTTCATTTTGAGACAGGTTCTCACTGAATTGCTTAGGATCTTCCTAAATTCCTGAGGCTGGCCTTGAACTTTCAGTCTTCCTGCTGTGGCCTCCCAAATTACTGGGATTACAGGCGTGCATCATGCCCAGCTTGATATGTTCACATATTGTTGGATCTTTTTTTTAATCCAGTCTACTAGTCTATGTCTTTTGATTGGTGAGTTTAAGCCATTAACATTTAGGGTTACTATTGAGATATGGTTTGTACTTCCAGCCATGTTTGTTTATTTTTGTTATATAACTTGATTTGTTTTTCCTTTTTGATTAGTTTTTCTCCTTACTGTACTACTTCCCACTGTTGATTTTCATTTCCTTTTCATGTAATGTTTTGCCCAAGATGCTTTGCAGAGCCGGTTTTTTAGCTGCAAATTCTTTTAACTTTTGTTTATTGTGGAAGGTTTTTATTTCATTGTCAAACCTGAAGCTTAGTTTTGCTGGATACAAGATTCTTGGTTGTAACCCATTATCTTTCAGCGTTTGAAATAAGTTGTTCCAGGATCTTCTAGCTTTCAGCATCTGTGATGAAAAATCAGCCATTAACCAAATTGGTTTACCCCTAAATGTAATCTGCCTCCTTTCTCTTGTAGCTTTTAAAATTCTCTCCTTGTTCTCTATGTTGTACATTTTCATTATAATGTGTCTTGGCATGGGTCTCTTGTGGTTTTGTACATTTGGCGTCCTGTAGGCTTCTAGGATTTGGATTTCTGTTTCATTCTTCATGTCTGGAACGTTTTCTAAAATCATTTCATTGAACAGATTGCTTATTCCTTTGGTTTGGACCTCTATACCTTCCTCTATCCCAATAACTCTTAAATTTGGTCTTTTTATGGTATCCCAGATTTCTTGAGTGTTCTGCTCATGGTTTCTTATCAGCTTTTCTGAGTTGTTTAGGCCCTTTTCAAGATGATATATTTTGTCTTTGTTGTCTGATGTTCTGACTTCTAATTGGTCTACTCTACTGATGATACTCATTTGAGTTTTTATTTGGTTTATAATTTTCTTCATTTCCAGGATTTCTGTTTGGTTTTTTTTTATAACCTCTATGTCCCTGTAGAGTTGATCTATTGCTTCTTGGATTTGTTTATGTAATTCATTGTCAAAGTGAATTTTTATTGTCTGCATTTAATGTCTTCCTTAAGATTCCAGATCATCTGAACCATGTATATCCTGAAATCTTTATCTGACATTCCTTCTGCTGCAGATGTTACCTCTTCTAATGTTGACTTGTCCTGGATTGTTTGTGGTTCTTTGTTTCCTTGTCTTTTCATATTACTCACGTTTCTTTCCAGCTCTTTGTGACTGTTTTGTTAATATTTTCCCCCTATCTATTTATATTGCACTTATATAGTTCCCAAATCTCTCTTTTGTGGAGAAAACCAATGTTAACAGTTCCCAATATCAATAATACATCATCTATGAGCAAGTTTTCATTATTATTACATTTATAGTTAGACTCTATGTCTACAGATGTTGGCCTCAATTATTATTTATCTATTTATTTTTTAAAGAGAGAGAGAGAATTTTTTTAATATTTATTTTTTAGTTTTCAGCGGACACAACATCTTTGTTTGTATGTGGTGCTGGGGATCGAACCCAGGCCGCACGCATGCCAGGCGAGCGCGCCACCGCTTGAGCCACATCCCCAGCCCCTTCAATTATTATTTAGAATATAGTCATTCGTTTCATAAAAGGCATACCATTTCTGGTGGCATATAGAGAACCTGAAGGTCAGGCATAGGACATCATTATAAGGGGGAAAGGAGTGAGGGTAGGGGATTACTCCAACTTAGCAACTTTAGAGGAGAACTCCAATGAATAGACAGGGATAGTTTACGGAAGAATGTATAACTTCAAACTCCTTATCTGTATTAAAGAAAATTACCCTATGTATAAACAGTAAAAGATAGGAGGTTGAAAGTGGGATAGAGAGAGGAAGAAAAAAGAAGAGAAAAAATAACAAGGAAAGAGAGAGAGGGAGAAAGAAAATAAGAAAAAAATAAAGGGGTGGGTGAGGTAGGGCCTATGCAATTCCTCTGTATTATATTATTCTGGTGATTCAGTTCTTAAAATCTAATTTCATGCAAAGTTCTTGGATTCACATAGTTGAGGTTGTGAGGATCAGAGGGGGAAGGGAAGAGGAGATTGGATGAGAAGAGCTAGAAAAGAAAAGAAAGAAAAAAAAAGTCTCAGGACTCTGTTTTCTTTTCTTCCAGTAGATGGAGTTGTCTATTCCTAGCTTGAGTCTCTGCGTTCAGGGTGGTGGAGGTAGCTGGTGTGATAGGGTTTGAGTTTCTACCTGGAGCCTCCCTACTCTTAGTCTCTGAGTTGGAAACCAGGTGCCTGTACAGTTGCTATTCTGTGTTGATAGCTACGCCCCGCAAAAGTTTGTGAGAAAAATTTTGAGTTATCACTGCTGGGGGTGGGGGAGTTGGAACCGGGTACCTGATCAGCCACAGAATTGTGCTGGTAGCCACGCCCACCGATAGATTTCGAGGAAGGTTTTCCAAGATGGATTCCATCTGTTACCCACATAGGGTGTTTGGTGAGGTGGGGCGTGCTGGGGTAACCTTGTGCTGTGCCTAGAGCTTGGTCTGGTGACCTGCAAGCAAAGCCTCTGTTCTGCGCCACCTTCCCTTTGCGCCGATCCGAGTGAGCCACATATGAGTTTCTTTGGACAGAGTTATGATCATTTTCTTTGGTTTGGCGAGCTTTTTAGAGAGGTTTGAGAAGTTCTTTTTTAGGCATTAATGAATGATGCTTATGGCATGTTTAACACTGTTCATTAAGTGCTAACACAGTGGTTTTTATACATCTTAGTAACCTGTAATGAAAGTTCAGGCTTTACCCAGTGATTACTATGTATGTGACAAACCTGAAGCCTCTCTGCTTGGTACAGTGCACATTAGCAACTGAAAGCTTTTAAGCTCTGTGCTCACCTACAGCTAAGCATATAAGCCTTTTGGGAAAAGTTTTGCTACTTTAGACATGTAGACACTGTGTTCAAGAGGTTGTGTGCAGAGTTCTGTTCCTAACCAGCATTTTCCATTCTTTTGCAGTCAGGTGCGATCATGAGTGTGTTGGCAGCTGTCTGCACTAAGATCCCAGAAGGGAGGCTCGCCATCATCTTCCTCCCAATGTTCACATTCACAGCAGGGAATGTAAGTACCTGGATGAAGTTCTGAGGACATTAGTGATGTTTTTACAATGACTGAAGTCTTGCTCTTAAATTAGGAATGTCAATGCTGGAGGAATCAAAGTGTATCACTTCTGTTCTCACTTGCCATCTTTTAGGCCCTAAAAGCCATTATTGCCATGGATACAGCTGGAATGATCCTGGGATGGAAATTTTTTGATCATGCAGCACATCTTGGGGGAGCTCTCTTTGGCATGTAAGTTGAGTGTAGCTGATGCTAAACTGCTTCCTCAGTTGCTTCCCTGTCCTCCCTGAGGAAGACAGAGTGAGGCAACTGAGCTATGTGATACAGGCAGGAGGATACTATTGGGAGGGGAGAGATCCTCAGCATGGTTTGCTTTGGTCTAAACCAGTTTCACCAAGAGAGATGGGATTTGAGAATGTCAGCCCTGCCCCTGCCTTGATCATTGTAGAGTGACTGTGTGCTTTTATTGATCCCTTAAACTCAACTCCATTTCCTAACCTGTCGTCATTCCCAGCCCCTCTCATACTGCTCCCAGCCCCCAAGTCTTTGATGTTTCTATTTCCCACTCTTGGGCTTTCTTGCCCTCCTCCCTCTTCTGTGGGCGCCATCTCACCAGTGCTGCACAGACACTGGGCTGGAAGAGCTTTTTTTTTTTTTCCCCTGTAGTGATTGTGAGGAGGGGGAGTGTTGTGTGTCTGCATAAAGGAAGCAAGCCAGCATGGACACTTACTGCGTCATATGTAGGCACTGAGCTAGTCACCTTACATTGTACTTTATTATTCCTGTTTTATTTATTTATTTATAAACAAGAAGTTTATTTAAACAACAAGACGCTTGACTTGAAGGGAAAACTAAACATTAAAATTCTCCAATTGAACAAGGTATGCAAGAATTTTTATGTTGTTCAGGTTTTTTTTTTGTTGTTGTTAAAACAGTGAGAGAAAAATAACTTACTGGAATATAAAGATAAGGGCTGAATGAGCATGCCACTAATGGAGAAAGGGGATATTTTCACAGAACCAGTATTTTTCCCCATCCCATCTCCATTTGTTGACAATCAAAACATATCATTGGCCATTTAGTTTAAAAAAAAAATGCAGTATGCTTGTGCACATACTCCAGTTACTTTATGTACAATAAAGGAATGGGGAAGGGGAAAATGAAAGAATAAAGTAAACTGTAGTGGTCAGAAGGTGGTGGAACCAAATTTCAGTTTTCTAATTGAGAATGTATTCTTGATCTGTAAGAACAGAGTTCTGGAGTAAAGTAGCAGGTTCCCTTTTTAGTAGACACCTCCTGTCTGCTGCTGGAACGCATCAATTGTATCTTCATCCTCCATTTCCAACTGTGCAAGTGTGTCTGTTTCATTAATTGGCTGCCCTTCAAATCGGAATCTGATCTGCTTCATCGACAAACTCTGTCGTTCACAATATGCTTTCATTAGTTACTAAGTGGTGTCTTAATCTTAAACTGCACCACAGAACCATCCTGCCCTGCCACCTTCAAGTTAATATGATCGTTGTTCTCAGTCTTTACTCCTTCCTTGGGCTTTTCGTTGGCCATGTCAAGCACCAGAGTCTCCTCAGCTGCTGCTTCACAAAAGAGGTACCAGGTCCTCATGAGCACACAAGCAGCTCCAGGAGCAGCAGAAGAAGGAGGCAGCAGCGATGGACGAGGAAGAGGGCATCTATTATTCCCATTTTACTAATGGGAAACTGAAGTACAGAAGTGGTCTTCTTAGGACAGAGAGCTCTGAAGTAGCAGAGCAGAATTTAAACCCAGATCTCCTTTGCTTTCCAGCCACATCACACCACATCTAGTACGCCTGGCATATGGTCAGAAAGTGTTTCCATTTGTGTTTCAACAATGGTATTTTAGCATTTTTTGTTTATTTGCTTTTCTTTTTTGCCTAAAATGTAATAAACTTCCTTTGGACTCCTGGAGCCCATCTGACTTTGGGAGTCCCTTCAGCACAGTTGTCTGATGATGCCATCCCTGAATGGCCTGTCTTTTCTTGCAAGTTAGTTGTCTTTTGCCCTTATTTCATTTTTGCTTTGTTTCATGACAATGGAAACTTCTTAAAATTTTTTTTAGAAAAATCTAAGTGACGCAGTTTTGCCAAGTAGGTGGTGGAACTAAATGCCATTATGCCATTTATAATTTTCAGTGATGATTAAAGAATAGCATATGTGAATTCTAGCTTTAACAGCAGCACAAATATAAATAGTAGAAGCTGACCTGCTATTACAGTATGAGAAACAAAAAACATGAAAAGGGATTCTATTTTATGAACTCTAAATTTACCTGGTGCTTTTTACATGTCTGTAAAGGGTCGTCTTTCCAGCAGGTTTTTATTCTTCCAAAATATAATTAGATGGCCTTTTTCCATTCTGAAAATAATTGGATTAAAGGCATTTTAAATCCTAGGATCTGGAAGGCAGAGGAATCCTTTCTCTTATAATCCTTTCAGCTTATTTTCACTTACTAGATCTCAGTCATAACATCTTTGAAATGGATTTAGAAATGTGAAAATCTTTTTTTTTTTCACTGATTTTTTGCTATTCACTTGCACATTTCCTTGGTTTTGTGTCCCTGACCAGCTCTCACAGTCTTTACATTGTACTATTGCAATAATAGCTAATAATTTATTGAATAGTTGTTGTGTGCATAAGCTGTGACTTTAAATCATGTAGAATTCTATGAGCTAAGGGCTAATTTAAGACTCAAAAGTGCTGGGAGCTATTCCACTTTACATAGAGGAAGTAACTTGACCAAAGATTCACAGCTCATAATTGCAGAGATGGAGTTTCAGACTACTAGACTGTTACGCAGCTGCAGCAAGAAAGGTTTAGTGATCTGGGGTCTGGGGGTGTAGCTCAGTGGTAGAGCACATGTTTAGAATGTGCAAGGCCCTAGGTTTAATCCTCAACACAAAAAAGAAAATAGTTAAATATTTTTCTAATTTGAGTTTATCCAAATGACTAGTTAGTTACATTTGGTTTTTATGAGTATAATCAGAACAGTGTACCTGTAAGATTAAAAGTATTTGACTCTGCTTGAAATAAGCAGGCTCAGAAAGATTTAATGGAGAATCCCTAAAAGGTTTTTGTTTCTTGCAAGAATCTTTAAAATTGCACTTTAGGGTGGTCCATTTTTTCTTGTTCTGAATTCACCAGAAATTTTTATATTACAAAAGAATTTTGTTACATACATATTAATATGCATTCCCTTTTAAATGCTTTTTTCTTTCTTAAATATACAGATTATTTTTCAAAAATTTAATGTTGGGGACTGAGGTTGTGGCTCAGTGGCAGAGCACTTGCCTTGTACATGGAGGCACTTGGGTTCGATCCTCAGTACCACATAAAAATGAATAAACAAAGTAGGGATGTTGTGTCCATCTACAACTAAAAAAGAATTAATGTTAACAAAATAATGTAATTCTATAAAATCAGGTTTTAACTACATTTAGCGAATATTTTAAGATTCGGGTACAAATCAAGCCTTTTATAAGAAGAAAATGTTCAGAGCTGGTTGTGGGCTACTTGGTAGGGTAAGCAGGAGCCTTCCTAGTTTGAGGCCAGCAAACTGAGACCCTATCTCAAACAAAAATTAAAATAAAAATGCTGGGCACACTGATGCATGCCTGTTATCTCAGTAGCTAGGGAGACTGAGACAGGAGAATTGTGAGTTCAAAGCCAGCCTCAGCAATAGTAAGGTGCCAAGCAACTCAGTGAGACCCTGTTTCTAAATAAAGTAAAAAATAGGGCTGGGGATGTGACTCAGTGGTTGAGTGCCCCTGAGTTCAATTCCTGGTACTCCAAAAAATAATAATTGCCAGGTTTCTGTTCTCATGACTAAAAGGCTCAGGGGTCACTCCAGGAAAACTGGGCTAACTGGGCTGCACAAAATAACCACACAAGAGATACAAATACCTTTTTCTTTGGGGTTGCTGTGATGGCTCCTCTGACCTTAAGGGTCTGCAGGAAGAGAGAGAGCGAGAGCATGTGCTGACCCCTTTTATTGAGAAGCTATTCAAATGAGGCAAGGGGTCAGGTTTCAGGAGGCTGAGTCTATCTTCATGATGTCCACTGTCAGCAGGTTTACTGACATCTGGGTAGGCCACATCCAAGGGCACAGTAAGAGAAGGGGACACACACAAGACACTTCCATGGAACATTCTATCCTAATCAGGGCAAGGGGTTATATTACAAAGGAACAGGTAAGCATAGCTCCACCCATGGGGCTGTAGGAAGCCACGTCCATGCATGAGACACCATCCCTTGAACCCAAGAAGGGTGGGGAAAGCCCTGCCACATTTCTGTTTCTGAGCACCTCAGCATGTAGCCCCAGCCGGGGAGTCTGACTCGGTCACCTGCAAGGTTGGTCTCCCACAGATAATAGGGCTGGGGATTAGCTCAATGGTAGTGTGCCCCTGGGTTCAGTCCCCACTTCTGAAAAACAAAGTTTAGGGCATTTAAAAAATGTTAAAAACATTAAATTGCTGTTCTGATAAGCTAAACAGTATCTGGGAGATGTGAATCTCAACAAAACCTGATCTCTGCCTCAGGGAACTTTGCTCTGTTTGGGGGAGCAAAAGGAGTTCAAGATGAAAGTTTTCCTTAATTCCCAGCCCCATGTGCTCCAGGAAGTCTTCCTCTACTCCCAAGGGTGACAGGTGCCATCATGAGGCAATTCCACCATTTCTTAATAGGAGCCTGGAGTTAGTCAGTCTGACCTAGGGTCAGACCTCAGTTGACTGTGTAGAAGCTATTGGCACTTTGGACAAGTTATTTTCTTCTTGGACTTGGTTTGAGTCCATAATGAGAAATGGTGTTTAACTTGCAGGGCAAAGGTGAATCAGAAGTAGTGGGTGTGGGGCTGGGGCTCAAGTGGTAGCGCGCTCACCTGACGTGTGCGGCCCAGGTTCGATCCTCAGCACCACATACAAAGATGTGTCCACAAAAAAAACTAAAAGAGGGGCTGGGGATGTGGCTCAAGCGGTAGCGCGCTTGCCTGGCATGCGTGCGGCCCGGGTTCGATCCTCAGGACCACATACCAACAAAGATGTTGTGTCCGCCAATAACTAAAAAATAAATATTAAAAAAAAAAATTCTCTCTCTCTCTCTCTCTCCTCTCTCACTCTCTCTTTAAAAAAAAAAAAAAAAAAAGGGCTGGGGATGTGGCTCAAGCGGTAGCGCGCTCGCCTGGCATGCGTGTGACCCGGGTTCGATCCTCAGCACCACATACCAACAAAGATGTCGTGTCCGCCGAGAACTAAAAAATAGTGAAATTCTCTCTCTCTCTTTAAAAAAAAAAAAAAAACTAAAAGATAAATATTAAAATTCTCTCTTAAAAAAAAAAAAAGTAGTGGGTGTGAAGTACTCAACACATTCCAGAGCATTCACCCCACACTACTATGACCTTTTTTATGCTCTGTATATTAAAGCTAAACCATTTATCTACAGCAAATAGCCATTTTCATTAGCTACATAGTGAAGCACAGTAGCATTTGATTTTTTAAAATGCTGGCTTGATTAAATGTGTGTGTCATATTATTGGAATGTCAAACCTGGTTTTTCTCTTTTCCAGATGGTATATTACTTATGGTCATGAACTCATTTGGAAGAACAGGGAGCCTCTAGTGAAAATGTGGCATGAAATGAGGACTGATGGTCCCAAAAAAGGAGGTGGCTCTAAATAAAACTGGGGTTGGACATTACTGGTGCATCTGATCTGTGCTGCCTGGAAGCTCCAAGAGTGCATTGGCCCTGGAGGGACCACAGCTGTGCTCCTGCCTGGAAGACACTCAGCAAGCAGCTAGCCTCCCCAGCATTTTAAACTCTGTCCCCCAGTACTTGTCTCCTTAGAAAGTGAATTATGACAAAGTTGTGAAATAAAGATTTATATCTCTAGTTTGTAAACAGGAGGTGTGGTCTCTTTGAGAGCATCAGTGCTGCTCTGGCATCTTTGTTTTGACATTGTTTGGCCAGTGAACCTGGTCAGGGGGCCCCTTGAAAGGGATGATAGAAAGAAACTTGATGGCCTTGGTTTTGGCCTTGACCTTCTGGCATCTCTGCTTAGCACAGACTGACCCATCCCTTTCCTTGGTTGACAGAAGTTAAGAGCATCTTCTCTTTGCCATAGTCTGAAATAACAGCTGCAGATACTTTCTAAATGTTCCCAAGAAAGGTGGAGTTTCCTGGCAGTGAGAGGCACATACATAAAGCTATTTTTAGGTTTTGCTTTCTAGGTTAAAATTGTAGCTAAATTAAGAGTAAAAGGAAGTGACTTGGATAAATTCAGACTTGAATCTGAGCCCAACTGCATCTTATGTTTGAAAAGGTACATTCTAATGGAAACGTCTTCCTGAAATAGTTGCTGTCGTCATTTTGGCCTCACTGCAGTGGGGTTCACATTGCCTCATGGTGGAGAATCACATCGAGGAAATGCAATTTGAGGATTTTTCTTGAAAGCATTACAGGAGAGGTTTTAGTTTTTTGGTAGCCTTAAAAGAGTGAGAGAGGAAGGAGAGAGAGCAAGAGAGAATTTTTAATATTTTTTAGTTCTCGGCGGACACAACATCTTTGTTGGTATGTGGTGCTGAGGATCAAACTCGGGCCATATGCATACCAGGCGAGCGCACTACCGCTTGAGCCACATCCCCAGCCCACTTGGTAATTCTTAACTCTTCCACCAGCGTGGTTGGCTCCACTGTGAAGTACCCAGTTATTTTCAGTAGGCAGAGGATTGTAAACTAGCATCCCTTCTAGAATTGTCTTAACCCAGCCCTCATTTTGCCAGTAAGGAAATGACTGGTGGAGGGTAGGGTGACTGCACTGCTCTGCCATTTCTGAATCTGCTAATAACCCTATGACAAATGAGACAAGATATTTTCTGTAGTTGGGATGAGAGGCTGAGCTCACACAAAATTTTGTCTATTTGAAGGCAAATCAGGAAAAGAGGCAGTGAAGACCTCTCTCCTGTCTCTGCTGTGTCAGAGAAGTAGTGTTGAGAAGTCTCTGGAGCACTTACCTGTCTATAAAGTCCTTCAGCTTAGGAGCCTTTGAACAATGGAGGACCTTGTTCCCTGTGAATGAGTGGCCATGGGAGGCCCAGCCCCCTGAAGCCTGCCCAAGCTCTCCTCTTGGCCACTAGGGAATTTAGCTTCCCCTCATCAAGGCTTTGCTGACCCTTGACCACACCTCCTTGGCCATACTCTCCCTGGGCCTGGGCCATGGGCCTGCCTCTAAAGTGTGGGGTTCCTCCAAATGCACCCTGGCCATCCTGCCTCTCTCTGCTCACACTGCTATGGGAGCTTCTGCAGCTTCAGTTGTTTGTGTCAGGTCTGCTGAGCTCCTGGCCCTCTAGATAACTCTGATGTAGTGAATGTAAACTCAGTACCACGGCTCTGCTCCTGTTGTCTACTGGGCCACAGTCTGGCCTGCTCAGTTGGCCAATGTAATGTCATGGTGCTGTGACTTCCAACTAAGGCAGTGTTTGAGGCAATGAGACTCTGGCCAGTGCAGCACTGCAGTCATCTCGGAGGTGCAGACTGGACACCTTCCGAGTACAGTCTGGAGAAGGAGCTCCAGCTCATCAATGCTGTTTTGACAGTGTTTGGTCTGCAATGAATACTGAAGGCATGTATCAAATACTCAGCCTTTGAATGTGTCCAAGGAGTTGTTCTGATACACTGTCCTACCTGAAATTGACCTTTACCCTGCAGAATTATCCCAATTTAGCTATATGTTCAAACAATTTGCATGCACAGTAGGGAAAGGAACTATAGAGCATAACTGGCCAAAGTTTTGTATCCCTGTCGCGAATGAGCATAGTAAAAGCAAAGAAGCTGGGGACTCTGCCTGATTCTAACACGTGCTTTCTGGGAAGCACGCCCCCACGTGTTCCCCACCATGACCTCACTGCTGCCCCTCCCGCTGCCCATTTAGACCCTGTGGTGCAGCCTTGTACAAGTACTGGGAGTGCCTTAGCTAGCTATCCGGGTCCACAAGACCGAATAGAGACCCTCCTGGCCAATTTAACTGCCCAGCTGACCCGCGAGGTAGCCATCCCCGCCCTCGACCTCGGCTCATCGGATTTATTTGGGGAACTTGGGATTCAATTTTGAAATATTAAGTTGGACACAAGTAAATGACCGCAAGCGGTTTCAGGTGCCCCCTGGCGACTGTACAGTCTTTCTCTGGTCGCCGCTCTCTCCTAGCCGGCGCCCCAATCCAACCGAGCGCACTCTGGTGGAGGCCACGCCGGGCTGTCGCCGAGCCCTCTCACTCGCGGACACCCACCCCCAGGCCGGGGGGCGGCGCTGCGGTAGCTTGGGGAGGGCTGCGGGGGCGGGGACGCCGGGCGGGGGCGGCGCGGCTGGGAGCTCCAGGAGCGGAGCGCCTGGACCGGGACCCGGGCAGGGGCCGGGGTTGGGCGGGCATGGCGTGGCCCTGCATCAGCCGCCTGTGCTGCTTGGCGCGGCGCTGGAACCAGCTGGACCGCTCCGACGTGGCGGTGCCGCTGACCCTGCACGGCTACTCGGACCTCGAGAGCGAGGACCCGGGCCTGGGAGGCACAGCCTCGCGGAGGATCCCGACCCCCGCCGGCGGCCGGGACTCTGGCCGGGACGTGCCACTCACTCAGTACCAGCGCGACTTTGGTGTGTGGACCGCGCCTGCGGGAACCCGAGATGCGGCGCAGGGACGCGGTCCGGGGGCGGGCGGCCGCAGGAGCAAGTCCTCGGCGCCCGGCGCCAGGGGGGTCTACGTGCTGCCCATTGGCGATACGGACACGGGTGCAGCAGCGACCACGTCGTACAGGTATTGGGCTGGGGTAGGGACACCCTCCAAATTCACACCCCGTGGTGGAAGGAAACACCCGGAGCCAGGAGGATGGGGGTGGGTGGGATGAGAGGCGGCTCCTGGATTCCACAAGACCTCGACAGCAGCTGGTGGCTAGAGGTCACCGTCTTGGTTCCCTGGCACTGCAGATGCCACCTTTGCTGCTCCCTTCCCTATCCAGACCCAAAATGAATGATCACTTCCATGGACCAGAATCTCACCCCCTCACAGCCGTCTCCCTGCCCCCAGCAGCCAGGTCAGAAAGGCCAGCCTTCGCCGAGTTGAAATCTGCTTCCTTTAACTTCAACCGGGTGGGCCTCGCCACAGCGGGGGGTGTACACAGGCCAACTGGTCTGGCTCCCTCTGCCCTGGGCCCTCTGTGGGAGCATTGGGCGGTCACAGAGTCCCTTAACATCCAAACTGCCCTTTCGCTGAGGTCAAGTCTACAGGTCCTTACCGTCTCCCTGCCCTGGACAACTTAGGACTTCATTGTTACTACAAAAATAATTCACATTCGCTCACAGAAGAAAAATTGGAAATGACAGAAATTACTAAAGGGGAAAAAAATCCATTAGCCCCTTCCCAAACCGAGGTTCTAATTCTTAATGTGCATTTCAATGCATAGAAGCTGACACATTCCTTCATGGTTCCATTTGTACTGTACACATTTTCCCACCTACTTTGTAAGTCTGGTCATGTTACTAGATGTTCTTATACAACATGAATTTTAATAAATGTGCAGTGCATTATCCTATGGGTTCTACATCTATATATCCCAATATTATCTGCCTACTCCCTTATTAAATATTTAGGGTATCTCTGGTTATGAGGTTATTGGAAACACTACTATTCTGATGGTGCAGCTATTTCAATACTTTAGGAATTTTCCCTTCAGGTTTCCTGATGATGAGGTGGGAGTATAAAATACATGGAAACGTTTTGCCAGTAGTAACAGCCCCCTTAGTCCTAATATGGGGGATTGGCTAATTATGGCATTGCCATGGGGCAGGATACCCAGAAGCCTGCATGCAGTGATAACCCAAGACCTTAAACGTGTCTAAGAACAGGTTCCTTCATAGGTGTGCACTGTTCAAGG
Source organism: Ictidomys tridecemlineatus (assembly GCF_052094955.1). Lineage (NCBI taxonomy): Eukaryota > Metazoa > Chordata > Mammalia > Rodentia > Sciuridae > Ictidomys > Ictidomys tridecemlineatus. The sequence goes on along the minus strand of NC_135479.1, from coordinate 129,122,513 downwards.
GATCTGATGGGGGCTGTGGTTGCAGGGTGGGTTTTGTGCTCACTGACACATGCTCAAGCTGAACTGCTGAAACTCAGGTACCCCTGTTGATGGCAAGTCAGACACCATGACCATAGCTGGGTCTTGCACAGGTCTGACTACTGGCCAATGGGGAGGTGAGCTAGCTGGCAGGGCCAGAATGGTGAGAGGCCCTAGGGTGCAGCATCTTGGAATGGTTGAGGCTCTAGAAACAAGAACAAGGAGTGGGGGCCTGCCAGGGAGAGGGTTCCAGCGCAGGGGAGGAGTTCCTTTCCAATAAGCAGAACTGTCTGACAGTAAGCTGTTCCTTACTGGAGATGTTCAAGCAAAGTCTGGGCTATTTGAAGCAGTTCTTCCCCCTAATCCACAGTTCTGTACTGCCTGTGGATTAGCTCCCCAAGCCCTTAGTTATCACTGTCCCCATTCCACAGATGAAGGACTGGTGCATAGTCACACAGCTCTGAAGGACAGAAAAGAGAATAAACCAGTTTATCTTGCCTCAGACCAAATTTGTGACCCCCAGAGGTTATTATTACTTGTCTAGGCCACCGCCTCTGAATCAGTGTCCCAAAGCCAGCAGTGAAAAGAATTGACAATGGGATCAGGGACTCAGTGGCACTCCCATTTTCTGCTGTATAAACTAGGCCTCCTGGACCCTCATATGGAGAGTAGGAACAGTGAGAGCAGACCCAGACCCCTGCTCCCCACTGAATTTGGCTCCCCCAGCACCACACCAGCTGGTCTCTGAAATGTTCCACCTTCCAGCTCTAGAACCTGGCTCCAGCAACTGCATCCTGCCTTCCATCTTGCAAGATGCACCTCATCTAAAAGCAAACTGCTAAAGAAATTTAGAAAACAAAGAAAATGAACAAATCCAGTGATTCCACAGGTATCACAGCAGATGTGTGGTCACTCCTAACCCAGAAGTGTTGAGCTGGTATCCACCTCTTGACTTGCCTGGCTGCTGATTTCCATGTGAGGACTGACCTGCTTTGTTTGCCTGGTCACGTGGGCAAACAAGGAGGTCTGATCCCCAGCCATTCTGGGACTCTACCCAACCAGCTCCTTTCAGAGCCTCTTCCTCAAAATTCTCTGGGTTGTTCAGTGCCTTTGATCCAGGGTCTAGCTGAGACTTGCAAGAGGTGGCTGATGCAGAAACACGCCAGAAACAGTCAGGCCTGGTACACAGTAGGCACAGCTAGGCTTATAGTTTTCACTAATCCTCTTGGTCAGAGCCATCCATTTGTCTTCCTCTTCTCTTGGGCAGTCCCCCTAATTCCCTCTGATGTTTCTCTATCCTCTCTGTCTGGGCTCCTCCTCTGAGCCCTTTCTTCTCTGAGACCCCTGTAGCCATCCCAGGGCAATGGACTCAGGTTGCCAGACCCAAGGCTCAGCATAAGAGGCAGTTGGGAACAGAAGGACACACCCAGGGGTGGACCTGCTTCCCTAGGAGAAACAGGGCAGCAGATGGTTTGGACAGCTGGGCTTTAGAACCTGGCAGCTTCAGAAGCAAAGATTACTGACAGGCCCTGGCTCAGCTTACCTCCTGACACACCAAGGCTCCCTGAGTGCAGACCACCGACAGACACTGCTCTCCCTGCCCAGCCTGCCTGCCCCAGCTGTGCCACTGCCTAGGAGAAAAGGCGCCTTTGTTGACTCAGGGCCTGAAGCCCAGCCAGGACTACGGGTGGAGCAAGAGTGGCCCCAGGCACACGAGGGGGTTGGTACCGGCCAGCTGGACTCTTCTTACAGAACGTCCTTGGACCAGGTGCTCCCAACAGACACAAGGGACCTTGGCCTTCCTGAGCTCACCATCTAGCAGGGACATGGACAGAATTAAAAGGTCTCCTTTGCTCAGAGGGATAGGATGAAGTCCCACTCCCAGGACACGAAGCTGGGCTGTGCCAGCACTGTCATTTCCCTCCAAGGAGCTGGCTTTGTCCACAGAGACCACCCCTGCCCTCCCTGCAGCCTCACACTGGCTCATGGATTGGCTCCTCAATGCTCAGAGCCGTGCAAATGCCAGACCATCTAGTTTAAGGTCATTCAGAATCATTCTTTGCATAAGCTGAAAAGACAGCTTATGTACACAGGATACTGAGTGTTACTTTTCTTTCTCAATCATAACCAGATATGGAGGACCTTCATTGTGTTGAGCATTGTCCAGGCTGGTACTTCCTGTGGACATAAGAGGCCACCACTGACCTGAGCAGGAGGTGACTGGCCTTCACTGGCTCTCAGCCTGTGAGACCCCTCTAAGTAGCCTGCCTGTTGGAGGGGCAGCCGCAGGAGGATTTTAGGGGCCCTGGAGGCTAAACACAGAGAGTGCTGAAGGCCCAGTGCACACCAGCTGCTGATGGAGCTCTACCCTGAGCCTGTCACTCACCTGCATAAGTTTCTGCTGCTACTTTTAGGGAACAGGATGAGCCCAGGTTTCCAGTGGAGCACCCAGAGGTGAAGGGCAGAGTGGGTGCCTGTCTCGGGTACCTACCTTCTCTGCTAGTTCTGCCCACCTAAGGGGGATAAAGGACCACCTGGGGCTAAAGCAGGATCCCAATAGTGGACAGGCCCTGACATTCCAAGCAGCATAGGGGAGTGGCCCAGTGGCTGAGCCTGTGTAAGGCTATGATTCTATGCTCTGTTCCAGACAAGAATTTCAGGCTTGGACTGGAGTGAAACCCTCAAGACCCCCAAAAGCAAAACCAGCCAGAGTTATCACAACCCACACCTCCGGATGGGACGGCGGCACTGGGGCCAGCTTCCAGGTCAGGTGCTCCGGGGACCCTGGCCACAGAAGCCTTCCTTCCTGTGTGGGGATTAGGAGAGATTTTAGTGGATTTAAATGTTATGATCAGGGAGAGCAGTGCCCAGGAAGTTGTTCCTAACAGAAAACTAAGGTAACTGTCGTTAGCCAGATGGGTACCCCTCCAGTGCTGGCTTCTCTGGTGAGCAGGGGTCTCTCTGCCTCCTAAATCCCAACCTTAACCTCAACTACTAAGTTCCAGTGACATTCCTTCCAAATATGTGGCACTGGCCTGGGGGGCTGCTCAGTGTGGAGCACCTGCCTAGCCTGAGTAAAGTGTTGGGTTCCATCTCCAGCAACCCAATATGTGGGCCTCCATATAAAATGCAAGAGAAAATGGAAGGGACACGAGGATTGTTTCCTGATCCCACCCAAAAGAGGCTTCAGGGAGCAGAAAGGAAGGTTCACAGGCTGTGTCTAACCTGCTGCTGCAGCGACACTGCTCACAGTTGGCAGCAGTCCCCTTCTGACCTTCAGGTAGTAGTTCCAACTTCTGGACAATGCAAGGAATTCTTTTCCTGGAGCCAGGGGTGGGAGGGAGTTGAGAAAAACGCCCACTGATGTGGCCACATTTCATTTTTCAGGTCCCTGAAGTGAGGAAGAAGTTCACTCCTAACCCCTCAGCCATCTTTCAGGCGTCAGCTCCCCGAATTCTCAACGTGTGACTGTGTCAGCATGGAACGATGGCTGCTGGAATACTGCTGAGAAAGGAGCCTGGCTCTGTCCTCTGCTTTCAAGAGGAGTGTGACTGCCCGGGCTGAGGGCCTGGTGTGGAGCACAGGTGCAGATGGATGCAGCATCACCAACTCCTCGTCCTCCCACAAAGTGTGTGGGAGGCTTCACATCTGTTTTTAATTGCCATTTGGCCACTCTTCAGTTTTTAAATTTGAGGAACCTGAGAACCAATTCAGTTGTGAACTCAGCTGTCCATGGGGCTGAGGAATATGGACGCAGCAGCTTCTTGGCAGAGCCAGTGATGTCCACTTTGGGTGGTTTTCCCAGGATGCATGAGAATTTTATTAATTTTATAACCTATAGTAATCCCAGGTGATATCCTTGGGTCTTTCTCTGATGGCCCATGTTTCAGAACTCAGGTTCCCACCTGCATGTGATTCATGAGATGCTGAATAGCTAAAAGAGGTTTCCAAAAGAAAATAGTACCAATCACAGGGTTTTGATGTCAAAAACATAATTTCTTTATAGCCAAGGTGGCCTTCATGCTTCAACAAAACATCTTGGGGTGAGTGAAATATTTAAAGACTAACAATGACCCTGCGGTAGTTTTCTACAGGCATAGCCCCCTATTGTGTTTCAATTTCCCCTAACACAGGGATGACTAAACAGAACAGCTGCACACACTGAGCAGGAATTGGTGGCATTTGCCTCACATCATTAAGAACCTTAGAACATGATCTCTACAGGGGCCCCTGCCCTCAGGCCTACTCTGCACACTTAGTGACAGGAGGCTCATCACTGCTGCAGGGAAAGCTGCTCCCATCTTTGAAAGGCTCTCCTGTCTCCATAAATTCTAGCCAGTGTGGCTGCATGGAACAAGCAGGGTCTCTTCTTTGCACAGCAGCCTTTCAAACACTTGAAGGGGTCTTGTATCCCTTCTTGAAAAATAGAGGCACAAGCTTGGGACAGTTTTGGTAAGGAAATTTGAGCATTTCCCGTGGCTCTTCTTCCTCTTCAGCAGTGGCTCTGGTCTGCTTAACGTTAAGGCCTGCGGTGGAACTGGTTTCAGATCACAGCAGGCTCAGAAGGGCCATTTCCAGCTCAGGCTGCCTGCCAGTGTCCCCTCAGAGGTGCTAGCTCTGGCAGGCAGGGCCCTCCCTCACTCCAGCTAAGGCAATGCTTGGATGACAGTCATTTTAAAGGGAGAACAAACCATATGCTTACACAAAGGGTTCTACTGCTTTAGACTTTACTGGTTTGCATGTTCGATGTTTCTGGGCGGAGGAGACTGCCTGCTGGGCATTCTGTGGGGGCCGAGCAGCTTAACTGTACAATCTGACTTTACTAAAATGCAAAAATGCACGCTTTCAATTTCTTATTTTTTTAAATTATAAACATGAGTCTCTCTTCACATATATTGTCCCATCTCCAAGTAATGACTTTAATGTGGCTCCTTCTAGTGTCCCTTGGAGGCTTATAAAAGCTGAGCTCTTCTTGCTGTGGGCTGCAAGTGACACTGGTGTTGGTGGCACACAGAACCCACTAGCCTCCCTGCTATACTTCAGTCCTTCCCATTGCCATTCTGGAATCCAGGGACATGGACCCATGATGCTAGTCTCAGGCTCAAACCCTGTTTCTTCATGACCAGCTGGGATTGGAGGGTGCTTCCATTTCTTCATGTGGACAGTTAGCTGCCACCACTTCCCCTGCGCTGGCTGGCCAAGAGCCCTCATGTTTGTGCACAGGGTGTTGGGGGTGGGGTGAGCTCCATATGGTAACACCAAGCACAGCTGCTAGAATAATTCTTTCCAACCTAAGCCCCCCTTCCCTGGGCACCTCTATTCCTGCCTGTAGCCATTAACACCCTGTGCCCCATGCTGCACCCTGCCTGAGGTCACACTGTGCACCTGGCAGTGCTCTTTCCATCCCAGAGCCAGCCTGGGAGGTCCATGATTCTTTGACCGTAAGGGACACATCAGCTCTGTTGCACCTTGGCTGGGAAAAAGCAGGCCTTCCTGCACCACAGGAGCTTGAACTCTGCCAGGCCAACTGCATGCCAAGAACCTTCCTGCGATGCGCTACCCCACGCAATGCCACAAACATCCCACCTTCTCAGCCTTCCCCAGGAGACTTCCCAGGTGCCTGAAGGAAGTCCCTCCCACTCACTCTAGGTCTGAGTAAATCCTCACATACCAAGTGCATGACCCAAGAATTGCCTGAATCAAGTCTCAGCTCTGTGCTTCCAACCTGTATCTATCTACCTACACGGACAATGCCCGGGAACAGGGAGAATGCATTATACTAGTAACAGATTATCATCTCTAAGAGGGGAGTCATGGGGAACATTTTACACTTTATTATACTTGCTAAAATTTAATTAACCATTTTTGTATTCTGTACAGAAAGTTTTTAAAAATAAATGCAATTCAGTCTGTTCAGCTAATTTTAGCAACTCAAAGAGTGTTCAGCATTAATTATTCCATTACCAAGAGACCACTGTGGGAGGAGCCTCTGTCAGCTATAGAGTGCACTACAAGGTCCTTCCACATGTCCAGGAGTCTTGAAACTGTGAGATCAGTGCCCCACCTCTCTGTACTTCAGGGAACAGAACTCCAGGACCTTCGGTGAAACCCTAACACTGCTTTTGAGAAATGCTAGATCTTACCAGGGAATGCCCTGCAACCCACCCCAGGCAGATGAGCTGGGGTTGTAGCTTAGTGGTAGAGTACTTGCCTACTATGTGTGAGGCCCTAGATTCAATTCCTAGTACCAAAACAAACAAAATAAAAGCAATCAGGCAGATGGAGGAACTGTTGGCCTCACTCACAGTGGGTTCCTTCAGTCAGTAGCAGGGAGTCCCCAGTTAAGCACTGTCTATGACATGGATCTGTGCTCTGCAGCTCCTGTCCCAAACCCTGAGACAATTAACATTTGGGCCTGAGCATGCCCCATCCTTACTCCACCAGTCCACTCAACTTTTTTTTTTTGGTTCTGGGAATTGAACACAGGGGCACTCTACCACTGAATCACATCCCCGGCCATATTTTGTATTTTATTTAGAGACAGGGTCTCACTGAGTTGCTTCGCCATTGCTGAGGCTGGCTTTGAACTCTTGATCCTCCTGCCTCAGCCTCCCAAGCTATTGGGATTAGGCGTGAGCCACCATGTATGGCCTAGTCAACTTTCTTGACTTTGACCCTACACAAAGTCCACCACCAGCAAGTGACCTCTCTGCACTGTGTCACAATGTCTCCTGCAGAAATTACCACCTTCAGAGACCTAAGCTCTCAGTTTTTTAGCTCTAGCATTTCTGTTTTAGCTCATGATAATAGCAGACGGTAGGGCTGCAAAAGGAGAAACTTCTTTTAGACCCCAGCACATACCAATTTTACTTTGCCAGATAAACTGGTGTGTTCCTGTGCTGGACAACAGGAGCTGCCTGCCTCTCTACCTTGGCTTTCAGGAAACTCTGGAGCTCACCCATACAGTCCTCTTCCTCTGAGCCATCAGAAACAATTATGTCCATGGTCAAACATGTACCTTCCAATTTTTTTTTTAGACTATTATTTAAGTGTAATCCTTTATCTTGCATGGTTGCAAATTCTTCTTGGAAAGAAGTAGAGGAATTCATTTTAAATACACAAATAAAAGGCTATACCTCTCCTCATTTCAGTGCTTTCTGACCTACCCCAAGAAACAGCCTTGGTATAATACTTCCAACTCAGAAAAACCATTATAAATACTAAAAGATTTATTGTAGGCATTTTTGTTATACAATGTGTTACACATTATGACACAAATACATTTAACACACGAGACTATTAAATCATTTAATACTTCTTTTGCAAAAAGAAATTTCCTTAGGCTTTCATATCTATAATAAATGGATCTCTTCCCACTGGGAAGAGAACACACCCTCAGGTCTCACTCGCAATCTACTTGCTAAATGCATCTGGGCCTAATGTACTCAACTACATTTTTAAGGGCATGCCCTTTGCCCTACTGAGTGGATTTCCTTTTGCATTTGCAACTCTCAGATGCTGAATTTAGAAAGGCAGATTTTATTCAGCCACCACTCTGCTTTCTTTTCCTGACACAAATATCTGTGAGACCCATGAAAATATGAATTATGTTGCTTGGATACGTTTCTTTGACTCAGAGGTTTCAGATTTTCTTTGAATAGAGTAAGAGCAGGTTTCTGAGAATTAAGTTCTTTCCTTTGCCCTCCACACAGACCGCGTTAGTAACCCTGGAGCGGATCCCTCCAGTGGGCTGGATACCTGGCAGTGGCACTGCCACACTTCCTTCTCCTGTCTGCTCTTCCTTCCCACTGAGGAGGCTTCCCTGATGGATACAAGTCACTCTCTCTGCTTCTGAGCACTGGCATCCCTGTATCTGGGCCTGAGCAGTTATTTCTCCAACTTTAAGGCACTCACAGGTATTTCTTTTGAACCCTTCTCTTCTTGGGGAAAATTTCTTGACCGAGAAGAACAGGACAATAGGTTCAGCATTAGGACAACGATCCCAGCAGAGCCTGTCCAGGAGCTGCTCCCTGGCCACTTGACATCTGAGCTCCTGTGTAGAACCCAGATCTGCCTGGCAAACATATGACAAATTGGTACACTCATGCCAGGGACCCAGGGTTGTGGATGTTGTCTACTGTAACACCTTCTCTGGAACCCCACTGGGACCCATCCATTCCTTGACACTGTGCTGCAGTGATGTTCCTGTGTTCCACAGTAAAGGATCCTGCCCAGTCTACAGTCCAGGCCTCTGTGGCTTCTGTAAGGCGCCACTTCTTCCTTTAGCTGACTCATCTGGTCTACGAGGGCAGGCCCTCCTCACACCATGGCCAGGCAGGAACAGAAAACCACTCATTGAGAGTGAAACACAATCCCTTCTCAGGATGACCCCAGCTCACAGAGGGGGTAACCTCGGGCCTGCCAGACTTGTTTCCCTTCTCCTGGGGATCAGGCCCAAGGTGCCCCCAGGAACACAAAAGGAAGGGAGGGCCTGGTACTCTCAGAGGCCTCCTGGAGCTGGTAGAGAGGGTGAGGAAACCCAAGGTGACAAAGCACCCATCCAGCTTGGCTTCTCTCCAGATTCAGGGAATAGACTTCTGTCCTAAGAGGGCTCCAACTGGAACCCAAGGCTCTGGTGTCATGTTCGGGCAGAGGCAATGGTTTGGTAGCCATGATATTTCAGGCACACAGAAAACAACCTCCTTTCCAGAACAGGAGAGTCGCCATAGTCGCGCACTTCAGCTCCATCTTCAAGTCCTGATCTGCTAGCGGCAACGTCACTGTGCTCACTGATCCTCGTTCGAGACACCCATGTGCTTGTTGGTGAGGAAGTCCAGGAAAGGAATGCTGCAAATGGCCTGGTGAATGTTGCTCACTGTAATTTCTTTGGGAATCCTGGTCAAAAACATCCAAAGGGTGTTATTACATGTAATTCTCCCAAACATATCTAATAATAATCTACTTGATTAACTTACCCAGGACCAACCCCTGCACAGGCCCTATGGAAGGGGATAATGAGTGACAAGCTACAGCTCAGAGGTTAGGGAGAGCCAGGCGCATTCTCTCTCTGACCCCCTTTCCACCCTGATGAACAATCTGGCCTGTCTCCAACCACAGTCCTACTCAGGCCTCAAATCACAACTCCCAATCATAGGAAGTAAATGGGCTTCAAGTTGGCTGCATGATTAGGAATAAACCCTATTAAGGACTAAGAAAAGAGAGAGGAAGTAAAATGAAGAGCAGAAGAGGATGACATGCTTGTCATTCAATCTTGGCAGACAAAAGGCTGAGTCAATGCCTCGTAGCGCTCCAGAGCCACATTCCCCATCTCTCAGGAAGACAGGAGAGGGAGTCATGCCAAACCAAGTGTGAGGTTAAATGTTCTTGTTCAAAACACTCAAGTCTCTGTATCTCCAGTGTCAGACCCTGGAGGTGAACTGGGCCTCAGAAGGCACATGTTTCGCTCCCAGGTTTCAATCAAACAATGAGCATGAATGAAACTCTGTCTCCCTTTTTTTCCCCCCTTAAAACGTCTATGCTCTCTGATGTATGATAATCCTAGGTTTTATATAATATTCTTCTGATTTATGACTCTTCATGTCCTCAGGCCCTTTGTTACAATACTATGAATTCACAACAGCCTTTGGTATAACAGGATAAAATAATATTCACTTCCTTAGAAAGGAAAGCAGGATGTGGCTTATCTATCATTCCCACATGATCTTGGAAAAAAGCTATATTCAATGACCCAAAGAAAAATAGTCAGCAGAGCAGAGAGATGAGACTGGGGGCTACACAGCCAGCAAAATTTGTGTCTGGATTTATGTTTATCATCTATTTGCTGTGAAGGCCAGGGAAGATTGCCTTCCAAAGCCTAGTTTTCCTAAAAGGGGAAGAATAGGCCTGCAGTAAAAAATAAATTAGGCAATAACCACCACCACAACAACATATAATGCTTGGCCCTAAGGTCTGACCCATATTGTCTTTAATTGCAAAGAGCTATTAGTGTTCTACCCTGCAGAACAGAAAAGTGTCCTGGGTGGCTGTGGAGTAATGGCCAGGAGGGTATAGACTCTCTGGCAAGTGAGCACAACCAAGAGGTTCTCTCAAAACAACAGAGTAGACCCTTTAGTCTATCTGGCTCTAAGAAAGTTCCAAGCATTGACAACCCTATCTCCTAGAGGGCTGACTTAAGTATTATTATGGTTTGGATATGAGGTGTCCCCCAAAAGCTCCTTGTTCATGCAAGGATGTTCAGAGGTGAAATGATTAGACATGTAAGAGCTGTGACCTCATCAGTCCATTCTAGTTTGAAGGAACTGACTGGGTGGTAACTGTAGGTGGGTGGGGCATGGCTGGAGGTGGGTCACTGGGGGCATGCCATTGGAAGGGTGCATCTTTCCTGTGTCCTCTTCCTCCACACCTTCACTCCTTCCCTCTCTTGATCTCCCTCTCTGCTTCCTAACCCTACCATGAACTGAGCAGCTTTCCTTCTGCCATGATGGGTTGCCTCACCTTGGGCCTAGAGCAAAGGGTTGATCGTATGAACTGAGATCTGAAACAGAGCCCTGAATAAACTTTCCCTCCTCTAACTTGTTCTTGTCAGGTATATTAATCACAGTGAAAAAAGTTAACTAAAGCAACATCTTCGTGGGCAAAGAAATGGTTAGGAAATGTTTACATACTTCACATCACCAACCAGAGATACCTGTTGTGTGATGCTGTCTGGTATCCAACAGCCAGGGCCTGTCTCAAGATATCATTCACCAGCTGTTCTGTGGCCTGCAACAGAAGATGCTGTTATTCTCAAAATGGCCACCTGCCTTCTGACAAGAAGGGATGCATCTGACCCCACCCTTTACCCCAACTTTTGAAACAACTGTAATTAAAGATTAAAAAATCCTCAAGGAAAACTTAAAAGTCTGAGTAATAGACCATAAATGTAGAGTTCATGATTCTGAAAAATTATCAACTAGGATTGTTTTCATTAATCAGACATTATTTTTAAGGAAAATAAGTGAGGGCTGCTACTGAGGCATTTATTGTTGGAGGAGATCCATCAGGGAAGAGGATCAGGGTGGGTATGGAAATTGTGGCTTTTCCATCCTCTTGTCCAGGGACAGTTGTAGCTGTTTTGCTATGGTCCCATGCAGAAAAAACCCCCAGGGCTCTGTCTTTGCTATTTTCCAAACAATAAGAGCACTGACTCTCACCCCAGGATACTTTCTTTTTGGTACCAGGGAGTGAATCCAGGGGTGCTTATCCACTGAGACACATCCCCTTTTTATATTTTGTTTAGAGCCAGGGTCTCACTAAGTTACTTAAGGCCTTGCTAAGTTGCTGAGGTTGGCTTTGAACTTGCAATCCTACTGCTTCAGCCTTCCAAGACCCTGGAATTACAGGTGTAAGTCACCATGACCAACTTTCACCCCAGAATACTTCTTAAGAAGTATCTGAAATGACACAAAAATATCTGTAGAGCTGGGGTGTAGCTCAGTGGCAGAGTACCTGCCTAGCTTGTGTGAGGCCCAGCACCACAACAAAAATAAAAACAATGGCTGGGGATATAGCTCAGTTGGTTGAGTGCTTGCCTTGCATGCATAAGTTCCTGAGTTCAATCCCCAGCACCAAAAAAACCACAAACAAACAAACAAACAAAAACCTCCAGTCTGGAATAGACCATCCTGCCTGGTGGCCCCTCAGTGCCAGCAAGATCTGTATCTGGATTTACGTTTATCATCTATTTGCTGTGAAGGCCAGGGAAGATTGCCTTCCAAAGCCTAATTTTCTGTTTCTAAAAGGGGAAAAATAGGCCTGCAGTAAAAAATAAATTAGGCAATAACCACCACCACAACAACATATAATGTTTGGCCCTAAGGTATGACACATATTGTCTTTAATTGCAAAGAGCTGTTAGTGTTCTACCCTGCAGAACTGAAAAGTGTCCTGGGTGGCTGTGGGGTAATGGCTATACCCCAGCTCTACAGGCCACAGCTGCAGTTCCTAGTCCCTCTGCCACCAGCAAGCACCCACCTTTAAGATCATGTCTTCTATGACGGACGCATACACATTCTTGTGCAATGCCACAGGCTGCAGGGTGATCCCAATCTGGAAAAGCAGAAGAAAATAATTTGTTCCCATTTCTACATTAAAAATAGCATCTTTCCAAAAGCAGACTTTTCTAACACCCTGAGATGCCTGGCTGGAAGAAGGGTTCCACAAATATTCAGACAAAACTTAATCCTGTTTTTACTTCTAAATCTCTTTCATGGGGGAACATGGCTGGGATTTGTCATGAATTCTGAGTGGAAACCCTAGAATCGACTCAATGGCCCTGTTTGCAAGAGGTAAAGATGTACTTGGAATCTGTACATCTTTACTTGGTCCCATTTTTCATCCTTTCCTATAATGGAGACAAACACTGTCTTTTACTTTGGATCCTGAGCAGCTGACAGGCGACAGATGCTAAGAACTGCTAAGTTTCATCAGGTGGACAAACAGCTCTCTTCTGTATCACAAGGGTAATATGCATCATGTCTATATGACAGGCAGGCACTCGGGAGCCATAAAAACATTAGTTAAAGATTACCCACTGAAGTATAAGTGAAATCATGACATGCTTCATGAAGAAAAGGTTCTTGTCCTGAGGCAGGAGACTAAAGGAGAAGACAAGTAATAAACTGTCTACATCTAGCCATCTTTACTTCAAGTCCACGTTCAACCATCAACCTTTTCATGTGTAATTTTCTTGCCCAAGAACTCTGAGGTAGGAAGTGGGAAGTGCGGCAAGCATACCTGAGTTACTAGGCAGAAGTAGATCAGACATTTACATCGACATCACCAGGCAAGTCTGAGGTCTGAGTTTATGAGGCTGAACCTGCATATCTCATACCTGCTCTGTTATCTATCAACACCAGAGGCCACAGGCCCCTACCTTCTGTGTGACTTCACCAACAAATTCAGACCCTGGAGTTGGTGGCAGGTAGAATTTCATTTCTTCTTGTTTCTCTTCCTGCTCCTTTTTGATGTTTATCTTTAATGGCTCTGGGAGGTTGAGGATGTCCACCTCCTCCTCATTTTCTGGTTCTCTCTTCTGAAACTGCTGCAGGTCCTCCAGTTTCCGGCAGAGGTTGTCAGCAGAGGAGAAAGATGACGGGCATTCTAAATGAGAGGTAATCAGTCTTATGACAGCTGTGGTGACAACAGAAAAGGGCTTTCAATCTACATGGACCAACAGTTTGAGGAAGGCAGATAAGTCTCAAGGGAGCTGACCTTCTTTCCAGTTCTAAAGTTCCATAAATCTATCAAGATGAGAACTAGTATTTCATGAGGTGGATGAGAAGACAGGACCCATATAATTGCTATCTAAGACCAGAAAGTGCATAATTCTGACTTCTACCACCAAAAAAACAAAACAAAACAAAAAAACAGGCCATCCCTAGACCCCTGAGTATTAAGGATTGAACTGTTTTTCTTTATCTTTTATTTATTTTAGCTGGGGGAGGTGGTACAGAAGGAGTGGTACCAGGGATTGAACCCAGAAGCGCTTAACCACTGAACCACATCTCCAACCAGTTTTATATTTTATTTTGAGACAGGATCTTGTTAAGTTCCTGAGAGCTTTGCTAAGTTGCTGAGGTTGGGTTTGAACTTGTGATTCTCCTGCCTCAGCCTCCCAAGCTACTGCGGTTATAGGCATGCACCACCACGCCCAGCTTTTCTTCACCTTTTAAATCTGGGAAATTCAGCAATGCACAGTGAAGAATATAAAAAACTACCCACATCTTCTCTGCTCAGACAGCAGTACTGCTGATATTTAGTATGCACCACGCCCCTGGTTTTAATAAGCTTTTATAAAAAAGCCTGAGTGTGAAGACAGTAAAGTCAGTTCCAGGACACTTCTTTCACTTCATAGATGAGTAGGTGAGGTTCAGATGAGTATAAGGTGAGGTTATGAAACCCAGCAAGATGGTGGCAGGGCATTTGGCTCCTGGCCTTTTGTTTTATTGACTGGATTCTAACAAATCAGCAAACCATGCTAACAGAAAGCCTAGCACATGGAAAAACCTGTGCTTTCCCTAATGCACCAGTGAAACACTGTGGCAATCAATGCAGTGTCTGCCCATCAAAGAGTTTAGAGGCGGAATCAGACAGCCCCTCATGGTGTCAAGTGCTTCAGAAGATCAAAGAAAGGAAAGGTCAACTTGCACAGGGTTCTCACAAAGTTTCCTGGAGAAAATGAGACTTATGCTAAGTCTTAAAGGGGCCATGCCTCTGTGCTCCACATTCCCTCAGTCCCTACTTGAAAGTAAGACTCAAAATGCTCCTCCTCACCAGTTACCTTTTATGGGCTGCCCCGACCATAATATAGCAGTTGTTTCTTTATTCTGTCATCTACATTATTATTCACATCCTATTGGGTGGTGTAATTCCTAGGTAGGTGTGGAGATAAAGTAACAGATAAGCCATAGGCCCCAAGGAAACAGGAAGACTTGTCAATGGGGGTTGAGGGTGGGGTCCTACAGTTCCAAAGGAAGTAGAAATCATTTCTATTTGGAGGGAGGAGGTGGATTAGGAATCTTCAAAGAAGAGATGATACTGAGGTGGGGACTCCCCAAAAGAGCATGCCTGCCAGATGGCACAGCTGAACACTCTTGGCTAGCAGGCAACATTTGTCCAGGGGGCATGACAGGGGGCAGGCAAAGGCTGCTGCCATCTCTTAGATGAAGGATGAAGCACTGAACTTGGCCAGGGCCGAGGGTGGCAGAGCCCTGAGGCTGGCAGAACCCTTGGGAGAGGCTTACCTGGTTCGCTATCAATCTGGGTCAGCACATCCTCAATGGAGTCCCCATCATTTCTCAGGCTCTCGGGATCTGGAGGGGTGTAGCCATGGCAGCGGCACCAGTGAGCAATGTGCTTAGTTTTAAGGGGAGTGAGGTGGTGAAATCTTGGATTTTTCTCCAGTATCTCCTGTAAGACTTTTCGCATTGTCATTGCTCTTTGCCACTTAAAAAAAAAAAAAAAATTGAAACATAATTAAATCCTTCAACCTAGTAGTTGTGTATTGAAATAAGTCATGCAATTAAAAATCACTGTACTAACTTCTAATATTAGAATCATTTTTGTCTAAGGAAAAAAATGGACTCTATAACTTTCCAGTCTGGGGGACAAAAAAGGGAAAAGAACCTCCATTGGTTCCCTAATGCTTATAAAATAAAACAGAAACTCCAAGGATTGGCATGTAAAGCTTTTCACCCATCTCAACCTGAGAGTCCCCATGTCCCATCCCCAAACCAACCGCACTGACCTTCCTCCACCACTTCCTAACCAGGTCTCTGTTTACTTATAGCCCCACTGTCTCTGTCACAGGAGCTGCCACATTTTAAGTACTCAAAATATTTGAATTCATTTTTATACTCTGATATTCATAAAAAACTTTTTAGAAATGTGAGAGATGTTTCCATACCAAGGCAGGAAAAAAAAGCAGGCCTTTCAAAGGCAAGCTATATGTCTTTGAGGAATAAGATTTTTAACTGAGGAAAACATTTTAACATCAAATATTTTAGCAAAATATGCTGCAAATTTTACCACTGTTCCGTGACAGTCAGAAGGCATGGTGTTTTGCACAATTGGCTTTCAGTGGCTGCATATGAAGAGGCAGACAACAGCTTACCTCAGCGGCTCTTCTTTTCCCAATGTTCCAGCCATAATACTGCTCCACAGACTTGGCAGAGAAGCAGCTGGCATCTTCACCTAGAACGCACACACCCCACAACTGAATAAAGCTGTTGTGATTCAGACCAACCCTCATTTGCTGGAGGCATGTCCCAGAGTTTCTTCAGGTCTTTTTACGGGACATACATTCCTAATTGAGCAAAACTGAAGTGTAGCACAAAACAGAAGGGTTCTCCTGATGAGAGAAGGCCTCCTTGTACTCAAAGTAACTCCCGCCCTGGGAAACTGACTTCTTGATACAGACAAGTAATCTACCACCATGAAGCTATTAAAATAAGTGCTAATCACACTCCCCTAGGAGCTCTGGCCTTGCTATCAACTCTGGCAACAAACCATAGCTCTTCACAGTTTCAGTTTTGTTTTTATTTTTTGAGAGAGAGCCTTGCTAGATTGCTCTGCCTGGTCTCAAACTCGGGATCGCCTGCCCAGGCTCCTGAATAGTTAGGATTCCAGGTATGCACCACTGGGCCTCTTACCCATAAAATGGGAAAGCTGAGAAAGCTGATTTTTTAACTGCCTAATATTATTTATCTGTAACTAATTTTTTTAAAAAGAGATTTTGAATTTTCTTCTGCTGGACCGAGAAACTGTCACTGAAAATTTATTTATTTAAAAAAAGATTTTTTTTAGTTACAGGTGGACACAATGTTTTTGTTTTACATTATGTCGTGCTGAAGTTCAAACCCAGTGCCTCACGCATGCTAGGTGAGCACTTTACCTGAGCCACAAGCCCAGCCCTGAAAATTTATTTTGAGCTACCTCAGAATAAACCCTCAAACGTCCCCAAACTTTAACTAGGGCGGGGGGGGGGGAGTGTAATTTCTTTGTCTATTCAGTTAGAGGAAAAAAATTGTAAGGTGGTCTGAACCAGCCTATCATTTTAAATCATACAAAATTAAGTGGCTGGAGGACACTCGGCTGCATGCCTGCCCCCAGAGATGCTCAGGATGATCTCACCCCAGCAAACACCTACATAGCCATCAGAGATCTAGCCCTCAACCAGGACTGTAGATTCTGTCAGAATAATGGGGGCTAAGATGGAAATCATTCAATCTGAACAACAGGAAAGACTTCATTTCGGAGGTCTTGAAAATTGTGTGTGTTTGTACCAGGTGAGTGAATTGAGTTTAGAGGAAGGATGAATAGTCTTAAAGTCACACAGAACTGGTCTGCACGCGGCCTCAACACCCAGAGCCAAGTGCTTGAGTAAGTTACCTAATGTCTTCACCCCAGCTTCCTCATTTGTGAAGGGAATATGCCACCACCTGTCACATAGGAGATGGTGGCTAAGACAGCAAATGTCATGAGCGCCTGTGGGGTCTGGCACGCTGTAGGCAAATGTTATTTTTTCCCCTTTCTAATAAATAGTAAAAAGCTAATGCACAGTTAAATATTTTATAATTTACATTAGAAATGTAATAAATTTATTCTACAATGAAAATGGTTAAAGACTAGCTGGATGACTAGGACACTGTGAATTTTCAGATCCTGCAAAGCAGCCATTTCTAGCTAAAGCCTCTTAAGATAATAATTGCCATACAGTATTAACTTACAATACCAAGTGACTTAAGTGGACTCAATATCCCAAGCAGTTCAAAACTTTAAAAAAATGCATTCATATACTCAGTACAAATGTCTTACTTTTTGCAGTAATTAATGGAATCTTCTTTACTACCGCTGTTAACAGTTGCTGGATAGTCTCCAAATGGTCTATCCTGAGAAGGATAAAAGAAAATAACTGGATAAATACACATAGCAGTTTCTAACCACACACACATATAATTATATACACAATTTCTCTTTTACATACACAATTTCTCTTTTTAAAATTAAAACCATTATGTGGGTATATTTTTCTTTCTATAGATAGCCTTCTTCATAAAGGAAGAGTGTTCTATGCTTAGAAAGAAACTATCAAGAATAAACAGATTTTAGTTATACAAATGTACACATTTTAAAAATAAATAGTAACATGATCTTTTTGCAAGGTGATCAGAAAAATTCTACCATACAAATGCAGGTCACAGGGTTACAAGGTGATGCCGCTATCTGTCATGTTAAAGTGGCTAAGCATCGATTGTCCTAGAAATTTGAGATACTCCAAAGTATGTGGTCAGAGTTAGGTTCCTGATGTCAAAATCAGAAAACCTCAGAACCTGGGTGCAATGGCTCACGTCTGTAATCTCAGCTACTCTGGAGGCTGAAGCAAGAGGATCACAAGTTTGAGGCCAGCCTCAGAAATTTTAAAATTTACAAGGCTTAAAAATAAAATGAAAAAGGCTGGGGATATAGCTCAATGGTAGAGTGCCCCTGGCTTCTATCCCCAGTACCAAAACAAACCAAAAAAACAAGAAAGCCTCAAGCAGCACTTTTAGACCAAAGTGTGCACAGCTCACCGAGAAGCAACTCTGTAAGAACAGGGTGGAGCCAGTACAAAATTTGAACACACTGGAGTGATTTTAGCCTGAAAAACTTTGTCCATTTATCAGATAAGCACCTCTGGCAAGCTTGATGAAGGGAGTTCTGTAACCCTACCTGCTGTAAATCAAGTGTATCACTGTATAAACGAAGGCTCTTCAGCTGTGCAGGGGCTTAGCCCTGTGCACACATACTCAACTGTCACAGGCATGATTTTAAAAAAGCATCATAAAAATACCCATTGCAGAACTCCTTTAGAAAATATTAGAATATTTACTTAATGACATAGTTTCCCAGTTCAGAACTTTCTTCCGTTTTCACTGCTGTCTGACCCTCCTGAGAGAGGCAGCTTGGCCCGGGAGTCTCTGGTTCAGTCTTCACTACAAGAACAACAAAGAAAGAGCTGTCGGGTCAGGCAGTGCAGGGACACGTGCAGGCAGACAAAGCTCTTCCACTGGAGCTCAGTGAGGAAACTGCCCCTCCAGCTGCTGTGGGGACGCAGCCAGAAGACTGAGATGGCTTCTGTCACCGCAGGGCCAGCACACAAGGGAAGAACTGTTAGCTTGGGTCTTGGGGGAGCAGCTCCAGGCTCATGACAAGGTGAGGGCAATAAAATGGCTTTTTAGATATTTCTTAAAGGGCCACAAACACTGTTAGGTAAGATCTCTCTCTCATAGTCACACACACTCACAACAATGAACAATGCCACATGAAAATATAGCTAGCTGGCCTATTATTATTACTTTTTCAACATCATCTCTTCATTAACTTTTGGCATTTTCCTAGAGTTCTGAGATACAAGGCAGAAAGCAAAAATCAGATCAATTGTGCTTAGAAACTTCCAAGCTAATCATATTAGGCTTTCAATATTACAAGTTGAGCATACTTAATTCAAAATCCAAAATTTTTTGAGTACCAATTTGATGCCAAAGTGGAAAATCCCATCCCACAAAACTGTTTCATGTATCAAATTATTAAAAATACTGTATAAGCTGGGTGTGGTAGTGCACCCCTGTAATCTCAGTGACTTGGGGGGCTGAGACAGGAGGATTACAAGTTTAAAACCAGCCTCAACAACTTAGCAGCCCTAAGCAACTTAGTGAGACCCTGTCTCAAAAAATAAATTAATTAATAAAAGGTTGGGGATGTGGCTCAGTGGGCAAGCACTCCTGGGTTCAATCCTCAGTATCAAAACCAAACCAAACCAAACCAAAAAACTGTATAAAATTACCTTCAGGCTATATGAATAATGTATACATGAAACATAAATCAACTTCTTGTTTAGACTTAGTCCCAAGGTATTTCTCATTTCATTATGTAAATATTGTATTCCAAAATCTGAAATCTGAAACACTTCTGGTCTCAAGTATTTTGGATAAGGGATACCCAGATTGCACTAAATCTACTGATAGAAGACAGCAATGGCTCAGGAGCATGTGCCTTCCTTTCTTTCTACTGTCTAATTTGATTTGAAAAATCATGATTATACAGCTACTGCTTCTGTCCCAGCTACCCTGCCTCCATTCTCTTTCCTTGACAACCCACTCGGAACATCAACATTAGGTAACTTTCCAAAAAAGACTTCAGTGTCATCAGCCCACTCAATATTCTTCAGTAATTCCCTTTAACAACAGGGATCTACAACTGAGATATACATCTTTTTTCTTCTTCACTGATGCATAGCAAGCATTCAATAAACAAACCCTGAGTTCAAAAAATTTTAGTATACATACACCTGGGTACCCACCATTCAAATCAAGATGTATCCTTCCTGCCTCTGGCAGCCTACCTTATGCTTCTGGCAGTTCATTTCAGACAAAGATGTCTACCTTTTGCCCATTTAAAAATCTGTAGTTCTGGAATCATATTGTGCATGCTTTTTTTGTGTGTGTCAACACCATTTTAGCTATTATGAGTAGCAATGCATGCCTTTTGGTTGACATATGCATTCATTTCCTAGAAGTGGATTTGCTGGAACTGGAACATAGGATGGGTATTTAACTTTATTAGAAACTGCCAAACTGGTTTTTAAAGCAATTGTTTCAATTTAGAAACCACCAGCAGTGTATCCAAGTTCCAGCTGCTTTACATCCTTGCCAACACTTGATATTGTGAATCCTTTTATTTTAGAGATTCTGGTCTATTACTATGCTTTTATTTACTTTTCCTTGATAACTACTGAGGGTGAATACTTTTTCCTTATGAGCTATTTGGATATCCTCTTTTGTGAAGCAACTGTCCATATTTTTTTTGCTCATTAAAAAAAATTAGTTTCAGCTGGGCGTGGTGGCACATGCTTATAAATGATGATAAGCATGGTTCTACTTACAAAAACAGGAAGTAGATCTCAGTCAGCCAACCCTGTGTTAGGTGAGTACTTAGTAAGTTACAAATACATCTCTTTCTGAGAGTCTCATGACATCCTGGCATGTTTGAAAGCAGCCCAGAATAGTGGTAGACACATATTATTTCAAATTCTAACTTCACTGCTTTCTAGATTCAAGAAATATATACTTAATATCTCCAAACTTGCTTCCCATCTGCAAAATAGGCATAGAGTGGGCAACAGCTACGCTGAAGTATTGGAATAAGAGCCTGCGATGGCCATGAAGCAGCTAGAATGGTGCTTGGCACACTGCAGGCTCTGAACACAAGTAGCTATCATTACTGGACACATTATACATGGCAAGTGTGTTGCTGAAATTCATATTATTGCTTTTTATTGTTGTTGTGACTTTGGGGACTGAACCCAGGGATGCTTTTACACTGAGCTATATCCCCAGTCCTTTTTATTTTTTATTCTCAAGTCTCCATCCTTCTTGTCACTATACTGAGCAGCTGGGATTACTGGTGAACACACAGTGCCTGGCTACTGCCTTATTCTTGTCGTCAGGAAAGTACCCCTGCAAGATCACCAGTCTTGTCCCTCCTTTACTATAACTGGCTCCCTAAATGAATCTCTTATTGGTCTACTTCCCCCCTCCAAAATCCTCTGAGTCCCTGTCTCCACTGTTTCTGCACCCCTATTGACCTCTCCACAGGTAAAACGCTCTGAAGCATATGGAAAATAACATCCCCCCCAAAAAGGGAAATGATGGCTCCCAGGGAGAAAAGGAGGACAGTGTGATGCAGGAGGGGAGGAGGGGAAGGCAAACAATTGGCCCCAATCTTCCATCCTTTCCCAGTAACATGGAGTCCTGAAGGAAAAAGCAAACAAATGGGCTCTGGATTTTTATCCTGGTAACAATGAGTTTTAAGCTTTTACAACTGTTTCCCTGAATTTTGTTTCCAGCTTTTATAGCTGTTTTCCTGAGTTAGATTTTTAACCCGCACAACTAGTTTCCTGACTGCCAGCCAGCACATCCCAAGTCTCCAATGATTAATTCACCCCCATTGTAACCTATAAAACACAGACCCTTCTGTAACCAGTTGCCATTTTCTACCCTGAAAATGTGCCACGTGCCATTCCACCACTGCTTAATAAAAACAGCTTGTTGATCTGTTTGAGGTCTACTCCCGTTTTCAGTTATGTTGCTTACAAGCTCTATTCTCCTTTTTTTTTTTATTATTTATTTTTTAGTTTTTGGCGGACACAACATCTTTGTTTGTATGTGGTGCTGAAGATCGAACCTGGGCCGCACGCATGCCAGGCGAGCGCACTACCGCTTGAGCCACATCCCCAGCCCCTACAAGCTCTAATCTTTAAAGTCCAATTTATAATCCATGCCCCACACAAAGTCTTGTCCCCTCCACATCCCAACAACCCTGATTGGACATACTCGACTGCAATATTTCAGCAATCATTTTCTAGACCACTTATCTTTAATTTGTCAATCATTGCTTGCTGTTAATTACAGCTCTCTTCAACCTGAATATAAAGTCTTAGAGGGCAGAAATGATGCTTTACAGATCTATATTCACTCAATGTCAAGTCTACTAGATAAATAGTCACTAACTATTTGCCAAGTGACAGATGCTAAAAATTCAAAGAACCCAGACTGAAGTAATGTCATGCATAAAATTTCAGGACAAAAACACCATGAGATCCTACATACCTTTTGTAACAGCTGCTGGAGCAGAGCTGGGGACAGCTGGAGTTGGGGCAGCTATAGGCAGAATGGTAGGTGATTTGCTGGTAGAAAATGATTGAACCACTAAAAGGCAAAAGGAAGGGGATATAACAGAGATGGAAATTATTTTTAATAAGGGTGATCTAACTTCCATGTGGCAGCCCCATATTAGACTAATAGCACAGTCTCAGGACAATGGGAATGGTAAGGTCCTCATTCAGTGATCCAACAAGTTGGGCTGTTTATTATTAGTACCAGGATAAATGAACTAAATCCTCAACTGGAAATTGTGGCTTGTCAGGAAACTAAAAAACAAAAAGCCAATTAGCCTAAATTCCCACAAATACTTAACAACATTCTCCCTTGACTCAACTTTAGAAATGGGCAGCTATTTAGAAGCTGGTGGATTGTTTGGGTTTTACTTTCAGCCCCAAAGTTAGTACCCGTAGGCCAGGATGTGTCACAGCTAATGGGAAGGGTATACAGGGCAAGCCATCACCAAATAGTAGAACCTTCCCCAAGGTGGACCTGTGTGACAAAACCAGGGGTGAGGTCATACCTTTATTCACAGGCATCAGTATGGTCTGCACACCTCCAGAGGTGTTTACACTGAGTGGTTTGAGCTGGCTGGGAATCGTGAGGACAGCCTGCTGGGGATTGGACTGACTGGAGTGAATCTTTAACAATCCTAAAATAAGTTGGAAAATAAAGCCAAGCTCAAGATTAGATGTTTCCTTTAAGCCTTGTGCCTTTTCTGCTACTCATGTTTTCTCCCAAGAGAAGTTTCCAGGACATTCACTTTTCAGGAAATAAAGGGCTGGTGGGGCTGGGGATGTGGCTCAAGCGGTAGCGCGCTTGCCTGGCATGCGTGTGACCCGGGTTCGATCCTCAGCACCACATACCAACAAAGATGTTGTGTCTGCCGAAAACTAAAAAATAAATATTAAAATTCTCCATCTCTCACTCTCTCTTAAAAAAAAAAAAAGAGGGCTGGGGATGTGGCTCAAGCGGTAGCGCGCTCGCCTGGCATGCGTGCGGCCCGGGTTCGATCCTCAGCACCACATACAAACAAAGATGTTGTGTCCGCCGAGAACTAAAAAAAATAAATATTAAAAAAAAAAAAATTCTCTCTCTCTCCTCTCTCACTCTGTCTTAAAAAAAAAAAGAAATAAAGGGCTGGAAGCAAGCAGCAAAGGAAGCTGCAAAATTCACAATCTATCACTGATGTGATAATAATGATTTATTTTTTTTAAAGTGTCCTTGCCCAATCACAGAGTAATACAGAAAATTTTGCAAATAAATGCAGGACTAATAGAAAGGATAAAAGGCCTCCCAAAGTCCTACTGCAAAGATGACTGGAATCAACATTTTAAGACATTTCCTTTCCATGTCTGTTTTCTATGACCATTTATTTGCTTTGTATATAGCAATGATGCATGCACAATGAACACAAATTTTGTATTTTGATGTAGAAAACTGTCATTCTCCTATTTAAAAACTTATTCTGGGGCTGGGGTTGTGGCTCAGAGGGAGTATGCATGAGGCACTGGGTTCGATCCTCAGCACCAGGGAGTAAAATAAAGACACTGTATCCACCTGTAACTAAAAAATAAATATTTTTTTTAAAAAAACCTTATTCTGGCTAAAGAACGTCTCCAAAATTAGCTTCAAATTATTTGGGGTCCATTTTAATCAGGTCCCTCTGTATCTGCATCTTCTTCCATAGTCCCTTCATATCTTTTTTGGGGAGGAGTGGGACGGTTAATCATGGGGTGCTTAACCATTGAGTCATACCCCCAATCCTTTTTATTTTTAAAATTTTTTAAAGTTGTAGATGGACACAATACCTTTATTTTATTTATTTATATGTGGTGCTGAGGATTAAACCCAGGGCCTCACACATGCTAGGCAAGTGCTCTACCACTGAGCCACTACCCAGCCCCTTTTTATTTTTTATTTTGCATTAGGGTCTTGCTGAGTTGCTTAGGGCCTTGCTAAGTTGCTGAGGCTGGCTTTGAATTTGCAATCATCCTGCATCAGCTCCCGAATGGCTAGGATTACAGGAGTGCACCACCATGCCTAGTTATACTTTTTTTTTAGCGCCACCAAATTTATTCAGTAAAAGGAAAACGCACCCTTTGCACCTATACTTTAATCAGTCTGTATATCTTGATTTATATTTCCTATCTTTATGCAGCCTCTATTTTTCAAACATCAAATGTTCTCTATCATTTTAGAAGGGTCATCCTCTTATTTATCATAAAGGTAATTTCCATAGCTGTCTCTGCATCAAATTGCTCCAAGTGTTTCAGAAGGGGTGGGGCTGGGGGGTTGGAATAACAAAGAAGTTTTACTGGAAGAGCACAGCAGACACAAACATATGACAACATCTACTAAAAACAGCACTGGAGGCTATGGGTATATTATGGCCTACAAGGACTGTAGCTGGTTTGAACCAAGGGAAAAAAAAAAAACTTAATTTTTTTTTTTTTTTTTGACCAGAGATTGAACCCAGGAGCACTTAACCACTGAGCCACAACCCCACCCCTACTCCCTTTTTTTAAAATTTTGAAACAGGGTCTCTTGCTAAATTGCCATGGCTGGCTTTGAACCTATGGTCCTCCTGCCTCAGCCTTCTGAACTGCTGGAATTAAAGGTGTGTGCCACCACACCTGATGGAAAGAAATCCTTTTAAATTCTTTCTAAAACAAGGCCTTCAATGAACAGAAAAATTTTCCTTTGAAACAGAGAAATGTTAAATCAGTTAAGTAGTAGTATTTATTGAGATACGTACTCCCTTGGGGAGTACAATTATGGTCTGGTGTTTCTATACTTCTAAAATTCTTACTTTTATCAAATTATTATGTGGTTCACAGTTTAAAAGTTAAAAAAAAGGATACAAAGCCTTAAAACTAAAACCTGTCACCCCTTGTTCCACTCCCTAATTCTCATCTAGTTCCAGTAGGATCCTTTTTTTTTTTTTTTTTTTTTTGTACAGAGGATTGAACTCAAGAGGCACTGAGCCACATCTCCAGCGCTATTTTGTATTTATTTACAGACAGGGTCTCACTGCCTCACTTTTGCTGGCTCTGAACTCTCAATCCTCCTGCTTCAGCCTCTCAAGCAGCTGGGGAGCATCCACTTTTTAACGCTTTTGGTTCTTCCTTTTAATATGTACCTCAGCAATTTTAAAAGAATGTGTATGGTATAGGCTTTGATTCACTGATTTTTCATGTGACCACCTGACTAATGAGGTTGGCCTTGAGGCACTTTCACTCACTCCTCCCCATACTCCAATACTACTTTTTGATTATCCAGATGAGTATACTCTGATATCATAATTCCATTTATTTTCTGATGTTAACAATTTCCTCCCTTATCATTTGAAAATTTAGTTTTCTTCTAACCTTTTCCCAAGTCTTTCCATCTCCTTCCAGAGCGCCTTAAGCTACCCCTTAATAGAATTCTGCATATGTCAAACCCCCTCCACAGTCTACAGTTCCACTTCTCAGAAGACAAGCCCTTCCAGGAGCTCTGATCTGCTCCACTTTGGCCTGGTGCTTCCTAGAGCTGCCACACAGCTCTTGGTCATGTACTATCTCTGCACTATTACACTTTACCTTTCTTAAACTGGATCTTCTATTTTCTCTCCTCTTTTTTGGTTTATATGTCTTCATTCTGCATATGTTTAAGTAATGTCTTTGGCAGTGTATAGAAAATATATTAGAAACTTTGTCAGAAAATAATTCTACCTTTACTCAAAAATGATCTTGCTGCCTAAAGAATTCTAGAATGAAAGTTATTTTCCCTAGAATTGTGAAAAGCAGTTAAGTTAGATTCCAGAACTGCTATGGAACTTAATGAAGATATAATGCAATTCCTGAAATTTTTATTTCTTTTTCTTTCAAGAAGGACACAGTGGTGTATGCCTATAATCCCAGCAACTTGGGAGGCTGAGGCAAGAGGATCACAAATTCAAAGATAGCCACAGCAACTTAGTGAGGCCCTGTCTCAAAATAAAAAAAAAGGTTTGGGAATGTGGTTCAATGGTTAAGTACTTCTAGGTTTAATCCTTGGAGTGCTCGTGCACACACACAAATTTTGCCCTACATAAAGAATTAAAAGAAACATTTTTATGAGGCCATTTAGTGCCGGCACAAAGGTATCATACATTTTGCCAAATCTCAAGCATATCTATCCAATATAATAACTAATGTCAAAAATTATGAGTTAGAGTTAGTGAAACTTTATATATATATATATATATATATATATATATATATATATATATATATATATATTGTTCATAAGAGGAAATAAAAGTATGCTATTTTATAATGAATTCCAGTCAAAATTGATAATTTATAAAAAAGAAATGGGTTCTTTAAGGAGAGCAAACTGTTAGTTCTCCATAAATTACATTATGAAGACAAAATTTCAGGTGGCTACAATTTTATTAAATCATTTAAAAATGATTATTCATCAAGGTGTGGTGGCACACACCTGTAATCCCAGCTACTTAAGGTGAGGCAGGAGGATGGCAAGTTTGAGGCCATCCTTAGCAACTGAGTGAAACCCTATCTCAAAATAAAAAGTAAAAAGGCCTGGGGATGTGCCTCAGTGGTAGAGCATCCCTGGGTGCAAACCCCATACCACAAAAAAAAAAAAAAAAAAGTTTAATCTGTAAACTGAATAATTATTTTTAAATGATAAATTTTAAGTCTTGGACTTGGAAATTTATATATACATTTTAATATAAGAATAATTTATCTAAAAAGCAAGTATCTGTAAAATATTTCTGCATTATATTTTAGTAACTTATTAAACAAAATATTAAGACTTTCCAAAAATATTCTAGCCCCAGGTGAAAAACTGAGAGAAATAACATCATGACACAACTGACCTGATACTGTGGCTTTCCCTGAGATGGGGTTTGGTGTGGACACCAGGGAGGTGGCATTGACGACAGTGGGAGCTGCAGCCTTGCAGGTTCCCACGGCGGCCTGGCTCACACACACTTGCGGCTGCCCAGTAGTTTTCATTACAGAACCAAGGGTAGAGGATGAGCCAGGGACTGCTCCTTCAGACTGCTTACCCACAGGGCCAGAAATGAAGAAATTAAGAAGAAAGCAGTGTGACTTACTTGGAGCAGTGACTGCCAGACAGCACACTCAGCAAATACGAACTATTAGTTGTTATTATTTATTAAATGTCATGCCATTAAAAAAAAAGTATGGCTTCTCTAATCAGTGATTTCTATGCTTTTAGATTTCATAGACCAGAAAATGAGAGTGTATCGTAGTGTTACATTAAAAAATAACTCACCATCTATTATTTCAACACCAGAAAAACAGAAAGAAATATTCTCAGAATGTAAAAATGAAATAAAATGGGCTTTATTAACAACTTAACTAGAGTTTTAAAATCTGTCACTTCATTCAAGAGACATCTAGATATCTACTACATGGCAGGCACAGTATCAAATGTTAGAGCTCAGAGCTAAAAGTCCCCAAGGAAGAGTGGTCACCAGAATGATGAGTGCCACTGCAGGCATAGGTGCACAGCACACAACTGAGAGGGAAATCACTGCTTTTGACTAGGGATGCAAAAGAGAGGGTACTGGAGAATGCTTCAGGTAAGATACAGAGTACTTTAAAGGACTCTTCAATATTCAAGTCAAAGATGAGAGAGGAAGGAACATTCTTGGCAGAAGAAAGCAGGTGGAAAGTCAGAAAGTGTATGCTAAGGAGCTTGAAAAGCAGAGAAGCACAGAAGAAGCAGCAGCTATGGAGTGTGAAGTCAGATGGTAAAAGTGCTTTGGAGTCCCAAGGCAATTCATAGGAGAAATGTCTTTTCAACAAATGTTGCTGGGCCAAGTGGATATTTACATATGAAAGAATGCAATTTGGTTTCCAACTCACACAATACATGACACCTCAAAATTAATCAGAATTAAATATAAAATAGAAGAAAAGTAAGCTTAAATTTTGTGACTTTGGATTAGGCAATGGTTTATTATGATGTGACACCAAAAGAACAAGAAAAGAAAAATAGATCAATCAGATTTCATCAAAACCAAAAACTTTTGTGGTTCAAAGGATACCATTAAGAAAAAAAGCTCAGGGTGGGAGACATTTTTTACAAACATGTAAGAGAGTTAACATAATAACTTTATGTTATTAAATTGTTGAATATTTCATGTAGTTGACTACATGAAATATTCAACAATTTAATAACATAAAGTTAAGCCAACTAAGAAATGGACAAACGATTTGATATTTCTCCAAAGCTAAATAAATGGCCCATAAGTTCATAAAAATATACTCTATATTACTACCTATCAAAGAATTTCAAATCAAAACCACAATGAGATACAACTACACATCCATGAAGATGGTGATGATTTTTTAAAAAAGGATAACAAGTATCAATCAGGATGTAGATATTGGAACTCTCATACATTGCTAGAATGACTATAAAATGGTCAGCTCTTGGGAAACAGTCTGCCAGGTCTTCAAAATGTTAAACACTACTTTTCATATGAGCCAGCAATTCCATTCCTAGACATACTAACTAGAGAAATATTTGTTTATGCAAAAGCTGGTATATAACTGTTCACAGTAGCGTTATTCATAATTGTTAAAAAGCAGAAAACAACCCAGATGTCTGTCAAATGATGAATGGACAAAAATGTGATATGTCCATAAAACTGAGCATTATTTAGCTACAGAATGGAATGGAGTATTGACACATGCTATAACATGATGAACCCTGAAAATGCTATGCTAAGCAAAAGAAGCCAGACACAGAAGGTCACATGTTGTATGGCTACATTTATATGAAATGTCCAAAATAGGACTATCCACAAAGAAAGAAGGGTTAGTGATTATGTAGGGATAGGGTAAGGCCAGGGGAGTGACTGCTAATGGGTATTCGGTTTCTTTGGGGGGACAATAAGAATGTTCTGGAATTAGATGATGATAAGTACAACCCAGTGAATATAATAAGAATCAATGAATTGCACACTATAAAAATGGGAAATTTTATAGTATGTGAATTATATCAATTTTTTTAAGAAAGAACAACATTATGACTGAAATTGATTTCCATGCATCTGTGAGTTTGTTGGGATGAATCCAACTACTATGTATAACTATAAAGCACTAACTAAAAAAAAAAAATTCCAATTAAAAAAAGGCACAATGCTGTGCCTCTTGGGAATCTATCTTCCTTATGTTCCTCCTTTTTCATGTTTCATGATTTTCTACTGCAATGCTAACTCACCTGTTGTGCAGGACCATTGGCTGAGAGGGTCACAGCAGGGGAAGTAGCAGTTGTGATAACTCCTCCTGCTACCCTCAGCATTGTGGTTCCAGGCTTTGAGAGTTGTGAAGTGGCTGGCACAGACTTCAAGGTGCTATCAGATATTTTCATTAGAGATGCCTGTCCCCCAGCTGCTGCCTGCAGAAACAAAAGGGACAGAGTAATAAGGTAACACTAAGAGACACAATTTATTGTTTATTTACATGTGAGAGCACATCCAAGGAAGTCTTGCTAATTGAGATTAGATGAAGTTTTTATGAACCTAAGAAGTCTAAATTTAATGACCTTTGACTTATAAATGCACTAATACAGAACAAGTAAATGGATTAGTTTACAAATTACCATGAAACTCAAACTCGGGGCCAGACTCAAATGGGTAAGTTCAGGGGCTCTAGGCTCTATACTGGCTTAGCATTTTAGCACTGGAGAACCACTCAGCAAATATTGTCTCAGTGGTCTAAGTCAAGGCTCAGTAAACTTTTTTTTTTTTTCCTGTAAAGGGAATAAACAAACATTTCTGGCTTTGTAGACTACAGAAATCTCTGTTGCAATTCCTCAATTCTACAATGACAACATGACACAAGTGTGGCTGTGTTTCAATAAAATGTTATTTACAAAAACAGAAAGTCTTGGGTGTAGTTTGCGGGCCCCTATCTATTACTTAGTGCCCAAAATTTATGCCACTAACAAGCAGATACCATTTTTTTCAGTTTCTGAGAGCTTACTGCCTGCCGGAATGTTAGAAAACACTTACATGTATCTTATGTCATTCATAAATTGTTATTCTCATTAAATAGATAGGGCTGATTTTAGTTCTGTCTTAGAGGAGATTATGCTCAGTGACTTTATCAGGGTCATATAGCTAGCTAGTAATTGAAGAAGACCTGATTAGAATCCAGAAGTACCAGCCATAGCATAATTTGCAATGGAGTCTTATACAAATTAAAACCACAATAACATATCACTTCACGGTCACAAAAATGCTAAAATTAAAAACGACAATTCTGTGGTTGTGGCTCAGTAGTAGAGCACTTGTTTAGAATGTGTGAGGCACTGGGTTCGATTCTCAGCACATATATAAGTAGATAAATGAAATAAATGCCTACCAACTAAAAAAAAATATTAAAAAATAGTATCTTTAAAAAAAAAAGAAAAAAGACAATCCTCTGTGTTGGTGAGGATATGGAGCAACTCTGATGTTATTTATGGGAGAATCAAATGGTACAACCACTCATAAACATACATTAGGCTATCTGAGTTGTTCTTCTGCACAAAAAGACCTGTGTAAGAATGTTTATAGTAGTTTAATTCATAAGACAAAAACTGGAAATAATCCATGTCTGTCAAGAGTTATGCAACAAAATATATTCAAAAATTAAAAAATATAAACTACTGATACACACATCCATCTCCTGCCCTTAGACATCAGAGCTCCTGGTTCCTGATCCTTCAAACTCAGGGACGTATACCATCATGTGCATGCCCCAACTCCAAAGAGCTCTCAGGCCTCTAGCCTCAGAATGAATTATACCATTAGCTTTCCTGGTTCTCCAGATTGCAGACCTGACATATCTGGGACTTGGTCTCCATAATCATGAGCCAATTTTTAGAATAAATCTCCATTTATATATCTATCTGTGTGTGTGTGTGCGTGTATGTGTATATATATATATCCCATTGAGATGAATCTCAAAGAATTATGTTGAGCAATAGATGCTAGACATAAAAAGAGCATATACTATGTAATTCCATTGAAGTGAAGTTCAAGAACACATAAAAACTGATCTCTGATGAGAGAAATAGAAAAGTGCAGAGAAATAGAAAAATGTTTTAGAGTGAAATATTCTATATATTGATTGGAACAGTGATTGTGTCTATTTATTTATGTATATATTTCAAAACTCACTGAGCAGTACATTTATAATCTGTGCATTATTTTATATGATTATACTTTAATCATGACTGATGAGAGCTAAAACTAAAAAAAAATTTAAAACTTAGTTTTGTTTTTTTTTTTAAGATATACATGGCAGTAGGGTGTATTTTGACATATCATACATACATGGAGTATAACTTATTCTAATTAGGATCCCATTTCTGTGGTTGTACATAATGTGATAAAACTCTGAATTTGGGCTGGGGTGCAGCTCAGTGGTAGAGCGCTTGCCTAGGCTATAAAAAAGTGCTGGGCTTGATCCTCAGTATCTCTTTCTCGCACACATACAAACATATACACGCTCATGTGTGCGCGCGCGTGCACACACACACACACACATACACACACACACACACAGAAGGAGTAAAGAAACAAAAGAAAAAGAAAAAAAGTCTGAATTCTCTTATACATGAAAATTGGGTTGCTTCCAAAAGATCTGAGTTGCTTCCATAGATTTTAATATAAAGTACTGTTGTGATGGTTAATTTTATATCAACTGAGTGAGTGGAAGGGATACCCAGATAGCTGGTAAACCATTAATTCCGGGTATTTTCAGAATAGATTAGCATCAGAGATGTGCCCTCACCAATGTAACATCCAATCTACTGAGGGCCTAACAACAAAAGGTAAATCAAAGGCAAATTCTTACTCTCACTCTTTGAGCTGGGGCATCCATCTCCTGCTCTTAGATATCAGAGCTCCTGGTTCCTGGTCCTTCAAAATCAGGGGCATATCCTATCATGTGCATGCCTCAACTCCAAAGAGCTCTCAGGCCTCTAGCCTCAGAATGAATATACCACTAGTTTTCCTGTTTCTCCAGACTGCAGACCTGACATATCTGGGATTTGGTCTTCATAATCATGAGCCAATTTTTAGAATCTCCATTTATATATCTATGTGCGTGCGTGTGTGTGTGTGTGTGTGTGTGTGTGTGTGTGTGTGTGTGTATATATATATATATATATATATATATATATATATATATATATCCTATGGTTCTGTTTCTCTAGGAAAGCTAATAAAATGTAATTTATAAATTACTTTTTAAAAAACATTTATTTATTTATTTAAATTGTAGATGGACATAATATCTTTCTTTATTTTTATGTGGTGCTGGGGATTGAACCCAGGGCCTCGGCATGTGCCAGGCACTCTACCTCTGAGCCATGACCCCAGCCCTTTTATTTCTTTTTGATGCAAGAATTTAGAATAATATATTTCAAAGTACTTCTAATTATTGTCATTGAGTTTTTTTTTTTAAACTAATCAAGAAAATTAGGTACAATGAATGCTACTTTTGGGATATGCTAAGATTTTTTTGGTGACCAACTGCATAATCAACTTATTAATGTTCCAAAGGCATAAAAGATTATATATATATATATATAGTGTTAGAAAGATACATAATTAAGCTTACCAACAATACACTATGGTATGGGTATGATTTGATTGTATATGTGCAGGAAGCTTGGTCCCCAGTATGGCAATGTGAATGGGCTGGAACCTTTACATGGTAGGTATTATTGGAAGGTGAATAGGTCAGGGATTAATGCTGGTTTCATGGAGAGGGCTAATTCTCACAAAATCAAGTTGTTACAAAAGAACAGGTCTGACCTCTGAATCCCTCTGGCTCCCTGTCTTGCCATGTCTTACATGTGCCTGTCTTACATGTGCTCCCACAAGCATGCCATCTACCATGTTATGATGATGATGCAGCCAAGGTGACTCTCAGCAGAGGCCAAAGAGATGTGGGCACCTAGTCATGGACTTTCAGTCTCCAAAACTGTGACCTAAATAAACTTCTTTCTTTACAAATTACTCAGCCTTGGATATTTTGATATAGCAACAGATAACAAACTAATATACTAATACAGTGTTATTCCAACTCAAATTCTTATCCAATTAGTTGAATTCTCAAATATATGCAAATAAAAACCTTTTTATTAAGTTTTCTTCATATGGTAATATTTTTTGTACCCTGTGTAATCACTGCTACACAGTTCAATGCATAAATAATCATACCATTTCATTTTTATTGTGGATCTTTTTTGAATTTTTTAGGCACTGGAGATTTAATGCAGGGACACTTTGTCATTCAGCTGCATCCCCAGTCCTTCTTATTTTATTTTTTTATTTATTTTAAGACAGGGTCTCACTAGGTTGCTGAGGGCCTTGCTAAGTTGCTGAGGCTGGCCTCAAACTTAGAATATTCCTGTCTCAGTCTGGTGTGCATCACCACACCCAGCTCATTGTGGATCTTAATTTTGATAATTAAAACTATTTTTCTGTTCCAGGTTGAGAATGGGGGATTGAACACAGACTACAATACTCCTCCCAGCATTAAATCCACAAAAAATGGTAGCAAAGATAAATAAGTTTATTATATTGACTGCTCAAAAGCTAGCTGAGGAACCCCATAGTGGATAAGCAATTATGGAAAACAAAAGTCTACAGAAAAAACAAGAAGAAATAATATCTGAACAGATCTTTGTCTATTAAATAAATTCAAGCTGCTAAAGTTAGTCAGACCAGATAGACATTACAAAGAAAACTACTGACCAATATATCCTTTGTAAAAAATTATAAACAAATTTCTTTTGTTAAAAAATATTTATTTTTTAGTTTTAGGTGGATACTATATCATTATTTTATTTTTATATGATGCTGAGGATTAAACCCAGTGCTTCACAGGTGCTAGGCAGGCACTATACCACTTGAGCCACAACCCCAGCCCCATATAAACCAATTTCATCAAACTAAATACAACAATATGTTAACAAAGGATAATATATAAAAACCAAGTGAGGTTTATCCCAGGAATACAGGTTGGTTTAACATTAAAAAAAATGAAAATAAAAACAAATCAATGTAATTAACAAACTAAAGAAAAGACATATAACCATGCTCAACAAAGAAAGTGTCCATTAGCAAAAAATCTAATATTTATTCCATTTTCTGAGAAATGCTGAAATATATAGTCACAGAAAATGCTGTTTTGGGATGAATGGTATGTATACAATCTATATTCTGTACTTTTGTCTGTAAAATCTGGTAAATTTTGGAGATTTAGTTATAGGATCTTCCTACAAATGATTATGATGTTCCTTACCTAGTAAAAATTTGGATGTTGTTCTTGGGTTTATACTAAACAATGCTGAAGAAACATACCCCAAACCCATTAGAGCACTAACTTACTATATTATATTGTGGCTAAATCATCTATTACACTATTCTAAATCTTTCATAAAATCTGTCCAGAGAAGGGATACAATTAAAGTATCAAAGAATTTTTGGTTCTTCTAAGGAAATATATATATATTTTTCTTTCTCATAGCAGTGATTTTATAATTCATCAAGGTTCTCATTTTACCTTTTCTGTCAAATTTACACTCATATTATTAACTATATAGGATCCTACTGTTTGTGTATCTGAATACCACTTGGTCTTATTTTCTCATTCCAGCTATATTTTCCCAACCCTCAAGACTTATTTTTAATTTTCTATACTATTTTATTGTTCATTTTCTCATGTAAACTTCTTATAGTTTGTGTAAAGAGAGAAGCTATAAAAAAGTAATTAAATGCCACAATCACCACATAATAGGAGTGTGTGCGGGTGCACCTTTACCTGTGTAAACAAAGTGGTTTTCTGTCCAGAGATAACTTTTAAGGTCTGCTGTCCCTGCGCAGAAGATGTGCTGACTCCCAGTGTTCCCTGGACCACTGACCCAGTAGTCAGTTGTTTTCCTGATGTCTGAGGTGATGGCTGGCCGACCAAAAATGTGCCCTAAGTTAGGGGGAGAAAAAGAATTAACCAGGAATTTGTTAAATTTAAACGGATAGCTCTAATCCTTTAAATCAAAAGAACCCAAGTGACAAGCTACAATGCTCTCCCCTTCATCCTTTGACTTAGTTAAAACATCTGAAAACTAAGTCAGCTCTAAGTATAACTAAGAATAACTCCACTTCTTAAACTTTGCCCAGTAGTTATACTGCTGGTTATTGGAAAGTTAAGTTCTGCAATCTAGTTTCCAAAGGTGGATTTAATCAGATTGATAACTATTCATCCTTTTCAATAGGAATGTCTAGAACCAAAATACTATTATGTTTCTTAGAAGAGAAAGAAGGATTTCTAGGACAAGGGTAAAGAAGGTGGAAACCTGTTTCTCACTGAATCTGACCCTACTCAAAATACCACTACTTGATACTCTCTCTCTGATTGCACTCTTCTAAGAGCAAAATTTCAACTGTATGTTAATACTGTTTATTACTTCACGGATTTTGGAATAAACAAAATGGCAAGCTTTCTTTGAGGCAGAAAGGTCTGGATTTAAATCCAAAGTCTACCATTAGCTTAGCAGAAAAGTCCTGTATAAATTACTTAAGTCTTTCTGAATCTATTTCCTCATGTCTCAAAAAAAGCCCCCCAAAATATAGATTTATAATATGGGTAAAATGTAAGTGTTACTGGTCCCAGAGTACTAAAGGCAAAGGAACTTTAAAAATTAAAGGCACTTATCAGATAGCTAAATAGTTTAAAAAAGAGGCACAAGTAACAGACCTGGGGAGTTTGCTTGAGGATGTAGGATGTGTAAGTCAGGTGCTGGGAGATCCCTCCAGGGCCAGTGGTGCCCTGGGATCCTCCTGTTCCTCCACTGCCACTGCCTCCAGTACTGCCACTGCTGCCTCCACCTCCACTTCCTCCTGCAGCGCCACTACCAGCAGCGGCTGACCCGGACTGGAGGTCTACAAATACAATGAGTGACAGTCATATCATAAAGAGTCAAGCAATGGTTTAACAGGAAAAAAAACAGGTGAGTCCAGAGATGCTTCCCCTGTAGCACCATTCCTCCTGCTTTCCATACTTTTCTTTCCTCTGTATTATGTCTACTCTGTGACAAGATTGAGGTGAACTTTCTAAAGTCTGAAGTTAAAACTAAAATCTACTTACAGGTATCTGTAATCTGAAATTTTGATATCCAAAATGTTTTGAGCACCGTGACACTGAAAAAGTTTGGGATTTTGAAGCTGACTTCAGATTTCAGATTTTCAAATTAAGGATACCTAATTGGTAAAGTCTTTGCAAATGTTGCAAAATCCCCGCGCCCCCCCCCCCAAAATCTGAAATACCTCTAGTCCCAAGCTTTGTTTTTGCAGTATTGGGGACTGAATCCAGGAGTGCTCTATCACTGAGCTACATTCCCAGCCCTTTTTTATTTTTCAGATTTCCCTTAAATTGCTGAGGCTGGCCTCAAATTTGCAATCCTCCTGCCTAGTCCCCCAAGTAGCTGAGATTACAGGTATGCACTGCAATGCTCGGATGGTCTCAAGCATTTTGGATGAGTAGTTTGTACATGTAGTTTGAATTTGAATGACAGCTAAGTATAATGAAAAACTTATCTTTGATAAGCATTTTGACTTAGTAACATTTTATTTTATTTTTAAAAAAATATTTATTTTTCACTTTTCGGCGGACACAACAACTTTGTTTGTATGTGGTGCTGAGGATCGAACCCGGGCTGCACGCATGCCAGGCAAGCGCGCTACCGCTTGAGCCGCATCCCCAGCCCACTTAGTAACATTTTAATCAAATCCCCTCATTTATTATGACTCAAGGACCCCCATTCTATTTTGCTTTTCAAATCCCACTTCGAAGCCTATGGGTTCGTTTTACTTCCATTTGTGTGAGATAATGTCTACAAGCTACCTAGATTACAAATATTTACTTAATAAATATTAGAGATCAGCTTCCTTCCCCACCTTAATTCTGGTGACTATTATAATTGGATTATAATAGATTCCTTCCCAATGGTACATTTTGATCCTGAGGACATTAGAAAAATCTAAGTAGCTTTCTGGGTTTTTTTCTGGGACTTGCACTGTCCTTTTCTTACGTAGCTAACTTTCTGACATTGCCCTGCTTAGGTATCAGGAAAAACATCAGGGTGAGAGTGGCAAAGACTCATTACAGAGAATAAACTACACACTGCACTTGCCAAAAATTTCCTCCTTTCCTTCCATCTGTCCTTCCTTCCTTCCTTTTTTTTTTTTTTTTTTTTTTTTTGCAGTCCTAGGGATTGAACCCAGGGGCACTCTTCTATATTCCCAGCTCTTTCTATTTTTTATTTTGAGAGAGGTTCTCACTAAGTTGTCCAGGCTAGCCTGGTATTCACAATGCTCCTGCCTCTGCCTCGTGAGTCACTGGGTTCACAGGGTGTGCCACCACATCCAGCTGGGTGGTTAACGAGTCTCACTGATGCACCATTCTACCTCTGATC
The DNA here is from genome assembly GCF_052094955.1 of Ictidomys tridecemlineatus. NCBI lineage: Eukaryota > Metazoa > Chordata > Mammalia > Rodentia > Sciuridae > Ictidomys > Ictidomys tridecemlineatus. Next base: position 129,084,735 of record NC_135479.1, on the reverse strand, counting down.
AGAGGAAAATCATTCCTTTTACCCTTTCCTTTTCAACATGATCTAAACTGGTTTTCTCTAAAATTTTTTATAACTAGCTAATTTCCTTGGGGCCTTAATATATACAAATTTAGGGTGAGCTTGATTTCTCTTCCCATCTCCAAACTAGCAAATATAAGTACGTCTAAATAACAGCGGACAGAGATATTTAATACCAGTCCTGTTCATTCCCTTTAAAGTGAAAAGCAGAAAGACCTTCCCCAGGATTCACCAGATGATTTTCAGATACCACTCCAAAAGGAACTCTCCACTACAGGTCAGTTAGACATCCCCACACAACCTCAACAATCAAATCCTACCCCAGCATGATCTGTCACTCATCCCAAACTGAATAGGGAAGCCCAAAATAACCGTGTCACCTCCTAAGACTATGATTGATGATTTAAACAGCTTCTAGCTAAATTATGTGCACATTTATATCCATTTGGACAGAAACTACCACCACACCACCAAAGAGAATCACAAAAATGCTCCCTGGAGCAGGTGAGAACTGTCCCTCAGCTAGACCTGAGGAATGACCAAATGATTCAACAATACTGACTAGCACTGTTGGTAGCTCGCAGGATGGCTCCTTGAGGGATCAGCAACAGTTTTCCTTTCCCTGAAGGGTTCTTGCTGTTCGTGGTGAGGTACAGTTTAGTGCCTGGAGGCAAATTTGCCAGGTTGGCCAAATTAGTGGCTGGTAGCTGCAATGTTGCCATCACTAAAATGGTAAAGAGAGAAAAGGTGGAAAAACAGTCCGATTATTAGATCTATCAGCAATACTTTAAAATCAAAATACAGAGTAATAAAGTACGTAATTTTAAAACACTAACAAACAGCAAACTGAAGTTTGTTTCCTAGATGCTTCAGGTATTCTTAAATATCTTGCTAATTAAAAAATAATTAAGACACTAGTAGCACCTACCACAAACCAATTTATATTGTATATAAACAGGCTGATCAGTTGCTAGAACAGTTCTAGTTTACACCTATGTTCATTGTAATTATTTTTACTAATTCTGGATACTAAATCCAGGGCCTCACGCATGCTAAGCATGCTCTACTACTGAGCTACACTCCCAAGCCTCTCATTGTAATTATTAATATAGTGACTTTTTACTCTCAAAAATACTGTGGTTTACATAATTAATGAAATACTCACCCTATCTATGGATGAATACACATTTTCCTCCATTTGTTTAATGTTCCTTTAGTCAGTTTCTAGTAAGAGATGAATTTACTAATTTAAAACAAGACTTCCAGCCTCCCTTACTTTCCGAGAACTAAGAAATACTACGGTCAGTCAATGCTGGCACATTATTATGAAACCCTAATTCACCTTTTTAAAAGTCTGATCTAAGTCAAAGAGCTTTTACTTACTCCTTAAATTTTACTTATCTATGCACAATGGCTATAAAACCTCTACAGGAGTCTTAAAAGGGATTGAGATATAAAATTTTCTGTTGTTACTTTAAATCAATAAAATCTCCATGATGCAGTGTATAGAAACACATGGGTCAGTCATAGAGAAAGGCTTCCCCCAGCCTGCTGGAGTAGTTCTTATCCTCATTACCCTTGCTGTGAAGCTCCAGGATCCAGGATCTCTGGAAGCTGCCCCCAGATATTAGAGACCACAGCTAGCTCTAAAACCTTTCTATTATTAACAGAACTCAACAGGGACATCTCAATTTCAGTCACCAGAAGTCACCCAGCATGGCATGGCAGTTCCTGATCTGATTTCCTCTTCCCTCCTTCCTTCCTACCTCTTTGACCAAGTGGCCCTGGAATTCCTGCTGTGATCATAACCTTCCTCAACCTTTTTGTGGTAATTAAACATGTCAGCCTCTTTATCTAGGGGTTAGTCATCTTACCTTAACATGTGAAGAGTAGGCCCCTGGAGGGGAGCCTTTGTACTCTGTAGCTGGGCTTTCAGACCATTACCACCCCTCACTCCTGAAAAAGCCCCAGTTTTTTTGAGGCTTACTGCAGCTTCACCCACTGTTGCTATCATTTACCAAACTCCCAGTCACTCCCTAAAGACTAGCATTCTCAGTGAACACTAGGGATGACTTATTTATTCTCTGGCTTCTCATCTGCTTCATCTTCAACTTCAAAGGTCATTCCTTTCAATCTATCTCACGCATTCCCCCCAACCACTTGTTGGAGATTGAATCCCGGGCATTTGCACATGCTAGGCAAGTCATCTACCTACATCCCCAGTCCTTTTTGAGAAAGGATCTTCCTAACTTGCCCAGGCTAATCTTGAACGTATAATCCTCCTACCTCAGCCTTCTGAGTAGCTGGGATTAGAGACATGTGCCACCATGCTCAGCTCATGCACTTATTTTTAATGCCACTCTGTGAACATCAGCAGTGTACCACCTATGAAATTTCTATTTTGGATATGCATTACCTTCCAACCTCCCAATTGACTACAACAATTCTTTGGCCTCACCAAGACCTTATAACACATAAAAGGTTAACATGTGTTTGTGTTCAAACTTCTATTTGATAGATATCTGTTAAGTTGGGTATCTCAAAATGTTGCTGGATATAATCGGACCAGGATTTTAAGACTGAAACATAACCCAAAGTGAGGATGAGGACAGATGAAAATTGTCCTTTAGACCTGAAAGTAGTATCAAGAAATATCCTCTATTTTTATTCTTCTTCCATGTATATCATGCATATTATATATAAAAATATAAATAACAGATATAATAAAACTTAAAAGCAAACTACTTACAAACCTCTATATAAAAAGTTTCATTAAAAGGAACATTTTTATTCACTTCTTATAGTCTCAACCTGACAGAATTTCCCAGTCAGAATCAAACAACAAATAAAATCACTAGCAACAGAAATTTTGGACAGCGATGCTGCTGAAAGAGACCCAATTAGGATCAGTTACCTGAGCCCTGGGATCCACTCTTCGGAGGGCCAGCAGCAGTGACCTGAGCCTTGGTTAAGGTCTGGACCGGCTGAGCAACAATGGTTCCTCCACCTCCACTCACAATTGCTTTGGCAACTCCTTGGGTCACAACTTGCTTTGGTCCAACTGCTTTGGCGACAGAAGAGCTGGCCTTGGCTACAAGGATCTGGCCACCACTGATTGCCACAGCCTGCTTCACTGCTGAAGGTAAGGCAGACCCTACTGGCACCCCAACAACCTGTTCAAAACAGAGGAGAGTCCAGCAGTGCTTCTTCTCATAGCCCCTGCAAGAGCTCTGGGAACAGAGGAGCCACTCTGTTCTAGCAAAGAGCAAAGCAAAAGCCTGGATATGACACACAGAGTCTAATTCAGTCCTCCAGCAAGGCTGCTTGGACAGATATAAAACGACAACATTTCTTACATTTTGGATATTATAATAATAAAAGCTTACAGGCTGTTATCCTAACCTCAACTACTTTCTAGAACTTCCTCTGACTATAAAATAATACGAGATTTTTAATAGAAAATCTAGGAAGTAAAAAGAAAAAGTTCTACACAACCAGAAATAGTCTCTTAATATCTTTAATATATACTTCCAATTCCTCCTAATATATATTTTAAAAAACAGGATTGGGATCACACTATACATATAGTTTTATGTTATTATCCAACATTTTCCATTATTATAAGGATTTTCCAATGTTATATTTCAAGAACATTTTTATATTGAGCAAAATAATAACATTTGAATAATATACGACAATCTATGTAAACATTTCATTACTATTAGAAATTCAGGTAATTTTAAAATTCACATTATGAAAATTATATAAAGATTTTCATGTAGGAACTATAAACTCCACTAGATAGTTTTAAAAATCATTTTTTTTCCCCAGTGGCCTCTTCTATATTATCCCCATCTGAAATAACCATTTCTTCTTTCCATCTCTAGAATTCCTAACAACACATGTCATTTGTTATATGGCCTCTTCCAACTGAGCTGTAAGAAGAGTTACCTGTTTCTCTTTCTCTCCCATTGCTGGGATTAAACCCAGCGTCTCCTCCATGCTAGGCTCTACGACTCAATTACACTCCTAGCCCAGAAAAGTTATGTTTTTCTATGTCTCTTTCTAGTCTTTCTTCTCCTTAAAGTTACATTTGATTCAAAAGGAAAAAGCTTAAGCAAAAATAATATTTAATTGATTTTTTTTAAAAAAAGACCCTATGACCCAAATAATAAAGTTAAGAACTATCTGGTTTTCAAAGTAAAGTGAACTCTTTTAATTAAGAAAATATTACACAGGTAAACAAAGCAAACTGCAGGATGTTAAGTTAGAACAAACAATTTAATTGATGGCAAACTGAGTCAGGGTTTGCCATTCCCCAGCTCTGTATTTCATAAAAGAACTGATCAGAAACTAGATGAAAAGACTCATAAGGTTATAAGAAATGCAAACAATCTTCCTTCTAAAGGCAAAAAAGATAGTAGATAGTACTTTTCACCCATCAAACTGGTAGAGAAAAAGTAGTTCTTAAAAAGTCTTAACAACATCAAGAATTGCTAGAGAATATGATGAAATAGAACTTTTTGTTCACTGCTCACAGAAAGATAAATTTGTACAGCCATTCCAGAGAGACACTGGCTATCTACTAAAATTGAAAATTCGCATACTCTATGTAGGAAGAATTCTACTTTTAGGAATACAGAAACCTGAATATACAGAAATTTTAAACATGTGCTCAAGGAAACTTATACAGGATGTCCAAGGTAGTATTATTTGTAATTACAAAAAAACTATTGGCAACTTTAAGGTTTACAGCATATAAGAACATTCTTAATGTCTACAGACAGAAGAAGAGACAATGGAATATATATCACACACAATTAAAAACGGATCAATGAGACCTACATAGGTCTGCTTTAACAGACTTTAAATGATATACACTGAGTGAAAAGGCAGTTGCAAAAAACCACAAGTATCTCTTATGTAAATCTTCAAAACACAAACATCATGTTTTCCATGGCTATATATTTATGCAAGGAAAGTACGGATTAAAAGACTACATATCAAATTCATGATAGTATCATTTCTTGGAAGAACAAAGTGAACTTGACATCAATCATGTTCTATTTGGAAAAAAAAGATCTGAATATGAATATGCTAATTCAGAGGATATGCAAATGCTTACAGTACTTTGTATATTTATTGAAATTTTAGATCCTCTTTCAAAAATAAGATTATTTAAGAGGTAGAATAAAAGTATATACCATATATAACTGATGAATGGGATGATCTAATTAATTACTATATCACAATATAGTAATATGACATTATATAGTATATATTAATACATTATAATTGTATATACAGCATATTACTATGATTGTAATATATACTAATATATATGTGCCATGTGTCTGGATAATATGATTGATGTAAACAAAATGATCCCCTTAAACTAATTAAACCACAGTGTAGCAGAAGAAAGTGTATATAAGTTTCTGTAAGCAGAGAGACCTGGTTTCCTTGTTTAAGTCCATCAGCAGCTAGCTGGGTAAGTTATTTAACCACTTTGAGCTTTAGCACTAATCCTCTTATTTATAAAATATGGGTAATATTTGCCCCACAAAATCAGGAATGAGAATAAGTATAAAATGCCCAGCTAACATGAGAGCTGCTGCTAACATGAACTCTTGTTATTAACAGATATGACACATTTAATCTAAGAGCCTTATAAAATATGATATCCCAAATTGGCCATAGGAGGGCAGTCTTGACTAACAGCTTAGATGACCCCTCACCCCGACACCATTTGTTCTGGAAAACTGAGAATGGGAAAGTCTATATTATTTTGGGAAAAGTTCTATGCACAGCTGATGATAGACACTACAAAGGAGAAAGGGTCCTTAAGCGGTACATCATAATCTCAAGCTAGTTCTTCTGTTTTTAACAAAACAACATTTTAGCCTAGAACCTAAACTTACCTACCACTCTCCTCTTTCCCATTCCACAATACTTCTCTGGGTATTGCTAATTTCCTTCTAGCTTTACAAAACAACTAGAAGGAAATTACACCTTTGTTCTGTATTTGTTGTTATTCTATTTCTACCCTGTGAACATAACTTTGACAAGTGAGAATTTAGCATTCTAAAGGGGAAGATTTATCCAAGGTAATAATATTATTTGTAATTACCAAAAAAAAAAAAAAAAACTATTCGCATCTTTAAGGTCTATAGCATGTAAGAACATTCTTGTGTATGTGATTTTTGCCTCTAGATATTCAAAACTACAGCCAACTGTGCTCAATAATAATTGTTACCATGGCATTGTACATAAGTACACATGACATTTATATCAGATGTTATTTACTGAGCACTTGTTCTCTGCTAGGTCCTTTACATATGACACTCTCTCATTTTCCTAAGCTCTGAAAGGCAAGAGGTCTTTCACTAGATGAAGAAACCAGAGTTCACAGAGATTAACCATGTCACACAAGTAATGAGTAGTTAATAGTAATCTCAAAGCTCACGGTTTTTTTTACCACACCACACTGCTTTCTTCCCATGTGGAATTTACTTATCCCTCAGCTGTCACTTTTCATGTTGAAGGTAGCACCTCCCTTTTTTCTTTTTTTAATTGTTTCTTTTCAGTTACACATGACAGTAGAGTCCATTTTGATATCATTGACAAGCAAGGAATATATCTTATTCTAATTAGGATCCCACTCTTGGTGAAATTCACAGTGGCGTATTCATGTGTGTGCATTGGTAAGTTATGTCAGATTCATTCCACTATCTTTCCTATTCCTATCCCACCACTGTTCCCTTCATTCCCCTTTCTGTAATCCACTGATCTGTTTTTCTTCCCACTCCCCATCCTGCCATTGTGGACTTAGTTTCATCTATCACAGAAAACATGGTAAGAAAAGTTTCTATTGTGCCAAAATGATATGGAAGAACAATGATGACATTTTCCACCCTCCTGTTTTCAGGCACAGTTTCAAGGAATGTACATCAGCAATAACCAAGGATGGTATTACCTTGCAGACAGCTCATTATCTCCTAAATATCCTGGGTAAACAGTGGTGTCTTTTCTCATGCTCCCTTTCTTCTTTGCAATTCTTTCACTCTGCTGTGGCACTTCTTCCCAGGTGCCCTTAAGCCTTACTCAGGGCATTTTAGCACAAATCTGTTTTTTCTTAGTCTTATGTTACCATTAGGTACATAGCCATGTGACAAGACAGAATGTCTGCTCAGCATTACTGGATGAGTGGAATGGTCTGAAGTCAGCACACATGGATTTAAACCCCTGTCACTCACTAGCTGTATGCTCTTAGGAAGCTGCCATGCTTCTCAGTCATGATTTATTTCTGCATTTGTAAAATGAGGATGAAAATAGCCCAGCAAGTGGTGCACACCCATAATCCTAGTGACCTGGGAGGCTGATGTAAGAGGATTGAAAGTTTGAGGATAGCCTCAGCAACTAAGTAAGAATCAGTCTCAAAATAAAAAATGAAAAAGACTGAGGATGTGGGTCAGTGGTTAAGAGCCACACCCTGTTCTAATCCCCAGCAACATAAAAAAAAAAAAAAAAAAAAAGAGCCACACCCTGGGTTCAATCCCTGGTACTCCTTCCCCTAAAAAAAGAGCGGGGTGAAAATACCCACCTTGTAGGGTGGTGTAAAGATTACAGGTAATATATAAATATGAGCCTGACACAAAAAGCATTCAATAGATATTATTTCCAATCAATGTAGGAAAATATGGAACTGAGGGCCATTTTACATTTCTCCTGATTCATTAATTCCACCATATCTCCACACTGTAAGGAATATTAACACTTTAAAGAGCCAAGAAATCATCAAATAGATCAGTCTGGACATAGAGGTGTGATTAAAAACAAACCAGTAGTCCCATCTCAGATCTGAATAGGTAGAAAGCCGTGTATGTGAAGCCAGTCACCTCTGCTGCCAGAGAGAGGACACAGCTTTCCTTTGCCTCTTGGGCTATTCCTGGACCCTCTATAATACATGCCTCAACTTTAGTCATGGATACTAGTGGAGCAGATGGGATTATCATCAACTGACTTGTTTTGCAACTGGGCTGCTATTCAGATTCTTTTGGGATCAGCAACCCTGTCAATCTGAATCTTTTTGGCATTTATTAATTATGTTGACCTCCCAATCTCTACCCAACACAAACCTTGGAGGGTTGAATCTTTGGTGACTGAGTAGTCCCTTCTCCAGCAGTAATGACTTGTTTTTGGGGCGACACAGCTATCATGTGACCCCCTTTCACAGTCACATACTGAGGAAGTGGCGACTGGCTCGAAGCTCCTGTTGTGGGCACATGAGGGGCTTCACCAGGTTCCTGTTTGATGATCACCTTGTAACAAACATGACAATGACACTGAATTAATATCCCATGGGAAAAAACCTAGCATCTGAATAGATTCTGTTTGCAGGGATTAATGAATCAATGAAACTTGGTCTGGGTAGAAAGATTATTGAGAAGGGTAAAAAGACTGCTTAAATACAGTATACAAAAGCTACTAAAGGGACCAAAAGGCCAAGAGCAGTGGTACATGCATATAAACCCAGCTACTTGGGAGGTGGAGGCAGGAGGATCTCAAGTTTGAGGCCAGCCTGGTCTCAAAATGCTGTCTCAAAATAAAAAATAAAAAGGGTTGGGAGTATAGCTCAGCAGCACAGAAACTGCCTAGTACACTTGAGACCCTGAACTTGACCCTATGCTTCCGTCATTTGTTTTAGAGATTAGTAGAAAAATAGCACTAAAGAGAAACAACCTAGTTTGTGCTCTCTGAATTCCCTATCTTGCTGGACTCCAAGGAAGTGGGTATCAGTAAATAAATAGAAACATGTACCAGAACTAAGATCTGGTTTCAGAGTTGAAACATACTAGAAAGTAACATGTTGTAGAGGTAGTCTCAATTAACTCTAACATGCCACAAAAAGGATTATGTAATAAGACCATACAGACTCAATACTCACTTTTGTGAAAGCTCCAAGTCCTCCAGTAATAGGTTTGGGGCTCTGAACCTTAGGGTGACTCCCAATTGGGCACAGAGGTGGCATAGATGCGAATAAAGAATCCTCTTGCTGTGTGTATATAAATACATATTATGCAATCAAGTCAAAAAGAGTGATTTCAGAAATTCTAAGTCATCTACATTTAATACAAACCATGACGCTCTGTAGCAACATAAACAACCAAAAGACAAGACAAAAACAAACAAACAAAACCCCCAAATTCTTAGGGATTTTCCAAGCCTCTATATCTATATTTTAATCTTGTTTTAAAAACCAAATGCAAAGAAAAGCTACTCAGATGTGTCCTGCTGCTGCTGGGGAGACTCCTACGCTACAACCTTCAGCTTGCATGCCTAGCGCCCGCCAGAGAGTAAACTATTAAAGGACAGGCACTGCATTTTGTTCTTTTCTATTTAACCAATTCACTAAATAAATTAATGGTTGAAACAGGTAGTTGTTTTAATATATATTCTCTTAACATAACTTCACTTGATTTGTGAAATTCATTCAATACTTAGAATATAAGGGAAATTTTTTCAATAAGGACTTACTAAAAAAATGTAAAATCTGCATCATCAGCTAACACTCTTGCCAAGGCTGTGACACTGTCTTTACAAACTAGCAAAGTGTAATGCATACGAGAGCTTTACCTTGACTGTAGATGTTACAAAACTACTTCCATGAATTTTAGGAACAGGGGAACCTGTTCCTTGGGAGACCTGAGAAGCTGTGGAGAGCTTGTTTGTAGGACTTCCTGTAAGCAGGGCAGATTTAAAAATGAAATACAGGGTAAAATTTACAAAAGTAATTTTAAACCATTTTCTACCATCCTCCTCTCTTTGCCACTACTTATTTTTCATTTTTAAAAGTTGAATACTTATAACCCTGAAACTTTTAGGGGAAAAAGAGACTTAAGAATACAGAGACAAAGTTGACCACAAATTCAATCTGCAAAGAAATAAGAAGTTAGTAAGTACGAAGAGAAGAAAAAGTAAAGTACACATTATATACTCTACTCCTTACATAAGAAGAAACACAACAGCATAACGGTATTGGTCTTTTAACAAATGGTCCAGAAAACAAAAATTCAAGTAATGTCAGCTTCTACAAAGTAGTTTCATTAGAGATTATACCTAGTGGAACTACTTTGTAGAATGTCTTAGTCTACCCTAGAATCTGCCTACATTAAACATTTTATGCTTTTCCTGTGCAACTGTCTGCAACTATGTAAGTCTGATGAAATAAGTCACATTATTAACAGTCAACAAGTTGAGACCTAAAATGGTATTCAATCACCTACTCCATTTCCAAAGCTACCTCTAAAGATTTGTGGCTGATTCCCCAAACTAAGCATCCTGAAAATATATCTATTTAACATTCCTAAATATGTTCATAGGGTATTAGGTAAGCCCAGAAAGCAGTATTTTTTTTTTAAAGTTTTGCAATTAAAAATCATTATGGTACTTATTTAGCTTTTCAAAAAACAAACAAAACCATATAATAATGTGCATTAAATCCAAAAGATTAAATTTAAAAAAGCCTAATTACTTTATAATCATCCTTTTTTTATCTCATTTCTCTTTTCCTGTTTCCCTACATCAGTGAAATTTACAGATAGGAACATGTGTATTTATAGAGGGTAAGTGAAGGGAATAAATAAAACAATGTTAGTAAAAGAACATAAAAAAACTGAAAAGCACTATGCTGTCGTATGCCATTGTGAAGACAAATATGGTGACTCCAAAGACTTGCTCTTCCTACTAGTATTCTCTTTTTATAAGTACAGGTTTCAATTTTCCTCCCAAAGCAAAATGTGTCTTATTTGAAGATAAGTAAATATCAAGTTGCTTGGGAAGAAATGTGTATGGTACACAAAACTATCACTGTACTAAAAGTTTAACCTGGAAAAGTTTGGGGCACTTACTTGTATTCCCCCAAAAAAACTAGAATTTCATTTCTAAATTAAAAGAAAATCAACTATTTCTTTAAAGAAAATTAATGATGGCTCACTACTTTTCATTTCTAAAATGTACCTGTACAAAAAACAGATCTACCCTCAGAGACAGTATTGATGTTACTTTATATAGTCTTTTTTAATGGATGGAAATTTTATTTTCCTATCACTTGGCTATCAAGTCATGCTACGATTTAGTCTTTAATAAAAGATCAAATCCTCTGGATTGCAAAATATTGGCCATATACACACCTGTACTAGGAGTAGAGGCTCCAATCACCTGCCCAGGCTTATCCATGATAACGTAAGGATTATTTATAACAGAGCTGGCAGGGCCTTGCTTCACATGGACTGGTGTGGAGGTTGGGGTTCGAGGCAATGGTGATGGACTTGGCGTTGATATTGGAGAACCTTTATTAATGAAAAAGAGAAGAAAAGCAAAGTACGTTTAGTCAGTCTAAGGTAACAAGTCGGGATGAAAAAACGGGACTGTATGCTTGTGGTGCTGAGCAGCAGCAGTGATAGTATAGCTGAGGTCAGGAAGTACTGTGAAGTACCCTAATCTGCAAACCAGCAACTTCAGCATTATTGGAGAACTCATTAGAAAAAGATTTCAAGGTCTATCCCAGGCCTACTGGATATAAATCTGCATTTTAACAAGATCCTCTGGAATGCACATTAAAGTTCAAAAAGCAAGCTTTATGTGACAGTGGAACTGGAACTGCAATTATCTTGGCATGAAGATTCTCTCAATGTCACAGGTGGGTGTTATACTCAAAACACTAAAATCAGAGAGAAAACTAGGAAGTAGTTTTCTAGGAACCTGCTGTTTTAATTCACAATTCATTTTTAAAAGAAAAATATGAAATTCATCTGCTCCAGACAAAAATCTGTCAATACTATGTCAAAGCCACAATCCAAGACTCATGTTCCCACAGAGCACTCTCAAAGGGTAGTCATGAACAAACATCCTCAACTGCCTTGTTGATCAAATTTGCCACCTGCAAATTTCTCTAAACTTCAAATCAACTTCTGTGTTCAGTCTATTCCAACTTGGAAGCAGCAGGTTCCAAAATCCAAGCTGGAAGGTGAAATTTACCTTAAATCAATTCAAAGATTTTATCTATTTCAAAGATATGGACCATATTCTGCTTAGCTGTCCATGTATAGCAGTAGAGACTCCTGTTTTTCCTCTGTCATTTAAGCATTATATGTAAGTGCTCTCCCTGCTTGATGTTTTCAATCACCCCTTTCATGACTCTTTTTGGGGGTGGGGGGGGGCCAGTGAACCCAGGGATTGAACTCAGGGGCACTTGACATACTGAGCCACATCCCCAGCCCTATTTTATATTTTATTTAGAGACAGGGTTTCACTGAGTTGCTTAGTGACTCGCCATTGCTGAGACTGGCTTTGAACTCAGGATCCTTCTGCCTCAGCCTCCTGAGCCACTGAGATTACAGATATGCACCCCTCACATCCAGCTTTCCATGTCTTTTCTGAAGTGGTAGAGAGAAAGTCATAAAGTGTATTTCTACTAAAAGTTCATAACTTTTAACATAAATGTGAAACTTCCACAAGGCAAAAGACAATCAAAATTTAGTGAAAGGGAAGTCTCAGATACTACTGATAATAGGAATGAATAATTTGCTTGTGTGGTTATGGAGACAACAGAAGGTATCTCAATTCCAACACTTAAAGCTTAACCTCAAGCCAAAAGGCCTCTAAATTTTTTCTATTATTAGTTACTTTGGTTTCCACTTAGAATCCCCAAACTCAATTTCTACCTACCTTGATTTCAGCCAGGTTACTCTATCAAAATTTTACCTGTGCTAACGTTAGGAGACTAAAATTTGACCATTTTGAGTTTCATTTCTTCATCCCATTAAAGAATTCTTCTCATATAAATAAGTTGTGTGTATGGTTATTTATTTATTTATTTTGCTTTGTGGCAGCTGTGCTAATCAATAGTGAGATAGGAAAAGAAACACAAATACTACTTAGAAGAACTTCACTCCAACCCTTCTACCATCCAGCCAACTTTACATACATCGTCTTCAACACATCTCCTGTATACCTGAGACAATCTTGCAGCTCATGGTGATGGGCTGGAAGGATTTTCCAGGTGATTCAGGATTAGGAACCTGACTTTGTGGCACAATTTTGCAGCTTGATGCTATTGGCTGGAAAGCTGAATTGCCATGAGAACAAAAGGTAATTTTCTGGGATGTCACTTTGGTGGGTGTTCTTTCCAATGAAGATGGCAAAGAATAAAATGTAGTGTGTCTCTCAGCTTCAGTGTTGGATGGGAATCCTGTTTGAAATTTAGCAGGCAAATAATAAGTCATCAATCATTTTGAAATAGCAAAACCTTACCACTGTGGCAAAGAATTAAAAAGTCAGTATATTATTCAGTATATTTTAATACCTATTTATACAAATTACTGATGGTAAAATAAATATAATCAATTACCCATTTATACTTTTTATGGTGGAAGGTATCATGCTTAGAATCCTATTTAGTTAAAATGCTTCTGTTATGAAATTAGAAATTGAGGCTGTGGTTGTGGCTCAGTGGCAGAGCACTTGCCTATCATGTGAGGCACTGGGTCCTCAGCACCACATAAAAATGAATAGAAAAATAAAGGTATTGTGTCCTTCTACAACAAAAAAATTTTAAAAAATAGAAATCATTAACTTTAAACCACATATAAAAGCAAAAGTTTATGTTCTTGCATTTTTTAATATACGAAATTAAAAATTGTTTAAATTAGAAATGAGAAAAACTAAAAAAGAACCATTCATTTAATCTAATGATGTCTGATCTCATTAATGCTCATAAAGAGGATGCAATTAAAATCTAAAGAAAAAATAGGCCAACATTTTATAAAAGAATTAAAACGTTAACATCACATTAAAATACAGGCTTAGAGATAAAACTAACACCCTTTAGAATAAATTGTACCCCTTATATGGTTACATATGTGAACACTTAAAATATGGTAATTATGGGGCTGGGATTGTAGCTCATGGTAGAGCACTTGCCTCACACGAGTGAGGCCCTGGGTTCGATCCTCAGCACCACATAAAAATGAATAAATAAAAAATAAAGATACTGTAGCACCACATAAAAATGAATAAATAAAAAATAAAGATACTGTGTCCATCTACAACTAAAGAAATATTTTTTAAAACATGGTATTTGTATACTTACATATTTATTAAATAAAAATACCATGGATTTTTTTTGATTTTGGAACATTATTTTAACTAAGATTAAATATTTAATATTCAAGTATTCTGTTAAAACAATCAGAAGCTGAATCAGAGATTTTTAGTAAAGGATAAAAATCTAACTTTTTTGGTGACACCTGCTTTTTGTGTCAGTAGCACTTTATGGGGGAAAAATGCTTCTGAGGACCGGAAATTTTGATATTTCCTTGATAGAACTGTGTAATACTGGCAGCATGCCTATTTATGAAAATTTAATTTCCATATTCTCTTAAGTCACTAAAGGCAGAAGTTTTATATTGTGTTGTACAAATGAGAAAGAATGACCCCAGAGAGACCCCATATAAGGAAGACTGCAGCATTACCTTTCTCCACAGAGGTATCGGGTACTGGCTCGAGGGACTGCTTTATTGGTGAAGAAGCTTTTACTGGGGCTGGAATGGTCAAAGGCAAAGATGGAGGGGCATCGGAGATGTCAGACTCGGAGGACTGGGGGTAAACATAGTCTTCTCCAAGAGAATGCCGATGGAGTTCAACATCCACTACCTACACAATTAGACAACACCCTTTAGAATAAATTGTACATCTTATATGCTTACATATGTGAACACTTAAAATATAATAATTATGGGGCTGGGGTTGTAGCTCAGTGGTAGAATGCCTGAGCTACCATTGGGCTGATGAATCCACCATTGGGGTCACAGAATACTCCAGTCCTGTCCTAGAACATGGTACTCTTAAGAGATGTGACAAACAACTTTTACTTGCATCTCAAAGTCAATTTTCATTTCAAGACCTGAAGGATTTATCTTAGAATGTAATGTAGTCTGGCTTAACAGAATACCTTCAGTGAAAAGCCTTTCTATTTGCTGTTTCAAATCCTTAGAACCATACTTCCTCCAAATCTTTTGCATGGTTTTCTCATAAGTAGATCTCAATTAAATGTCACCTTTTCAGAGAGAACTTCCACAACCACCTTAGCATATGCAACTCTCTTGTCCCCCAGCTAACTCTCTTCTTCAAAGTACTTATTTGGAACTGAAATTGTTATTTGCTTTGTGTTTATTGCCTACTCTCCTCATTCTCCAAATTACAAAGAATGTAACTCCCTAAGAGTAAAAAACTATCTTGTTCATTTTTGTATTGCCAACACATGGACCAGTGCATAGGGTATAGTAGTTGCTCAATGTCTCCTGCTAATAATACAGTCCGTTTCTCTAGATAAAGATTTGACTACTAATTTTGATTATAATAGTTACTGTGGATATTATATAATAAAAACAAAAATGAAGAAGAAGGTAGAGAAAAAAGAGATCTCACACTTCCTGATTTTAAAATTTATTACAAAGTTATAGTAATCAAAACAGTATGTGCTGGCATACAGACAGACACATAGAACAACAGAATAGAACAAAACCTCACATGTATGACCAAATGATCTTCCACAAAGGTTCCAAGATCATTCAATAAGGGAAAGGACAAAGTCTTTCCAGAAAATAGTGCAAGAAAAGCTGGTTATTCACATGCAAATGTAGTACCTCACTTATATATATATATATATATATATATATAAAAATTAACCCAAAATGGATCAATGACCTAAAGACAAAAGCTAAGATAATAAAACTCTTAGAATAAAACAGGAAAAGCATCATGACACTGGATTTCACAGTGGTTTCTTGGATGTCACACCAAAATCACATGAAAAAAACCCAAGAAACAAACAACAAATAAAACACAACAAGTAAATGGGACATCAAACTAAAAACTTTTATAGAGAAATGAGTCACAGGATGGGCATCAATACTTGCAAATTGTGTGTTTGATAAGTGATTAATGTTCAGAATATATAAAGATAAAGAACTCCTACAGCTCAAAACAGCAAAAGCAATCTGGTAAAAAACAGATTGTCTACTTGAGTAGACATTTCTCTAAAGAAAATAAAATGGCTAAATACTGTATTTCACCACATAATTGTCACATCCTGTTTTTTTCAATGTAAAAACTGGTTTATAACCTTACATTGTGCAATTGTTACATGGAATTAATTTTGTTCTTCATTATGCTTAAAATGTAAACAGAGCAGCAAGGCAGTCACACCAGAGGCACAGGAATGCACATTTGTCTTCTTGCACACTGCCAGCCATGGGCCTGGGATTCTCAACGCACACTCACTGCCAGTGCCAAAAGTCCACTTGTATGGTTTGTTTAGAGAGCTGCAGTGCCAAAGGTAAACACACCTTATAGGTGGTACTAAAGACAGCTCATCAGATAACAAAACCAATGATAGAGGAACAGAATCTTTGGACAGAAGACTAAAATTTATACGTCCATACTTGACAACATTATAGTAAATTTTCTCAAGTGTAATATTTCGTCTATAATGCACAAATCAATAAAAACTAATGTTTAACTTTTTTTTTTCAGACTGGAAAATGTTACTAAACTGATGTATATCTATTTGGACTGTTCAATTTTAAGGTATATTCACAAATGTTCCCTGCATCCTAATCTTGCATCAAATACAGTTTAGCAATACATGATTTTAAGTAATAATGGCACAATTTTTTTTTTAAGTTTCACATAATGGTTACACCACACTCGTGCTCTACCACTGAGCTACAACCCCAGCCCCTGCACCATGCTATTTTGAAAAAGAAAAAAAAAAAGCATAAAATATGTGATGATTTTGCAGTGGAATAAGGTAAGCCCGTAAAAAAGATATTCAACATCACTAATCACTAGAGAAACACAGCTCAAAAACCACAAAATACCACTTCAAGACCATTAGAAAAGCTAAAGAAACTAAAAATCAGAAAACAACAAGTATTGATGAAGACATGGATAAAAACAAACTCCATACTTCTGGAGGAATATAAAACGATGCAGCTGCCATGGAAAATATAACACGGTGTTTCCTTAAAAACTAAAATAGCACTAGCAAATGATGCAGCAATTTCACATCTACGTATATCCCCAAAAGAACTGAAAAGGGGGATTCATCAATTTTTCTTTGTTGGTACTGGGACTAAACACTGGGATGCTTTACAATTGAGCTACAATCCTAGTCCTTTTTAAAATATTATTTGTTTTTATTAGTGCATTATAGTTTTACAGAGTTGTGGGGTTCATTTTGACATATTCACAAAGCAAATATCAATCCTCATTTGTTCCATTTAAATCCCCAGTTCTACTCCTGCCCTTGGTTTTTATTTTGAGACAGGGTCTCCTTAAATTAATGAGGCTGGCCTCAAACTTGTAATCCTCCTGCTTCAGCCTCCAGAGTCGCTAGGATTATAGGCATGGGATACCATGCCCAGTGAAAAAAGGGATTCAGTTATCTGTACATCCATGTTCATAAGAATATTAGTTATGATAATCAAAAGACAGAAGCACCCAAATGTCCGTTGATGAATGACTAAATAAACAAAAGGTCATATATAAATATGATAGAATATTCAGCCTTAAAAAGGAAGTAAGTTTTGACACTTGCTACAACATAGATGAACACTGAGGACATCATGCTAAGTACAATAAAGGCAACCACAAAAGACAAGTATTAAATGATTCCATTTATAAAGTACCTGGAGTAGCCAAATTCACAGAAAATAGAATGTATTGTTAGAGATGGGGCGAGGGAGGAAGGGGTAACTCTGCTCCACACACGTGGACTTCGCTGTTTGCAAGGTGGAAAGAGTTCAAGAGATGAGCTGTAGTGATGGGTTCACAACAGTGAGAATGCATTAATGCCACCAGACCATACAATAAAAATGGCTAAGATGGTAAATTTTATGAATTATTTAACTACAATTAAACAATTACAAAGAAAAGAAACACAAAGGGAGTGAGAGGGAAAAAAAACATTTTTCAGAAGGAAACCTAACACTCATTTTCCCCCTAATTAAAAATGAAGATCATCCCCAGCACCACCAAAAAAAAAAGGAAAGAAAGAAGACCATAAGAAAAACACCTACCGTCTCTGCTCCAAGTGTCTGCAGGCCAGTGTACGTTCTATCCAGCTATTGAAAGACAAAGGACAGAGTGTTCAATTTCACTATGCTCACTTACAGACCTTAGGCTAATCACAGGATCCATGTTCTCATAATGTAAACAAGCACATCACTGCTTCAATAAAAATCCTCAATTTTCTAGCAGAAATACTGGGTAAACACAAAAATAGTCACGACCTTACAGTTATTATATTTTTAATGTACGCCATTTACTTCTAAAAACTTATTCTAAGCACAATCCTAAAATGGAGGAAGTTTCACACCAGAAGTTTATTGTGACATCATCTATAACCACAAACTAAAAACATAGATGTCCAATAAAAGGAATGCTTAAGTGAACACAGAAAATCAACTTGTGAAGTATTATGTAGCTACTAAGATGAGTTCACAAAAGTTATGTAAATACATTTTAAATAACAGGCTATAAAAATATACGTGTAATATGATGACACAATTACATATTTAAATGTATGGTTATTAAGCATTCTTGAAAAAACTTTTCATTCTTGAAAATGTAGGCATTACAGGCAATGCTAACTATTTCAAATATATTAGCATCATGAAAGACTTATTTGGGGGCTGAGGATATAGCTTGGTGACAGAGCATCTGCCGACCATGTATAAGGCTATGGGTTCAATCCCTAGTACCCGCCCCCTGTCCATACACAAATAAGTTGAAAGATTTATTTTTGAGGAGAGAAAGAAGGCATAAACTGAGGGAATGTTAATAACATAAACCAAAGTTTACATTTACATAGGAAGGGGTTTACTTCTTTTTATGTTCCAATTTATATCCTGACTCTTAAAAAAAAAGAAATTTGTGACAGCTTATTCATATAAACATTGTACAGTAAGACTGACAGGAAAAACATGTTTATAAATTGGGTAGAAAGAAAGGAAAAACTAGCAAAGCCAGGGCAGGTTAGTAAACACAAGGTTTTAAAGGCTGATAAGAGGTAGAAATGAATAAAATAAAGGTCTGTGCTCATTTACAGATCTTAGGCTATTCACAAGATCCAAAAAAAAAAAAAAGGAGGCAGATATCAAGCCTGGCTGAGCTCATCCTCATAGCCGACACAGGGAAGGCAACTCAGTCAGTCAGTCAGTCAAGAGATTTTAGTGTCCAGAAGAAAACAAAGCAACATAGGGTTGATTAAGACAGGTTCCACAGATGAGATCTGGAGTCTTAATATTTTAACCTTAGCCAAGAGTAGGACTGCTAAACAGGTATGGGCAATTTTAGTGACATACATTTTCTTATCCCCTAGAAAACGAAAATAACAGTTTATCTATAATCTGAACAGGCATGTTTCATTCTTAGGACCAGATTTTAAGAGGGACATTGATAAAAACAGAACTATTATCAAAACAGCAAAAGGAACTAGAAAACACAGCATACAAGAAATGTTACAGAAACAAGTTTTGCCTAGAGAAAAAAATGATTTATGGAGAGACATGAAGGCTATTACTAAAATTTTTAAGTTCTTATAAATCACAATGTTGTACAGTATTATTTTAAAATCAAGCTATAACAATATGATCAAGGTTGTTTTGTTGTGCAAGAAGAATAGCAGTTTTAAGTAAACTATGAAAAAAATATTTCAAAATTTTATTTACTAAATAAATAAAACATTTATTTGGAAGTGCTGTGCTCCATGGTAATGCTGAAGAGAGGGTTAAGTGACTACCTGCTGAGGATGCAGGGAATTTCATATATTCTGCAAACTCTAACACTTAAGAATAGTTAGTATTTAATTCAGTATTTACAGTATCAAATACATGTAATTATGTACTCTGTAGAGTAAAATGCAGACACAGCTATGAGCTTAAATAGCCAGAAAAAGTTACACAGGAACTTGAAGAATGGAAAGAATTCAAATAAGTGCTTGAGGAGGAGGAGAGGATGAGAAAAAAAGGTACAAGGAAAGAAAAGCCAAGGACTTTCTATGACATGAAAAGAGTGAGATGACTAGAGAATGCTCGTGCAGAGGATTAATGCAAGATAATTTAGGGGAAGTATGTTGAATCAAAACAGGAAGAACCCTAAAAAGCAGGCGGGGAGTCTGAACTTGAACATCAAGAATTAAATTATGTTTTCCAAAAAAGGAACAGCATAATGGTTCTGCTGTTTTGGACAGACTGATCTGATGATGGTGTGTAGAACAGACAGAGGGAAATGTAGATAAACTAAAGAAGGCAGAACACAGACTAGCAAGAATGGGAATATAAGAAAGATTGTTTAGAAAGAATAATGGTCCTTGGCCCATTTGTTGATTGGGTTATTTGTTATCTTGTTGTCTAATTTTTTGAGTTCTTTGTATACTCTGGATATTAGGGCTCTATCTGAAGTGTGAGGAGTAAAGATTTGTTCCCAGGATGTAGGCTCACTTCTCAGAGGAGGACATACAATCAGTCAACAAGTACATGAAAAAATGCTCACCATCGCTAGCAGTCAGAGAAATGCAAATCAAAACCACCCTAAGATACCATCTCACTCCAGTAAGATTGGCAGCCATTATGAAGTCAAACAACAAGTGCTGGCGAGGATGTGGGGAAAAGGGTACACTTGTTCATTGTTGGTGGGACTGCAAACTGGTGCAGCCAATTTGGAAAGCAGTATGGAGATTTCTTGGAAAGCTGGGAATGGAACCACCATTTGACCCAGCTATTCCCCTTCTCCGTCTATTCCCTAAAGACCTAAAAAGAGCATGCTACAGGGACACTGCTACATCGATGTTCATAGCAGCACAATTCACAATAGCAAGACTGTGGAACCAACCTAGATGCCCTTCAATAGATGAATGGATAAAAAAAATGTGGCATTTATATACAATGGAGTATTACTCTGCATTAAAAAATGACAAAATCATAGAATTTGGAGGGAAATGGATGGCATTAGAGCAGATTATGCTAAGTGAAGCCAGCCAATCCCTAAAAAACAAATGCCAAATGTTTTCTTTGATATAAGGAGAGTAACTAAGAACAGAGTAGGGATGAAGAGTATGAGAAGAAGATTAACATTAAACAGGGATGAGAGGTGGGAGGGAAAGGGAGAGAGAAGGGAAATTGCATGGAAATGAAAGGAGACCCTCAGGGTTATACAAAATTACATACAAGAGGAAGTGAGGAGAAAGGGAAAAATAATACAAAGGGGAGAAATGAATTACAGTAGAGGGGGTAGAGAGAGAAGAGAAGAGGGGAGGGGAGGGGAGGGGAGGGGGGATAGTAGAGGATAGGAAAGGCAGCAGAATACAACAGACACTAGTATGGCAATATGTAAATCAATGGATGTGTAACCGATGTGATTCTGCAATCTGTATACGGGGTAAAAATGGGAGTTCATAACCCACTTGAATCAAAGTGTGAAATATGATATATCAAGAACTATGTAATGTTTTGAACAACCAACAATAATAAAAAGAAAGTAAAAAAAAAAAAGAATGGTCTTTAATTGAACAAATATTTAGAACAAAGAGGAAAGAATGAAAGATCTTTCATTCTAAGAACACAGAAAAAAACAGGGAAAATGCCAGGCGTGATAGCACACATACCTGTCATCCCAGCAGCTCTGCAGGCTGGGGCAGGAGGATTGCGAGTTCAAAACCAGCCTCAGCAAAAGCAAGGTGCTAAGCAACTCAGTGAGACCCTGTCTCTAAGTAAAACGCAAAATAGGGCTGGGATGTAGCTCAGTGGTCAAGTGCCCCTGAGTTCAATCCCTGGTGCCTCCCCCGACCCCTGCCCCCTCAAAAAAAAAACCAAACACGGAAAATGACAACTCCACTAAAAATAAAGATCCTGTGGCCAGAATATAGGTGTTTAAAGCTTTGAGGTCAATGTACAACAAAAATAGTAAAAATTATGTTTTCTAGAAAAACTGGTTAAGAAGTACTTCACTGTCATTTTATACTACTGTGTCTCAAATAATTTTCTACAGGGAACTCTAGGTGATATGCACAATAAAATATGTGAGAATCATGTAAACAATTCCCTTTATTTTAGAGACTAAATAAATTATGTTGCCTAGAGCAACATAATGTGCTATGTACAGTGATTAAAATAAGTTGAAAGAAAGCAGAACTATTTTAGACTTTCTTCAAATAGAAGAGTATTCTGTCCTTTTGAATGAAGTGCCTACACACTGTTTAATTGGTTTCTGTTCTTCTCTGAGGTTATAAGGGAATCTAGTCTTACAGTAATCTGTAGAAAATAACTTAAAAGTCAAGTTAAGCAGTACCATCTATCACTAATGGACAGAAAACTTTAGTATGCCTCAGGGTTTAAAG
This sequence comes from Ictidomys tridecemlineatus, assembly GCF_052094955.1. Taxonomy (NCBI): domain Eukaryota; kingdom Metazoa; phylum Chordata; class Mammalia; order Rodentia; family Sciuridae; genus Ictidomys; species Ictidomys tridecemlineatus. Next base: position 129,062,255 of record NC_135479.1, on the reverse strand, counting down.
AGGTACATTTATAAAACAAAGGTAATGTAAAAGGAATTCTATAAATGTACTCAGCTTTATTGAGTTTAATTTTGGGAATTAGAATAATGTGATAAGCCACAAAGTAGGGATGCTTTGGGAGAAGTAAAATGTTAGCATTATATCACATATAGAGAAAATGAACAGATGATATTTTCTACTATACATTACAAAGAGTGTCTAGGGGGAGCACTAAAATGGTCTGTCTTCCAACTATAAAAGCTAAATATGTTTATTATATAAAACTGCAAAAATGTTAAAACAAACAGGAAAACAGAAAAAAGTATAGGGGAAATTGCCCACCAATTCATTACTTCAATAACACCAATAGTTGGTATATTGTTTTGTTTTTTCTACCTTTTAAAAATCATGGCTAACTTCATATACATAGTATTTTGTGCTCTGCTTTTCACTTACTATAATGGTAGTTTTTTTCTACAAACAGAAAACTCTTCATAAAATATAATTTATAATGGCTGCATAATAAATCATGTGAATACATCAATGAAGAATTTCTGACCATACAAACTAGATATTGCAACCCAGTACTTTACAATTGCCAAAATGTGTTTGTTTCCCTTAATCCTTGTGAAATAAACAAGCAATGCATTATTTGTCTCATTTTATAGAAAAGCTAACATTTTTTAAAAAATAAAGATTTCAATTACTTAGTCTCAAGTAACACATCAATGGTAAGATTTGATAAAAATTCAAATCTTCACATTATCTGAACAATTAGATCATCTTTTCAAAGAAAATACATTGTGCTAGAAAGTAACTTGTCTCCACAACCTTCAGAGGACAAAGAAGTGCTGTAACAGTAAGCATAACATGCTCAAATGATTATCCTGCTTCCACTGTCCATGACCACCTCCCTCACTACCATATGAAATAGATGATGGGAAAAAAATATCATTTCTGGGGAGCCAATGCTTTGTCACGATACCTTCAGATTATGTATGATATCTATCCGCTTGTTCTGGCTGTCCTTAAAGTGAACTTGAACTCTGACAGGAAACTCACCCCAGCCTCTTCTGGTCAGATGAAAAGGAGGCTCTCTAGGGAAAAGCAGATATTTATACATTCACCCATGTTCATGCTCTCATCCTAGAGAGGAAAGTTTTCTTATAACGGATAAGTCAGAAATTCACATCCTTCTTAGAATCACTTATGTTTCCTTATGTGAAGCTAAAGTTACATGCTGAATTTCACTAAAATACTAAGTTACAAAAATTCAAATCTACAATAAATATTCCATTTTTGAATGCTTAGAGTTAATAGGTCCAGATAGTAATCCAAAGTTATTTTCATAGATGAGGGACCAAAGTTAATTGATGAACGTTACACTATAGAGCCAGAACCTGTGATTGGCATATGACAGGCACAGGCTCTGAGGTTTGTGTTCCTACCCCAGGTCCTCAAAGACAAAAATAAAATAAATCATGAAAATGCTCAATCCGAAAGTGAAAATTTATTTGAAACTGCTAAAAAGACTTGATCTTCCCCATACAATAGCTGTGATTTTAGTGGGTACAGGAGAATGTGTATCAATATTAATTGGATTAAAGAATTTACAATCATAATGTAATTAATTAAGGGGGAAAAATGGAAATTAGCCAACAGTTCTGGGATTCATCTAAAATCTCAGCTACTTGGAAGGCTGAGGCAGGGGAGTCAGAAATTCAAAGACAGCCTGAGCAACTTAACAAGACCCTGTCTCAAAATAAATGTAAAAAGGGCTAGTGGATATAGCTCAGGGGTATAATGTTTCCCTAGCACATATAAGTCCCTGTTTTCAATCCCCAAAACTGCTCAAAAAAAGGGTATGTATAGAGATGGGTTAATGGAACAAGACTGGCAAACTATTATTAATTGCAATGGGTACAAGTTCATTATACCCTCTACTTTTGTATATATGTGAAACTTTCCATAATAAAAAAAATTAAAAATTTAATTGAGATCTTTAAGTGTTCAAAACAATATGGCTTAAGTTAATTGGGAAGAGAGGAATACCTTTAAAATAAAAATGTTTATGAATCCCTGGCTTACAATTATTGTAATAAGATAAAATGCTGATCTTGCAGGGAACGGGCACTTTCAAAACTAAGAGAAAGGCTTTCTAGAAGTGGAGAGTCCAAGGATAAAACCTGAGAGGACTCTTAACAGATCTGAATTAATAAGCACAAAGGCAGGAGCTACCAGAATGGTGAATTCTAGATATAACATTTGGAATCATCAAGAATAAATTTTTCCTTCACATTAAAGACCTTGAAAAACAGGAAAAATCTGAGTAGCAGTCTAAAAAGTGGACAAAACAATGCCCACGTTATAAGAGAGAAAAGAAAGTTAAAGAATTTTTTTTTTTAAAAAAAAAAAAAAAAAAAAAAGCAAAAGCAAAAGCAAAGTACATGCCCTGGATAGAAGAAGTCAGGAGAACACAAGATGAGGTCAGAGAAACAGCATGATGATGGTAGAGGAACAGGCTTCGGGTAAATGAGAAGGTAGACTTGAGGTAGCATAGAAAGGGATCCAAGGCCAAAAGTATGGTAAGGCCATGGTGGACCTAATAATAATAATCAATGGAAATTCTATAAATGGTAAATTTGGTAATTTAAATTCCAGTAAAGTTGAGAGGACAGTCTAAACTTATTTTGTAATATGTCTCAATTATACTGTTTGCATGGTCAATTGCTCTCACAATGGAAATCAGGCATGTTCTTAATTTATGTATGCAGGCTAACCTTCAGTGAATAGACAGGAAGGACTGTGGCCAGGAAAGACAGACAAATAGCGCAATTCAAGAAAAAGGGACAATGGTTTTTACAGGAAATTCTTCTATAATCATATTTTGAGAAGCAAAAAAAGGAATCTAAGAACTACTAACAAAGAAAACATTATTAAGAAAATGCTATAATTTTAAAAGTATATTATTCCATTCAAGAAAGAACTGCATAACCTGAACAGAATTATATATTTCTAGATTCCTAGAGAAGGTTAAAAAAAAAAAAAAAGAAAAGAAAAGAAAAAAGGTTCTACTGGAAACAAAATGAAGTACAACTCCTTGTTCAAATTATTAATTCAAACAACCAATTTGAATTCAAATGTCTTTTAGTATCACTCCTAATGACCCAGAATTCACCACTTACCGAATTCCTTGTTCCGTTTTGGAATACCTATTATAAAAATATTTACTCTACCTCCTGTATGATAGTTCTAGATATGTCACTTAGAATCACAAAGAATAAATTTTTCATTCACATGAAAGATCTTCAAAAGAATTAAAACATCTCTGTGAGTCTTTTCTCTTCAGGATGACCACCTCTTTTCCTTAGAACAGCAACAGCAAATGTCCATAGTATTTCCTTGACCCATTCTATTCTAAGTCCTTTGCATCTATTAACTTACGTAATCTTTACAACCACGCTATGAGCTATCTCCTCTGAGACACAGTGAGGTTGCATAACTAACTTGCCCAGGTCACAGACCAAATAAGTACTTGAACTAGGATTCAAACTCAAGCAATAGGCTGTAGGGACCATGCTTTTACCACTGTGGTAGTCTAGGTTCCTGTGGTAACAGAACTCTATACTGCCCAGACCACTCACCTCCAGATGTACAATAGTAAGGCTAGCTCTTTTCAGATTGGTATAGACAGCAAGTATCCCTGACTTCTAATAAGGCAGCTTAAAATTGCATTATTATGCTAAGTAATTTGTTTTTATCTTCTGGTTTTTAGAAAATCTGAAGTTATATGTGTGGCTCATAATATATTTCTATTGAACAGTGCTACTCTACATTCAACCTACATAAAACAGACACAAATGACTTAAAGACACTCACTAAGATCTGCTCTGGGGGCCTGATCCGCTCTGGTCAGGCAGTTGTACTATGCTCAACTTCTCTAACTCAGGGCCTGTTATGTTTCCATAACAGGCCCTGAGTTTAGCACACATTTAGCAACTGTCTTATGACTAAAAGCAAAGTTAACATGCACAATTTTTAGGAAGCTGGCTAAGAGTGGTTCATGACAACTGAAACAAATGAAAAAGATGCTTCTATAGGAGCACAATCTACCCATGTTCTTCCTACGTAATGTGCTGGGATGAGAAGATACAGCATGCACGAGAAACACATTTGTACTCTGACCCAAAAGTAAGATTAACCCCAAGTTTCAAGCCAGGTGCAAAAGCCATGCATCAAATTAATTTTGACACCAGACAAAAAACAAAACAAAAACAAAAACAAAAAAAAACCAGCTTTGAAGTCTTAAAAAAGGAACCCAGTTATAATTAAATCTAGGACATGTGTTAATAATAACAGCAAGAGTACAAATGATAGAAAGAAAAAAAATCAATAAACCACATGCTAAAACTATTTCTGATAGAGGAAAATAGTAGATAACTGCAATGGGAAATTAGTAGACAATGCAAGGAAGGAGGGAAGCAAACCACATGGCTTTACAATGGAAGTGAGGATTTTTTAGGTAGAAGGGGTAAAGGTGATCTTGGAATCATAAACATGACAAGTAAGACACCAATCCCATTTCCAGACCCAGCAGTACAATGTGTTTGAGAGGGAAAAAAAATAGCCACCACTTAAAAAAGAGTTCTCAAGAGAGCCAGGTTTTGTTTAAAAATCAGGAGTAAAAGGAATGTTCTGGTCAGAGTAGAGAGTATAGGAGATTTCACTAATTATAAGCCACCAGCACTTCCACAGCGCATTCAGTGAAGGTGTATGTGGTATCATCATATACAGATGGAAGAACACATGACAAATAATATGACAAGCAAATAAATGACAAGCAAGATTTCACAATAGTATACATATTATCATTCCATTTTTGTGAGGTAACCACAAACAACTAATAGTATATGCACAGGAAAAGTATCACTAGGGATTATTTTTGAGTGGGTGGGATCATCTCAATATTAAATATTTGTGTAACACCAGAATCCTGTATTTCATTCTATTATACATAAAAAATAGTAACATTTTAATTCACATCTGTATCCATATAAACAAATTAGCTACTATCAGCTGATGTAATTAGTATAGTAACATTCTGACATGGGGTGACAATGCCTGTTCAGTGAGACAGTAATCAGCAAAAGGAGAGAAACCACAGCTAAAACTACATTGTGACTAAAGAGCCAACTCTGAGTATGTCATAATAATACAAGAATTTCCAGAGAACATTCTAAAGTTAAACCACATTTCTGTTCTTAGGCTAAAGAACTTAAATATGCTCACCTAACTTCCACAAGGTCATTTGGTTTATAGCTGGGATGAAGGAAGAACCAAACTTTCTTGACAAAATGATTAATGCTGGGTTCTCTACGAGACCCTCGAACATATACCATCCACTTATGGGTTGATTGGTCATTTTCTTCCCTTTTATCTGGAGGTATATACCTAGAGAAGAAAAAGAAAAAAGAAATCTGAGTTTCTCTTTCCTTCAGAGACCTAATAACACAATTAACTACTCTTTAAAACAAGATTAATATTCCAGCAATATTAAACAGCTATGTCAATTAGCCAAAATATTTGTAGTGAGTTATTTTATTTTTTCTTTAAACATTTCTTTGGTCTAAGAGCCATCCCTTTAAAGTTTGTTTTGTTTTCTGATTAGCAGTCTGAGATTTTAAAATAAAACTTGTTTTTCCTACCAGGTGGGTACCTGAAGTGGAAATAACTTGACATATTTTTATTCCTGAGCTAGAGAACCCCTAGTCTTTAAGGTTTTCACTCAGATTCCAGGGTGCCAGAACTTCAGGACCTTTTGGAGCCAATCACTGCTGCCAAGGTTAGTTTCCTGCCTTTTGAAAGCTCAAACAAGCCACTGCAAGTCTTTTTGTTGTTGTTGTTTTATACTAGGGGTTGAAGCCAGGGGTGCTTTACCACTGGGCTATATCCCTAAGCCCTTTTATTTTGAGACAGGGTCTTACTAAGGTTGCTGAGGCTGACCTCAAACTTGCAACCCTTCAAGTCTTGATCATAGTAAAACTAGCATCTGAAGCCCTCCCCTTCATGGGTCCCATTTTCATTTCAATGTATAAGTGCTCCTTCTTAGATTCTGGAGGAGAATATGAACATGGCCTTCTATGTTATCTTAGTAATGCAGGGAGCCAAGCTGCCTAACAGTTCTTCAGGAGAATTCTTGTCTAGTCTTGGTGCTTTGCTCTTCCATGTATAATAACTAACTGGTGAATTTCATGAACCTTGTTGGGAATTTAGATTTTGAAGAAGAAGAAAAAAAAGTCAAAGAAACTTATCACACACAAATCTTTCCACTTCAAAACAGAAAAGAAAGAACAGTAAATGAGTTCCCAGGAATAAGAACCTGATTTCAGGATCAATAGTGCCAACCACAAATAAATGGCAAATGCCGAGATCATAAATGTATAGGGAAAAAAAGCAGATTTGAAAGTTAGGGTTGGAAGTAGTTCCTGAGAATTGACCACTCTCAATGCTTTCAAATGCCTCTTAATTGCATCTTCTACAAACGTCACACCAAAGTTTAAGAGGTTACTAAACTGCCTCTTCTCTAGTGACACTTTGGAGAGAATGTCTTCTTGCTTATCATCTCTGGATATTAGTGGATATGGTGCAAGGCAGAATGGCACTGTAAAGAGAGGATGTACACAGGAAAAAAACAATATCCAGTTGACAAACAGGAGGCTTAGAGTCAAACAGGACTGTGCTTACTAATGAGCAAGATCACCTAAAAGTGTTTTGGATCATGGTAAATTTTTGAAATAACTAAGAGCCTGGAAAAAAGAATTCCTCAGGCTTCATCTCACTGGAATATTACAGTAAAGGAGTATCAGTGCCAATGTATTAATAGAAATGATGGCTAAAAATGAGAAAAATCAGCTCGTACTCACTTGGACACATTGCCCACTACTATTGTTTTCTTTACAAAAAGTCGTGAAGTCTCATCTCCTGTGAGATCAGTATTCCGCTGTTCTGTTTTATGAGAGCCAGTAACACCAGAAGTATCCTGAAAATAATAAGCAATATTCATTTCATTTAGAACAATTTACAATAGCACAAAACTCAGAAAATCAAAAAAGTATAGGACCTCAAATATTTTTTTTAATTATAAAATTCTATGGCTTTGTGGCACCTTTGAGAGCATGAAAAAATAATTTGCTATAAATAACTGCACTATCTTACACTAAAAGTTTGTACACTATACTTCCACATGTATTTTTATTATTCACATACATCTGCTTTATATATGCAAAGAAGATGTGGAAGAATATGCAAGAAACTACTACAGTGGTTATCTCTGAAAAATGGCAATGGAAATGGAAAAATTTACTTTCTTTTTAATTTTCTGTATTATTAAAAATTTTTCAATGAGAAATAAATACAATGATTATGGCTAGGGTTGTAGCTCAGTGGTAGAGTGCTTGCCTTGCACACCTGAGGCCCTGGGTTCAATCCTCAGCACCACATAAAAATGAATAAAGATATTATATCCATCTACAATTAAAAACATTTAAAAAGAAAAGAAAAGAAAGAGGGGCTGCTGTGGCTCAGCAGTAGCACACTTGCCTGGCATGTGTGAGGCGCTGGGTTCAATTCTCAGCACCACATATAAATAAATAAATAAAATAAAGGTCTTTGAACAACTGAAAAAAAATTTTTTTAAAAAAGAAAGAAATATAATGATCAATTAAAAGTTGGACTATAGTGACAGAAAGTTACAGTTCAAATTCTAGTCCTTCCAGGTATTAAATTGTTATCTTGGGTAATTACTCTCTCTGCCCCATTTTTCTCAAAGGACATTAATAGTACCACTTTATGATTGTTTCGTATAGTTCTTACAAAAGTATTTGATTCACAGTAAGTACTAAATGTTTGTAATATATGCACATATATAAACCACCACATATTGTATAAAAGATGTTAAGTTTCTAAATTAAGACTAATATGACTTAAATTCTTGTTCTTAAAAAGAGAGAGAGAGAGAGAGAGAGAGAGAGAGAGAGAGAGAGAGAGAGAGAGAGAGAGAGATACAACAGACACAGTGGCATATGCCTATAATCAGCTACTTAGGAGGCTGAGGCAGGAGGATCTCAAGTTCAAGGTTAGCCTCGGCAACTTACCGAGTTATTGTCTTAAATAACTTATTACTGTCTTAAATAACAACAAAAATTGAAGATGTAGCTCCCCTGTAAAGTGCGCTGGGTTTAATACCCAGTATGGAGAACCAATCAGTAAAATATTTGATGTCTTACTACAGAAAGCAACTTGGAGATGCATGCTTGTAATCCCAGCGGCTTGGGAGGGACTGTGAGTTCAAAGTGAGCCTCAGCAACTTAGTGAGACCCTAAGCAACTCATCAAGATCCTGTCTCTAAATATAATATAATAAAGAGCTGGGGATGTGGCTCAGTGTTTATGTGCCCTTGGGTTCAATTCCCAGGACCAAAAACAAAAAAAGCAAGTAAGCAAGCAAGCTACTTTGGAAATTTCCTGTCACAGAACACCAGGCTGAGAAAAACCACTGGTCTAAACCAATAATGATGATAGCTGAATATTACATGAAGTTTAGAGTACCTTGAGCTGGCAATTCAAGCATTTAAGTTGGCAGGATCAAATTCCATTTATTTATTGTCAAATTTCCTTCAGCTAATATAACATCTTTGAACATAAAACCTCATACAGGAAAGTGCTTAAGAGTCACTAGAAAGAATAAACACAATAGTGGAAAGACCTTCGGTAAGGTCACTGAACAATCAACCTTTAAAGGTTTCTTTCGTATCTACATGAATGACATCTATCAGTTGTGCAATGCCCTGGATTCTTAATCTCTAAAATTAAAAAGACACAGGTTTAATTCTCAGTTCTGATACATCTGGGCAAATACAACCTTAACCTCATCAAGGCTAAGTTTCCTCACTTTAAAAGGAAAACAGGCTGTTTCCTAGAGTGCCTGTAGAAGATAATATGTGCACAGTTTATTAGTAAATATTCCTTCTCCTCTAGCTCCCTCTCATCCATTCAACTTTACCCTTCCAGTATTTCGGCTTGATCTCTGTTCCATGTTGTTTGAGACTCTTTCTTCCATATCCATATTGCTGTTATTATCTTTGTCAGATAAGAAGTCATTGTGCTGAGATAAAGAATCACTTTCTGAATGATTAGCTGAGGGTGTTTCTGATCTCTGATTGGTAGGAGATGAGGATCTAGATGGTGATTCCAAAAATTTCTTGATAGCAGGATGATTAAAGACCATTGGATCACATGTCTTTGATCCCTACAAAAGAATGACAGCATGAAAACTTTTAATCCAATCCACTGAAAGGAGGTAAAAATGTGATCTCTTCAAACTCTTAGCTATGACGATTACATTTAAAATCCTTCAAAATCTCTACTTATAAAATTAAGGACAAACTCCTTAACAAGGTCTGCATCAACAGAACAAAAATTAAGGTGACAACTACATAAAAGTTGTTAACACTAAAAGCTAAAGATAGAGGGTCTTCTAAAGATAAAATATGTTTAGAAGATATTTTATCTTATCTAGAAGATCTACTGCTCTTTATTTCTCTTTAGAAATAATAATACACAGAAAATAATATTTGACTTAAAAAAAAAAGGTAGAGATGTGGCTCAGTAGTGGAATGCCTGCCTGGCATATATGAGGCCCTGGGTTTGAATGCCTATACAGAAAAACAAAATGGGGGGTGGCATGTCATTTTACACAAACACATCAAAGGTTCTAAATATCCCTGTAAGAAATTTAAAAATTAAAAAAGTATATGGTATAGGGGCTGGGGTTGTGACTCAGCCGTAGAATGCTTGCCTAGCATGTGTGAGGCACTGAGTCTGATCCTCAGCACCACATACAAATAAATAAATAAATAAATAAATGAATAAAGGTATTGTGTCCAACTACAACTAAAAAAACCCAAAATATTTCTTTAAAAAGTATATGGTATAAAAATGACACCTGCATAGAAGTAAAATGTAATATTTATTAAATGTTTTAAGATAATTAACACTAATTTATAAAGTTAACCCTCAGTCTACAGGGTATTTTTCTGTATCTTAGTTACTTGTATACAAAATGTTATGTTTCATCATAATGTCATACACTGTAGTTATGTTCCTAGGAAGTCTAACTTTTAAAATGTATTATTTAAAAAAAAACTGTTATTAAAATAATTATTTTGGTGGGAGGAAATGAGCCAGAGAGTGCTTCTAAGTCAAAACAACAAAACTATTGAATCTCAATAATAAAGATTTCTCAGAACTATAAATATGTTGTTACCACAAACTAAAAATAATTAAATGGCTGATCATAATAGACAAAAGTGTATCTAAATAATTTTGACCCCTAATCAGAACATTACTGCATAAAATCAGTGAATTTTCTAGACTATGTCATGTCTACCCCAGAATCTGTGAATGTGACTTTATTAAGAAATAGGCTCAGTGCTGTGGTGCTAAGAGGCTTAACATGGATGAGGCCCTGGGTCCAATCCCCAGTACAAAAAAAAAAAAAAAGGCAAGGTGGTGGGGTGTCCTTGCAGATATAATCAAGTTAAAATGAAGTTGTGCTAGATTGTGAATAATTCTAATCCAAGACTAAATCCTTAAATGAAGAGGGGAAACTCAGACACACAGATTCAGAGGAGCCATACATAGAGGGAAAACATCCACATGAAGCTACAGGTAAAAACTGAAGCAATGCAGCTGCAAGCTAAGGAACATCAAGGACTGTGAGCAACCATCGGAAATGAGGAAGAAGCAAGGAAGGATTCTTCCCTGCAACCTTGACAGGTAACACTGCCCTGCTGACAACTTGATTTTGGACTACCAGCCTTCAAAACTGTGAGGTATAAATCCCTATTGTTTTAAGCCACCAAGCTGTAGTAATGTAATGCAAGTCCTAGAAAATGAACATAGAGGGGCTGGAGTTGTGCTCAGCGGTAGAGTGCTCTCCTAGCACAAGCAAGGCCCTGGGTTCGATCCTTAGCACCACATAAAAAGAAAATAAAGGTATTGTGCCCAGCTATAACTAAAAAACCAAAATATTAAAAAAAGAAGAAAATGAACATAGATTCTAATGTACATTATGGAAACTCCAGTAATAAATGAAATCTGCCTACTATCGAGGGTTAAATTCAAATAATGCTCTAGTTTCTAACAAGATAACATGAGGGGCAGCACCAATACCAGGCACCATAAAGCTCTGTGTGATAACACAAAAAAAGCCTAAACACGACACGGACCTCCCGCTGTTACCCTAGAGTCTAGCCCTCTCTCATTCCCATGGAGCCAGTGATGTACAAGAAGAGAATTAGCTGAGACTAATTCTAACAGACAAAATTTAAGAAAAGAATTTTTTAAACACCAGCCAGCATGGAGGCTCATAAAGGTCATTCCCAACTATTCAGGTTGAGATTGCAGGATCTCAAGGTCAAGACTGGCCTGGGCAACACAGCAAGACCCCATCTCAAAACAAAACAAAACCACCCCCCACAAAAGTTATGCTGAAATTAATAAAACACCAACAAAAAATATTTCTATTTTGGTTCAGTCCTAATTCTCTTGTCCCAAATTCAGACAGATTGCTAGAATAAAAGAGCTAGATATTGGAATGTAGTTCAGTGGTACAGTGTGTGCTTAGCACATATGAGGTCCTGGGCTGGACCCCAGGGACTGCCCACCAAAAAAAAAAAAAAAAAAAGAAAAAAGAAAGAAAAAGACTTTCATTTATAATTGGAGCAACCAAGGGATTATCACATTAACCAGTGATCAGACTTAAACTCTGATATTTTGTTCCTAAACACATACAGCATTACTTATAAGGTAATCTTGCCAAAATATTTAACCTACATCTAATTGTACCTTTAGACTTGACTTCCATTTATAGGAAGATAAAGCAAATAAAAGAAACCCACAGGAGGTTGCGGGGGATCCAAAATATAGAATACGCTATAAAAAAAGTGGCCTAGTCTCTTCAAATAATCAATTCTCATGGGAGAACAAAAGAAGGACTGTTTTAGAAGAAACCAAAGCTAGTCAATAAACCCTGATGAAGCCTAGTCTAAAAAATCCAGCTTAAGGGCTGGGGCTATAGCTCAGTGGCAAAGCACTTGCCTAGCATGTGTGAAGCACTGGATTTGATTCTCTGCACCACATAAAAATAAACAAATAAAATAAAAGCATTCTGTCCATCTACAACTATAAATCTTTTTTTTTTTTTTAAATCCAGCTTAAAAGGTTTTGGGGACATGGGCTAGGGTTGTGGCTCAGCAGTAAGCTCTTGCCTAGTATGTGTTTGGCACCGAGTTCGATCCTCAGCACCACATAAAAATAAATAAAATAAAATAAAGGTATTGTGTCCACTTATAACTAAAATATATATATATATATATATAAGGCTTTTGCTGTTTGCATTGTCAGTAATCCTGAATGGCATACTGAAGAAATCTGAAGTTGGATTAGTTATCAGATAATATTAGGAAATCATTTGCTTAGCTATCATGACGATAAAGGAATAATATCTTTTAAAAAATAAATGCTTCAAGCCAGGTGTGATGGTGCATGCCTGTAATCCCAGCAGCTCAGGAAGCCAAGGCATAAGGATCACAAGTTCAAAGCCAGACTCAGCAACTTAGTGAGGCCCTACGCCAAATAAAGGAAAAAGGGCTAGGGATGTGGGCTCAGAGGCTTCATATCCCTGAGTTCAATCCCTGGTACAAAAAAAAAAAAAAAAAAAGAAGAAGAAAGAAATGCTCAAGTAGTTAGGTATGAGATGCTGTAATGCCTAGAACTTACTTTTAAATGTTTTAGAAAAAAAATAAGACAGAGCAAATATGGATAAATATGAAAATCGCTGAATCCAAATGGTGTATAAATAGGTGCTTATTTTCCCCTCCATATATTTGCAATTTGACATAAAAAGTGTATGGAGAGAGGAGAAAACAGGGCTTGTTGAATGTGGTAAATCTTCTGAATTTACCTGAGTAAAAGGTAAGAGAAAACTCAGTCTATAATTTACTCCAAAACAGACATACTCAAATAAGGAAGAACTAGGGCATCTTTGGATGTCAAAACATAGCATATGCTAACAATTAGCAGGAAAAAGATTAAGTAAAAAGGAGAAAAAGCCCCCCAGGATTACTGACAATGCAAACAGCAATGACTAAAGGACTGTGGTTGAATATGTGTGTTTCCCCAGAAAGGTAGGCTAGAGGCCTCCCAAATCCTAAAGGTCAAAGAAATGTTTGAAAGGCAGGGAGGGATTATTCCACATTGACATAAGTTTTCCTCAGACAACTATTGTGGCTGGAAAACAACTGAATATGATAAATACTTACCTCAGAAACTTTCAGAAGACCTGCAGAAGCATAATAGTTTGCTACAATGCAGGCACGAAGTTTATCCATCATCCTTCTTGCTTCAATCAGTCGCTAAAAACAAGTGTTACTTCATTACTTTAAAATATGGCAATTATAACAGAAAACATAATTCACTAAATAAGAAAAGCAAATGACAAAAGAACTCACTTTTTCTGATAATCAAAGAAAAATATATAAAGATGACATTTCTCACCTGTCAGATTGGCAAAGAATTAAAGAATGAACCCCACCCCCCAAATGCAAGGTATGCAGATATATTAAAATGCATATTTATGAGCATATTCATTGAGAAATGTCAACAAAGATACTGAGTATAAGAACAAAGAGGAATTATCTTTGGGGATGGAATTTCAGGCAATATATTTTCTTTATCTTTTCTGGAATGTTATTTTTTTTAACATGGTATTTTCCCTCAAAACAAGAAAAATATTTTTCAAAAAAAGCAAAGGAAAACCATGACTCTATTTATATATATAGGAAAAAAATACATATATATATATAATATAACACATATATATTTTTTCTTCTTCTTCTTTCCCCAATTCATCCTATAGACTTTTTATCATAGCTTTGGAGTTTTTTGTAGGTTTTTTTTTTTCAACTTATGATCATTATACCTGGTCAATGACTTCAATTTCATGTTCCTTATTCTTCATTTCAAGAGCAAACTGCTCCTTGATAATAGTCTCAATCTTCTGCACAGCAGCATCTCGAGCTACACAAAGAACACAAAATACATCAAATCCTAATTAATCTGGAGAGATCTTAAGTCAGCAAACAACAAGAAACCTAAGGAATAACAGCTCCAAGGGATACACCTGGAGGGCATTACTTTAACCAGCAATAGAAAGTTAAAATCACTCATTTTGGGACAAAATGACCTCATGTGCTTTGTGATATGATGCACTAATAAGTACACCACTACATCTTTCTGAGATATTCCTGCCAAAAATACCCTGCTAACCATGAAACATCAGACAAAAATCAACCAAAAAAACAAAAACCGAAAGATATTCCACAAAACAACTGCCTTGTACCATTTAGATACTAAAGTAATGGTAAGGATGAGGAGACTGAAAGAGACTAGAAATGGGACAACTAAATTCCCTGCATACTCTGGATTGGATCCTGAAGGAGGAGAAATAGCTCTAAAAATACAACCTACTGATAAAACCAGAATACGGGCTACAGATTGGAACAATATAATGTAACAATGCTCAAATTTTCTGCTTTTGATAAATTTACTGTGGTTATATAAGAGACTGTCCTTTAAAAACACACCGAGGTGTTTCCAATTTATTCTCCAATGGTTTTGAAAAAACAAAAAATAATAATGTGCTTACCTACCTGCATGCATGCATATACATGTACGTGTGTGTGGAAATGGGAAAAAGGACAAATCCGTATCAAAACATCATTTACTATCTCATAAATGTAAACAATAATATGTTAATTAAAAGTTTTTTTAAAAGGACTGGGGTTGTGGCTCAGCTGTAGAGTGCTTGCCTAGCACAAAATGAAATTACCTAGCACTGGGTTCGATCCTCAGCACCACATAAAAATAAAATAAAGGTTATTGTCTCCACCTACACTAAAACAAATATTAAAAAACAACAACAAAAAAATGACTGCTGGGCAGTGACACACACCTGTAATCCCAGTGATTAGGAAGGCTAAGGCAGGAAGAACCCAAGTTTGAGGCTAGCCTCAGTAACTCAGTGAGATCCTGTCTCAAAATAAAATATTAAAAGGGCTGTGGATGTGTTAAAGAACCCAATACCTAAAATAAAGATAAGTCATATAAGGCAAAATGTAAATATCTGGTAAATTAATTTGGATAAGACATGAGTATTCCTTGCAATTTTTCTGTTTGAAATTATATAAAGAGAGATGAAGGAAAAGAATGAGGAAATACTAGGGAATGATACTGACCAGATTATATTGTTATATTGTGTGTATATATGAATATGCAGCAATGAACCCCACTATCATGTGCATCTATAATGCACCAATAAAAAAATAGGAAAATAATTACATCAAAATGAAATTAGCAAAAAAGGAAGAAGTAAAAAAAAAAAAAAATCAAGAAATTCTAAAATATTTGGTGGCCTGTGAAAAACCAGAGGTCCAAAGAAAAAGATAGTAAAGAGCTGAGGAAAAAGTAATCTGTGATACTAGAGCAATATATAACAGGAGAAGTTTCCTTCTGCAGAGAATGGGCTAATAGGCAGTTCAGCAATTTCTTATGATAAATACCTGAAAGAATGAGCAAAGAAAGAAATCAAAAGAAAACAAATCCTTTGAAGGCACTAGATCTCAGATGATGACTACTCAAAGCAATACACAACTCAGAGTTAAATATAACAAAACACACAGTGCGACTAGATAGAACACCAAAACAAAGAGCAGTGATATGATTGCTTAAAAAGTAAATCTGGGATTTAGCAAATATGATCCTTGTGTTTGTGACATGAAAAATTCAGCACCTATGCTTTGGAGTACAGCATATGAAAAAATAACAAAAAATTTTTTTGACTCTTTGATAAATCTGTGTCATTTTATCCACATAAAATATGTCAGGGAATTGGGAATTTAAAATTAGTAATGGGTGGGGCTGAGGAATTAGCTTAGTGGTACACTGCATGCTTATCATGCTCTAGGTCCTGGGTTCAAAATCACTACCATCATCAAAACAGTGCTCCTGTAGTAGGCCATGGTGGTGCGTACTTACAGACCCAGCTACTTGGGAAGCTGAGCATGAAGCTCACTTGAGCCAAGGAGTTAGAGGCCAGCCTGGGAAACACAGTGAGTTCCCTTCAAAACAAAACAAATAAACAAAAAAGCCCAAACCAAACCAAAACAAAAAAACTAGACCAACAAAAATTTGGTTAACATAGCACAACACACACACACAAAAAAAATTGGTTTAAATTACTGACATTATGTATTTGTCTGCATAGAGAGAAACAACTAGTATATTTCTCATATTTAAAAAATATTTTCAAGATCACTGGGTATTTTATAGGTAAAAAATAATACTTAAAATGATGTTACATATAATTAATTATAAAAATAACATAACTATTATTAAATATATAAAATATATATAAATTTTATGTATCTAAATTTATATGTAAAAGTATACATAAATGTTGTATACATAAACCAACAAATATTCTCAGATGCTGAGAATCAGGTACCACGCTCATTGTTTCATACCATAAATTCCTGACACTTAATATATTATATCTTTCTCAGAAGATTGAAAAGCAAAAGCAAGCCAAAACAAAATAACATAAGCAAAGGGAAATATATGACTAAATCTATACTGCAAAAAATTCTTAGGAAAAAAAAAGATTAGGATTAGGTAGAAGGAAACCAATAGAAACAGCAGCAAATGGTCCTTAGTAACAAAAAATTGTCCTTTCTTAAATAGGGTTTGGGAACTCACACTAGATTTAAACCAAAGACAGAGGGCTACAGTGATAAAACCACTTTTCTCTATTCTTTTTAGGGTGGGGGGGTGTGCATGTGAAGATTTTGAGCAATAGATGTATGTTAAATGATAACTCTATATTTATCTGGCTTGTTATTAAAAAGAAATGACATTTCCACATAAAATTACAACAAGAGGGGGAAGTTGAAGTGAAATGTTTTCATTATTTAGGATTGAATTTTACTATTTTCCTTCCAAAAAGACTTCTGAATATGTATGACTTGACTATACTTTTAGAGACAAGAATTTTTTTCACCATTTAAATTATAGGGGTCTTAATCTTTGTGAAACTGCAACACATGAGCTATAACTTTGATGCTTTCTGTGCACAAGTCAGGTATTTAAATAAACATAAATTTCAGCAATAATTTATTGCACAAATTTGCAATTTTTTTTTAGATAGCTTAAGACATTCTTGATCACTACAGACACACAGTTGATGATTTGCTCCTCAAGAAATTGTATAATGATGGGCAAATAATTAATGCCTCTGAACCCACTAAAAGCAGCTAGGTAAGTACAGGGATTGAACTAGATAAATGTTCCCCAAATTTCCATATATCATTCATATATCACTTTTAAGATAACTCCTAAAAATCTGAAAACAATGTGAAATGTTTTAACACAAATAATATTTTTAAATAATTTTAATTTTATCTAGAGAAATAGTAGCCATGGAACTACAAGTTTGATGAGTTCATTCTTTTTCTTTATGCACATTAAAACCTCAATCTATGTATCAACTATAAGAAATCTTCTCACCTGATACCCACTATTGTACACATAAGACTTCATGATTACTAATATACCATGATAGCTAAAATGTGTAGCCTGTCTCATTATTGCTACGTTCAATATCTACTTGATCATGATACTGCCAGATGGTCTACCTTTTATGCAACAAATGGTATATTATCATTATACAGAGCACTTTGCTCACAAACCCCTTCAAATTATATGTAAATTGGAAATTCATTTCATTTTAGGTATTATTCATTTTAAAGTGGAGGCAAATATTAACAAAGCAGTAATAGTTTCCTAAGGTAGCCCATTTTTACCTGAATTCTCAATTGCTTTATGCCGCTTATTTGGAAGGGCCACAGATACATCCTCGTAATCAGGGTCGGTTTCTTTGATTGTTCGCTTGATGCCTGACATGATGACATTCAGTTCTTCACTGTAAAAATAATTAATTAATTAATTAATATTATACAATTCTAACACTTACAAATGCATATGTACACACAAAGAGAATAAAGAAATCAATATTACATAATACTGCACTTATGAATCAGTATACAAGTTGTCCCTGATCTAAAATACTGGGACAAGAAATGCTTCAGATTTTAGATTTCTTCAGATTGTGGAATTCTTGCACAAGACTTTTCAGGATGAATATCCCTAATTCAAAAATCTGAAATTCGCCGGGTGCGGTGGTGCACACCTATAATCCCAGGGGCTTTGGAGTCTGAGACAGTAAGATCATGAGTTCAAAGCCACCCTCATCATCATCAAGGCACTAAGCAACTCAGTAAGACTCTGCCTCTAAATAAAATACAAAATAGGGCTGAGGATGTGGCTCAATGGTTGAGTGCCCCTGAGTTCAATCCCTGGTACCAATAAATAAATAAATAAATAAATAAGTCTGAAATTCAAAACTTTTTGAGTATCATATCAGCATTCAAAAGTTTCAGATTTCAGAGCATTTCAAATTTTGGATTTTCAAGTTAGGGACACCCAACTTGGATATGTACATTATTATTAATTAATTTATTTATTTAGAACTGGGGTTTCAATACAGGGATATTTTGCCACTGAGCTACATCCCCAGCCCTTTCTATTTTTTATTTCAAGATAAGTGCTTAGGTTGATGAGGCTGGTCTCAAATTTGTGATCCTTCTGCCTTAACTTTCTGAGCTGCTTGGTTTACAGGCATGCACCACTGTGCCTGGCTCTACATACCCCTTTTAGAACCAAAAGCATAAACTTAACTTCAAAAGTTTCCCCAAATTTTTCATCCTCAGTCATCTGTTAAAAGCATGGGTTTCCCTTTCAAGAGAAAAATCCTTTAACAATATAACACATTGCTTGCTTTTTATGAGGAGCCCAGTTTTCACAAAAGGATCCACATGAGAAAAATAAAGATACCAGACTTTGAGGAAAACTTGTTAAGCCCACAAAGTATCTTGGAACTAACAATGCATATTACAAAATGCAGAAATGCAGTTAGGAACTTAATAAATAATTTGTAGTTCTTACATAGTGCTTGTTATACAAGAGGAACTCAAAAAATTATAAAATTATTACTAATCATTTACTGTTACTCATAATAAACACAAACTGTGCACACATTAAACTATTTAACAAGTTGGAAATATGGTAACAAGGCCTAGAAATAAATCTTTTAACTAAAAGAATCCCATAAATCCTCTGGATTTACCCTGTCCTAATACATTGTGGCACTAAGCAACTCAGTAAGACTCTGCCTCTAAATAAAATACAAAATAGGGCTGAGGATGTGGCTCAATGGTTGAGTGCCCCTGAGTTCAATCCCTGGTACCAATAAATAAATAAATAAATAAATAAATAAATAAGTCTGAAATTCAAAACTTTTTGAGTATCATATCAGCATTCAAAAGTTTCAGATTTCAGAGCATTTCAAATTTTGGATTTAATCACTAAACATTTAATTAATATAAATTAATTAAAATGAAATACAATTTAAAATTCAATCCTGTTTTTCCACACTGTAATTTTTCACATTTCACATTTAAAATTTCACATTTAATAGCTCAAAGCTACTATACTGGACAGCACAGATACGGAATATTTGTAACACTGCAGAAAGTTTCATTGGTCAGTGTCTCTCTTCTAAACTGGGTTTCACTGACCACATAAACATTTCATGAATCGGTTTAGAACATACTGTCCAAACTAGCACCGTTGAATAGAAATGTGAGCCACACAGAGAATTTTAAAATTTCTAGCAGCATTTTAAAAATATTGGGAAGGGCTTGGGTTGTGGCTCAGCAGTACAGCGCTCACCTAGCACATGTGAGCCTCTGGGTTCCATCCTCAGCACCACATAAAGATAAAGATAAATAAATAAATTAAAAGTATTGTGTCCAACTACAACTAAAAAAATTTTTTTTAAGTAAAGGGAAATGGGAAAAATGAACTTTAATAGTATATTTTGCCTAATATAAATTATTAAATAATATACAATAACTAAATTATTATTCCAACAATGCAATCAATATATACAAATGAGATTCTGCATTATTACATTTTCCCCTAACTCTTTAAAATCTACCATGTATTTTACACATACAGCACATCTTAATTTGGACTAACCACATTTTAAAATCTTAATAACCTCATACCACTAGCAGCATGGTTGGTAGAGTGCTTGCCCATCATGCTTGAGGATCTGGGTTCAAACCCCAGCACTACAATAAATAAATCAATGCTCCTCCTTTCTAAGTTAAGTTCTTTCACTAAGACAGGACATAAATAAACAAGAAACAAGAACTCAATCTATTCAACATCAATATCAGTTAGAGAAATGCAAATTAAAACTACACTGAAATTTCATCTCACTCTAGTCAGAATGCCAATTTATGAAGAAAACAAGAAACAATAAATATTGGTGAGCATTGTGGGGAAAAAGGCACACTGCCAGTGGGACTGCAAGTTGGTACAAACCACTTTAGTTTGTATCTTCTGCACATATTTCTATTGGATTGTGAATTTCTTATTGATTTAGATAAATAACATGTATAATTTAAAAAAACTTAATCCAACTTGGAGATATACTCACTTGATTCAAGCAGGAGATTCAACATGTAATGATATATACGTATATCCTCTGAGACAACATTTTTCCTGTAACTTATTTTGTATTATATTACTGAGCTTAAAAATATTCCCAAAGCATGCAGCATTTATATAAACATCCCAAATCAAGCCACTTAACATTTGTTCATAATCATTAGTTACCTGCTATAATTTAGAATATAAAGATTTTTGGAGAGGCCTGGAATCTAATTATCTATTTTTAAAGTTTATAAAAAGTAAAAATAAAGTCTTTATTTCTTCTTTGGTCTGTAACTCATTTTAGAAAATCTTGTGCAGTTATAAAAAGAACACACTCTTGGGGGAAAAAAAAATCAATAAACCTCATTTCTTCTTCTCTAACAAAGACAGGAGTAAACAAAACAAAATAAAAAACTAACCGAAAACTACTTGCAGATAAACCCAGAAGCAGAGATTGATACATCCCAGAAAATGTTCAAATTTTTTCCTGTACCATACTACTTCCTCTATGGCCACCTACTTCTACAGTTTGCCAAATCTTATGACATTATCTATATAGATAAATGCAAGTCCAGCATCATCTTCACCTCTCCATTCTGTGGAATTCATTATTTGCAGTTTCCTGCCAATTCACAAACAAGCTCAAGAATAACAATGGCTCCAACCTAGAAAGGCTTGGGATCCTTGAAGAAAAAATAAAGTATTTGTCTTATTCTCACTTAAGAGAGAAGGTAAAACTCTTCTGACATCTGCTCTAAAACTAGGGAACCAGAAAAATTTGGGGGTGGGGTGGTAAGGAAGAAACCACCAATGAGTTAACTTGCCCTGCCAAGGTAATTCATTTCTCATGAAGTCCTTGAAATAGAACTTTTCTGATCATCCTTGGGAACATTTAAGCTGAAAAACATCCTGAAGGAAGATTTAGCTTTTACAGAACATTTTTTAATAATTCAAGTCTGCTTGTGTCTTTAAGGAATACTAAAGTTTGCCACATTCAAACAAAATGCTTGCTAAAGCTAGGCATGTCTATGAAGGCATACTCTCCTCACCATGTAATAAATAACTGAATGGAATGTGGAACAAATGACCCACGATAATATTAAGTTGAGTTCTTCTTGTGTGACTTGTATTTATATAAAGAAAACGTGAGCAGTTGTTAGATATCATCAATTCCTCTTTGAAACAAAATGTCCTACATTAATCCTCTTAGGTTTTCAGTTGAAATTTAAAAGAATAATAATGTGAACTAGTTAAAAAAAAAAGTTACCACTTACAATTTGTCTGTGAGAATGGATTTATGAGATCAAAATCAAATACAGAAGCAAATGAAAATAAGGACTACTATTGTCATTCATTCCCTCAACTTAAAATTTTATCTAACAAAACAGCCTAATTATAAAAAGCAAATATTGTCATTTTAAACTTGGAAAATAAATGTTTTTATCCCTGTAACCAACACAAGAAAACAAAATCTTACAGAAATGCTATATTTAAATATCACATCATTTACCGTATTCATTCAAATAACACATGCAAGTCTGTTTCTGACAAAGGTTTAAAGACCAAAAACATAACAAAATTTATTAATGTTTTATAGTATAAATAAAACCCAAGAGAAAAACAATTTTAAAAAAGAAAATTATATAATTAAGAACAAAAATTAGGGGTGGGGGTGGGGCTGGGGCACAGCGGTAGAGTACTTGTCTAGCACATGCAAGGCCCTGGGTTCGATCCTCAGCACCACATAAAAATAAATAAATAAAATAAAGGTATTTAAAAAAATTGGGGCTGGGGATGTGGCTCAAGCGGTAGCACGCTCGCCTGGCATGCGTGCGGCCCGGGTTCGATCCTCAGCACCACATACAAACAAAGATGTTGTGTCCGCCGAGAACTAAAAAATAAATATTAAAAATTCTCTCTCTCCTCTCTCACTCTCTAAAAAAAAAAAAAAAAAAAATATATATATATATATATATATATATATATATATGATGTGAGAATCACTGAAAATTCGTATTAAAAGATCTAATTTATGGCCTGGGGTTATAGCTCAGTGGTAGAGTGCTTGCCTTGCACACATGAGGCACTGGGTTTGATCCTCAGCACCATAAAAAATAAATAAAGATATTGTGTCCATCTACAACAACAACAACAAAAAAGATCTTATTTCCTAACCTGGTTCAGTAGTGCACACCTGTAATTCCAGCTACTTCAAAGGCCAAGGCAGGAGGATTGTAAGTTGGAGACCAGCCTTTGCAACTTAGGAAGACCATGTCTCAAAACTAAAAATAAAAAGGGCCTGCAATATAGCTCAGTAGTAGAGCACTTGCCTAGCTTGCATGAGGCCCTGGGTTCAATCCCTAGAACTGCCAAAAACAAACAAACAAAAAAAATTAGTCTTAGTTTTCATGTCAGGGAAGAGCTAAAACATAGTCTTTTATTCCATATTTTGCAAATACCACATTGATTGTACAAGACTTGACCAATTCTTGAGGGGAAAGAGTGAAATCTGATAAATGAGGCCTCTGAAAAATCTGCCAAAAACTTCTCAATAATTCTATGCTCCTCATGGAATCTGAACCTCATTAGAACCTCTGAACTTTGAAGTCTCACTCAATACTTTCCCATTAGCTGGGCACGGTGGCTGATGCCTGTAATCCTGGTGGCTTGAGAGGCTGAAGAGGCTGAGGCAGGCAGATGGTGAGTTCAAGGCCAGCCTCAGCAACTTAGCAAGGCCCTAAGCAATTCAGTGAGAGCCTGTTTCTAAGTAAAATATTTTAAAAAGGGCTGGAGATATTGCTCAGTGGGTTTAATTCCCCCCCCCAAAAAAATACTTTCTCCTCTAGCTTATACGGGTGAAGGGAATTAGCCCAATCACAATCATTTTCCCATCTGCTTCCAGACTGACATTCCTAAAATTCTGGCAATGATTTTATAGTTCTTTGGCCCTGCCTCTTCTATATTTTTCACTTTAAATAATTTCTCCCTTGTAAATAATATAACCAGTATTCTTTTATTAAATACATGAATAAGAGAACATGTAATCCATTCCTTCTATTAGCCAAAGAGATGCTTCAAAAATTGTTGACAGCCACAGCCAGTCTGAATGCATTTGCCAGAGGGAATGTTTGAATGGTGAACCATTGAGATGATGATTTGGGTTAAGCTATATATAATTGCTGTGATGCTGGATTGATTGTATTGTATATTTGACCTTTACTGATGGGCAATGGGGCAACGGCTACCTTGGATGCCGGGAGAGTTCCCATTGGTTGGTGAAGTGCTGGAGGAGGGATTTCAGGTGTGGGGGTTTTCTGGAAGGGCCACGTGGGTGGCGTTGGCGGAAAAGCATTCATGCAGTGCGGGTGAGAGTTGAAATAAAGTAGTTGCTGTTTGAACCTACTAGGCTTTGCGGTGGCTTGGTTATCCGTGCCCAGCCAGACTGCGGCAAAAAATGTCTACAAAAACCTGAACACGGGCTGGGGATATAGCTCACTTGGTAGAGCATTTGCCTTGCATGTACAAAGCCCTGGGTTCAATCCCTTGCACCACCAAAAAAACAAAAACGAAAACCAAATAGGGGAATGGAAAATTGTGGTATATGAAATTCTGATTCAAGCAACCATAGGGATGAATCTTAAAATCATTATGTTAAGCAAAGAAACCAAAACATATTCACAAGGGAACTGGGGCTGTGGCTCAGTGGAAGAGCAGTTTACCTAGCATGCTAGAAGTCTAGATTCAATCCCCAGCTTTGGAAGAAAAACTAAAGGGGAGTAGGGAAGAACACACACACTAAATGAAATGGTATTATTTACATGAAGTCCTAGAAATGATAAATTAATGGTGAAAGAAATGGAAAGTCTAGTTGAGGGTGCTGGTGACTTATTAAGAGGAGGAATAAAGGTTCCTTCTGGGTTGACAAATGTTTTATAGCTTAATAAAGGGTTTAAGTTACTCAGACATATGCAATCACAAAAACTCTCCCAACTGGACCCTTAAGATCTGCCTATTTTACTATATATAAACTATACCTCAATTTAGAAATGAACTATAAAAATATATTTTCTGTCATCACCTGATTACAACCTAATGGAATCCCATAATAGAGTAATTCACATTCCTCAGTATGACCTGTAAGACCCTACAAGAACTGGGCTCTGGCTCCCTCTCCATTCTTGATCTTTAAGATCTCACATGTTGGTTCTTTCTGTTCTTCAAATACAGTTCAATTTTTCATTACAACTTTTGGGCTTATAGTTCTTTTTTCCGGGAATGCTTTTCCTCTAGATTAACTTTATCAGATCCCAACTCAAACATTTACTTTGTCAGAGGATTCCCTGACCACCCTATCCAACGGAGCTCTTCCCACATACCCCATCCAAAGTTCCTAGAAATAGTCAATAAGTTTGCTGAATAAATGAATAAAGGGTTAACATATTTGCCAAGTACAAATACCCACAGGGAACATAACTAGCTTGCACTAGGTTTCATCATTCCTTTCACAATACTTGCAAATCTATTTTTTAATATTTTTACACCTTCAAAGGCACCATAGCCGAATGTTTAAAATAGATATACAAAACTATTAGACATATTGGTTTAAAAAAAAAAGATAGTACACATGGCAATATTAATAGAACAATTCAAAGCAAAAATATTTAATATGATAAAAATTAGGATACTATTAAAAAATTATCAAAAAGGTATGTCATAAACCATTCAGCAAACAGCATAGTATTAAAATACACACAAAAACCCTGAAAATGTAAATACAAGGAGAATTTAAGAAATTATAATTGTAGGAAAATCTAAACATATCTCTCAAAATATTTAAAAGAATCAAGATGACAGATAAAAATAAAGATACAAATAATGCAATTAACAAGCCAGACTTAACACAATTCTAAACCCAACAGAGGAAAAATCCAGTTAAAATATTTATAAAAATGCATTAAATTTAAATCAGATACAGTGTTAGTCCACTGCACCATCAGGTTCTACAACCAGAGATTCAACCAACTGTGGAACAAAAAAATAACCAGGGGAAAAAAATTGTGTCTGTACTACACATGTACAGACTTTTGACATCATTCCCTAAATGATTCAGTAAAATAACTACCTATATAGCTTTTATATTGTATTAAGTATTACAAGTAATCTAGTGAGAATTTAAAGTATACGGAAGGATATGCATAAATTATATGCAAATACTATACCATTTTATGTAAGGGCCTCAAGCATCCTTGGATTTTGGTATCAACTCCCCAAGCACACTGAAGGATGATTATAACAGGAAATGAAGAAAGTCTAAACTACTGCAAAAAATGTGGAAGTGTTATGACCATATTCTCTGATAATAATATTAAATTATTAACTCACTATATAGAAGATACTATGCAATAACTAACTCATGGCTCAAAGAGGAAATTATAATTAAGCAAAATAAAAACTGACAACAATGAAAAAAACATAATATACCCAAACTAATGGAAATATGGACACAGACATTTTCACAAGAAAATGACAGAACAGTTTTTATTTGCAAATACAGATATAAATCTAATCCAGCAGGGTATTAAAAGACTAATACAGCGGGGCGGGGGGGATAAAAGTCTAATACATCATAACTGGAAAGTTTCCTTAAAATTTTTTAGCTGTAGATGGACACAATATCTTTATTTTTATGTGGTGCTGAGAATCGAACCCAGTGCCTCATGCATGCGAGGCAAGCACTCTTACCACTTGAGCTACAACCGCAGCCCATAACTAGAAGGTTTTGATGCCAATTATAGTAAAAGAAACAGACTAAACAAAGGCTAAATCCTAAAATGGTACTAAAGGAGCTAGAAGGAAGGTGATCTGCATGGCACATGTCTAATGCTGGACTTTTAAGAACATTTTAATGCCATTGACTTTTAGTAATTCAAATATATAAGATCCTTTCATGAATTATATTTTTTAAAATATTTTATTTTTTAGTTGTACACAATCCTTATTTTATTTATTTTTATGTGGTGCTGAGGACCGAACCCAGGGCCTTGCACGTGCTAGGTGAGCGCTCCACCACTAAGCCACAACACCAGCCCCTCATGAATTATGGTTTGCAAACTAAAAATAGCAGCAATTATGACCCAAATACCATCCAGGATTCCCAAAGAATCCAATGTAAACTCTAGGAATATATTCCCATTTTAATATTTTACTGAGAAAAATTATTAGGTAAATAGAATCAAAAGAATCAAAATATATTTCAATGTCAATTTAAATTTATCTTTAAATAAGATTGTCATTTCTCACTGACATAGAAACTGAAAAAAAATTCATCTAATTTTCTCCCCCAAATTATGGTTATCCTAGAAGTAATCTGAAATAATCTATTACAGGAAAGTTAGACCAAGGGAAATTAATGAGAAAACAGATTTTGTTCTGATTTTCCTTAGAGTTGGTACTGACAAAAATTATGCTAATTATTCTTATACACAAAACTTTTTGAATATGTTCTAAATTGTTGGCCAACAATCACTGTTTTTTTTCTTTCTGTGTGTCTGTGTTCGGGGCAGAAGGTACTGGGATTCAACTCACAGTTTCACACATGCAAGGCAAGTGCTCTACTAGTGGACCACATACCAAACCCATTTTATTTTGCTTGAGAGAGTCTCACTAAGTTGCCCAGGCTCACCTGGAACTTGATTCTCCTGCCTCCATTTCCCCAAGCAGCATGATAGCTATTTATTCTTTCTTTTTTTCATTTCTTCTCCCCACCCCTGCCCCATCCCCATACTGGGGATTGAGTCTAGAAGCACTTTACCACTGATCTACATTCCAGCTCTTTTTATTTTTTATTTTGAGACAGGGTCTCACTAAGTTACAGAGGTTTGCTCCAAACTTGCAACATTCCTGCCTCAGCCTCCTGAGATGCTGGGATTACAAGCATGTACCACTACACCTGGCAATCACTGTTTTTTCAACTCATCTGGTATAGAAACAAAACCAACTCTTTTATATACATACATATATATATATATATATATTTTTTTTTTTAGTTGTCAATGTACTTCATTTATATGTGGTGCTGAGAATCAAATGTAGTGCTTCACACATGCCTGGCAAGCGCTCCTACCACTGAGCCATAACCCCAGCCCAAAACAGGTCTTTTAAGAAAAAATAATCACAATTTTACACGATGAAAATGGTGGGAAGTTGAGAGAGGTCTCTGCTCTTAGTATCAAACTGATGTGGGCCTTTCCCAATGTGACATGAAAAGAGCTGAGCAAAACAGAAAAGCTAGAGATCTTAGCTCAAAAATATTGTTTCTTTATTAAGAATTATGTATCTTCAGCTCAAAAAAATAACCACTTTCCTATTACAAATAAAACTGTTTAAGACTATACAACTTTCTAATAAGACCCAGGATCAATTCAGGCCAGTACTCTATCTCCAACCTTGCCAACAAGCACATAGAAAAGTTAACTATAGAGCTGGGGTTGTGCCTCAATGGCAGAGTGCCTGCTTCCCACATGTAAGGCACTGGGTTCGATCCTCAGCATCACATAAAAATAAATAAACAAAATAAAGATATTTAGAAATAAAAGTTAAGGATAGGGGCTGGGGATGTGGCTCAAGTGGTAGCGCGCTCGCCTGGCATGCGTGCGACCCGGGTTCGATCCTCAGCACCACATACCAACAAAGATGTTGTGTCTGCCGAGAACTAAAAAATAAATATTAAAAATTCTCTCTCTCTCTCTCTTTAAAAAAAAAAAAGTTAAGGATAAAAAAATTATTCTAAATTATCCAAGTCACTGTTTTTACTTACTAATGCAACAACTCAAGAGCTGACCTTAGTTAAGTTTTACCATTCCTTTACTTCCCCAGTTAATTCAACATAATTTTTCTGGAAGAGTGAGCAACGTGGGACATTTAAGTGTTTTAGGAGATTTAAGATAAATTCTTAAGCTGACTTAAGGGAGGCCACATAACCCTCTAGTGACTTCCTTTAAGTCAGTTTCCAACAAAGACCACTGAATTGTCCAATAAAATGATGGTTCTAACTTACATGGTAATTGTGTGTTTCAGTTATGAAGCCATTAAAATTTTTTCTAGCAGAAATTTTTATAGCAGAAACAAAAAGGAAATAAAACTTACTTATCTACAAGTCCAGGTTAAAAATGGAGAAAAAGAACTAGACTAGATCAAGAATGTCAAATTTTTGCACACAATCACTGTGCATACATAACTGAGGCAAATCTTATACACTTTGTTAAGCAGGAACTTTTGCTGGAGCTTTCAAACAGAATTACTCCTATGGGCATAAGTTACATAGTTTTCTATCTGGAGGTGAGATTCCAGAAGGAAAACAAGTACCTTAAAACATATATATATTTTTTTAGAAAACTGCTTTATTCTTTAAAATAACAGTGCCTAAATCTACACACCTACAAAAATTTACCTGACGAAAATTTTCTAGAATTAGATGTGGTAATGGTTGTACACACACACACACACACACACACACACACACACACATCTGTGCAGATATGTATCTTTTTTTTTTTCTTTTTTAAACAATACTGGCAGAATTGGGGATTGAACTCAGGGGTCCTCTACTACTAAGCTACATCCCCAACTCTTCTTATTTTTTATTTTGAGAAGGGTTTCCTTAAGTTGCCAAGATTGGCCTTGAACTTGTTATCTTCCTGCCTCAGGCATTCAAGTATCTGGGATTACAGGCATGCATCATGAAGCATTTACCTTCAACAGCTAAATATATATTTACATATGTACAGGTTATCCTTC
The DNA here is from genome assembly GCF_052094955.1 of Ictidomys tridecemlineatus. NCBI lineage: Eukaryota > Metazoa > Chordata > Mammalia > Rodentia > Sciuridae > Ictidomys > Ictidomys tridecemlineatus. The sequence goes on along the minus strand of NC_135479.1, from coordinate 129,032,745 downwards.
ACTCAAGTATGCATGCACACTATCTGTATGCTTGCAGTAGGGCAGGCAGTTAGGGAATAAACATTATGAAGACCAGTTGTGCTGGGCGCAGCACATGCCTGTAATCCCAGCAGTTTGGGAGGGTGAGGCAGAAGGATGGTGAGTTCAAAGCCAGCCTCAGCAACAGCAAGCGAGGGGCTAAGCAACTCAGACCCTATCTCTAAATAAAATACAAAATAGGGCTGGAGATGTGGTTCAATCATTGAGTGCACCCGATTTCGATCCCTGGTACCACCCCCCAAAAATGAAGAGATATTAATACTTTAATACTTTCTAATTTTATTATTAGATATTTCAGATATTCAAAAAAATATAAAATGATCAGTGAGAGAGAATAAGGGAGATTCAAAGTATTCATAATTTCCCTTTTTGTTTTGGTACTAGGGCTTGAACCCAAAGGCACTTTCCACTGAGTTACATCCCCAGTCCTTTTGTTTTTTTATTTTGAGTTAACCTGCTAAGAGTCTAAGTCACTGAGGCTGGCCCTGAACTTGGGATCTTCCTGCCTCAGCTTCCCAAGTTGATGGGATTACAATGTGTGCCTCCATGACAAGCTATAATTTCCTATTTCTTACTAGGTGGTAGATAAAAAATAGCTATTTCCTGCCTTATTATTTATTACTTAAAAAGATACTTATGTGCTCTTTGGTATATATATTAATTCCTTAAAATAAAACTAAAAAATTATAAATTAAAGAAACAGGGTACATTCATTCTTTGGAACAAATCAGTTCTTCTATAATTTGATGTTATTCTTAAAAAATAACCTCACTATGTAAATCTGCATAATAAAACCACCTGGCTTATGGGGAAAATAGGATTGGACACAAAATTGAAAAACTTCACTTAGTGACATAAAAAGGGGAATCTAATAAAAATGGTAGCCTACTTCTCTATATGTTAGACGGTTAAGAAACACATAAATGCTATAATAAATGACATCTTACCTTGAAAAAGACCAAGTTTGCTTGTGGAAGTGGGCCTGAAAGATTGTAGCTTGTGTGTTACTGTGAAATAGCAGGAGGGTTATCTGAAGTTGACAAGACAGTTTTAACAGTAGATGTGGATGAGTGTGACTCTTAACAAGAGTAAGCTGAGATCCCCATAAGATGTTAGAGGTTGCAATTGTGTGGCTTGTGTATTCATTCAGCAGGGTGTAGTTTTCTGCATTCACCTAGTATTTTCTGCAGATGGAATCAAGCATAAACAAATGTGAAATTCACAATATGTTCAGAAAGTCCCCAAATATGAACACTGCTTGGGAACAAATCTGTGTTTTTCTTATAGCAAAACTGTTTTGCTCTAAGACTATGATTCAGTTATTCAAAAGAATGTGTAGCCAGCCTCAGCAACTTTGCAAGGCCCTGTCCCATATAAAAAGGGATAGTGATGTGGCTAAATAGTTAAATGTCCCTGGGTTCAATCCCTAGTACCAAAAAAAAAAAAAAAAAAAGAAAGAAAGAAAGAAAAATAATGGGCTGATATGGAAATATTTCTAAAATAAATTGTGAAGTGAAACATGGAGACACAAATCAGTGTGAATATTTTCATTCCTTCTGTATAAACTAGGGAAAAGTGAAGACAGAAAAAAGAAATACTGAAGTATGTTTTCTTTAAGCTTTCTGGGAGAAAAAAAATCAAAATGATTAATAATAGTTACCAGTGGGTAGTGGATTTGCTTTTTCATTTTATTCTTGTCTACCATGTTTGAACTTTCTAACCACACAGATGTGGTATTTGGGAGAGAAAAATGACAAAAGGATTAATCTGGGAGGCAGATTATAGATGTCTGCATGTCTCTATTTTATGCTTCTCTCTATGTTTAAAAAAAAAAAAAACTAGAGAACATGGAACAACTGGAACTCTCCTGTACTACTAGTAGGAATGTAAAATGGTACAGACACTTTGGAAATTTCACTCCTGGGTATTTATTCAAGAGAAATAAAAGTATATGTCCATGTAAGAACTTGGACATGGGGCTGGGAATGTGGCTCAAGCGGTAGCACGCTCTCCTGGCATGCATGTGGCCCAGGTTCGATCCTCAGCACCACATACAAACAAAGATGTTGTGTCCGCAGAAAACTAAAAAATAAATATTAAAAAATTCAGAAAAAAAAAAAGAACTTGGACATGAATGTTTACAGCAACTTTATTCGTAATAGTCAAAAACCAGAAACACCACTTGGCCAGCTGAAGTGGAAGGATGAATCACTTGAACACAGAAGTTTAAGACCAGCCAGGCAATATAACAAGACCTCATCCCCCTCCCCCCAAAAAAAGACGGAGAACACAGTGAGAGACTGGGGCTGGGAACATAGCTCAGTGGTACAACTTGTGTATAGCATGCACAAGGCCCTGGGTTCAATCCCCATAACCACACACATTCTTGGAAACAACCCCAAAATCCACTAATTGGTGAATGAATTAAATAAGTTGTAATATATTTGTATAATAAAATTTTATGCACCAAAAAAGGAATAAACTATTGATATACACAATAATGTGAATTAACATCAAAATGATGCTGGGTAAAAGAGGCCAGTTTTTGAAAAAATATAAAATACACTAAGCTGAATGTTGTGGCACATACCTGTAATTCCAGCTATTCAAGAGGCTGAGGCAGGAGAACTGCAAGCTGGGAAATCAGTCTCAACAACTTAATAAAAAAGGACTGGAGATATAGCTCAGTGGTAGAGTGCTTGCCTATCATGTGCAAGGCCCTGGGTTCTATCCTTGTTAATCCTCACGCCCAAAAAAGTACACACTACATTATTCCATTTACATAAAATGCAAAGAAGTCTAGTATGAAGGAAAAGGTGAGCAATGGCTGCCTGTTGGGGAGGGGTAAGGATAGGGAGAAAAGAGTTTTCAGAGGGGCATGAGGACACTTCAGAGAGATTGGATATTTACTATCTTGACTGTGGTGATAGGTTCACAGACAGATATCTACATCAAAACTTAAAAAGTTGTACATTCTATATATGTGCAGTTTGTGACCTGCCAACTGTACCTCAATAAAGCTGTTTGCACATACACAACACTATTAAACACAGTCTGCCAGAATGTGTAAGAACACATATTGGGAACCCTTATACATTTTTGGCAAAATAAAATGGTGCAGCCATAATGAAAAGTTTGGTGTTTTCTCAAAAATTAAAGACAGAATTACCATATGAACTAGCAACTCTACTCCTACATATGTCTTCAAGAAAAATGAAAACATATATCCTTGCAAACTTATATATGAATATTTTTACACATAATTTATAATAGCATTACTTACAATATCATTATTTATAATAGCAAAAAAATGCAAACAACCCAAATGCCAATCTATTGATGAATAGTAAACAAAATGTACATTCCTACAATGGAATATTATTGAGCAATCAGAAGGAAGTATTGATACAAGCTATAAAATAGATGAACACCGAAAAACCCTGTACTAAGTGAAAAAAGACACATGTTAGATTATACTTATAATGAAATGTTTAGAAACAGGCAAATGCACAGACATAGAAAGTGGTTGCCAGGGAAATGAGGGAAGGGGAGAATCAACACTGCTAATAGGCAAAGGGCTTCTTTTTTGGAGATACTGGTGATGGTTGTACAATCTCATAAATATAGTAAAATCTCAACAATTCTATACTTCAAAACAGTAATTAAATTTTATTTTGATTTAAAAGTATACCCATATGCTTGAATGAATAATACTTGAAAAAAATACAAAAACAATCCCCAATGTATCCACCACTATGAATGAAAAATATTACAAATAAAGCTGAATCCCCACCCCCACCCCTCTCCACCATCACATTAACAGTCCCCCCACATACAGCCCACTCTACATACAAGCAGATCAAACAACCCTTGCCTAGGAGAACTAGTTCTTCTACCTCTGTAGGTCTAGTCATCAAAGTTCGCATGCCTGAACATTTCACAATCATCTTCCAATGAGTTCCAATTTCACCTTGACCTTCTCTACTTACCAAAATGTTCTTCATCCTTCAAGAATGAAGTTAAATTCCAACTTATGTATAAAATAAACTCTAGCCTTTGAAACTTTTTTTTTTTTGGTACTGAGGATTGAACCCAGGGGTGCTTTACCAATAAGCTACATCCACAATCCTTTTTATATTTTTATTTTGAGAGGGTTGTTTGAGATAAGTTGCTGGGGGTCTAAGTTGCTGAGGCTGGTCTCCAACTTGTGATCCTACTGCCACAGCCTCCCAAGTCTCCTGGATTACAGGTGTGCGCCACCAGATCTGGCAACACACTCATTGTCTTTACTTCCTTACATCCCACTGGACTATTTTGTTCTCCACCTCCCCTGCTTTCAGAATTGTAGATAAACAATAGCCTCAGGTTGTCAAATCCAGCTGACAATCTTACTAAACATTTCAGAAGCACTGATATGAGGACCAATGCTAGCTTCCAGAAACTCCCTCTCTTGGCTTCCTAAGAGGAGAAAAACCTGCTTCTTCTCCATCGTTTGCTCAACCTTTTCCCTCTGGAAGTATCTGAGTGTCCAAGTTCTATTTGCTTCTCTCTCTACACTCTTTTCCTAAGTGACCTCACATAGTCCCATTTCTTTGATATATTCTGATCATTCCCAAATGTTCATCTCTAGTTCTAGAAGCTCCCTGAGTTCCAGACCTGTGCATCCAACTACTTTCTCAACATACCAATTTTATGACTAATATGCATCTCAAATTAAATCATCCAAAATAAAACTCATGTTTTTTTCCTCCTCAAATTTCTCTCTCCCAGCTGGGCACAGGGGTGCACACCCGAATGCTAGCTACTTGAAAGGCTGAGGCAGAAGGATCACAAACCTGAGGCCAGCCTGGGCAACTTAGTGAGATCCTCTCTCAAAAATAAAAAAGAGCTGGGATGTAGCTCAGTGGTACAGCATCCCAGGGTTCAATCCCCAGTAATTCAAAAACTTTTTTAAAACCTAAAAAAAATTACTCTCTTCTATTCTGCATCTTAATAAATGACACCATTATCTACTCAGTTGCTCAAAAAACAAAAGCAAAGATTCCTTTCTTTTCTCATCAATTCACTTTCAAGTTTTGTTCATTCTACCTCCAATTATTATTTTTTAAATATTTTTTAGTTGTCAACACGCCATTTATTTATTTATTTATTTATTTATTTATTTATTTATTTATTTATATGAGGTGTTGAGAATGGAACCCAGTGTCTCACACATCTTAGGCAAGCAGTCTGTCACTGAGCCACAACCCCAGCCCTCCAAATTATTTTTTAATCTTTTCACTCTTTGGCATCTCCACTGCCATGGGCCTAGACCAAGTTATTGTACACAGCATTGGAACTGATCACCTATCTCTCTTTATTGGCTTCTTCCTCCATGTAGCAGGCAGATTATGCTACTCCCCTTCTCAAAACCTTTTAAAATAAAACTAATCAGGGCATTGTCTGTCCCTATCTTTGAAAGTCTACACAATCAATGGTAATTATCTCTAGACAGTAAAGTACTTTTTCTAGTTTTGCGTCTATTTTTAAATTCTTCTACAATGAATACTTGCTACTTAACAGAATGATACTGCTGAATACATGTAATATTACATTGCATTTTTTTACATGAGGAAAAACAATGGAAAATATGGGTCAACTGTAACTGTTAAGAAACATGCTTAGATGAAAAATACAAGAAAACATACATCGAAGAATGATGTGTCGGGGCTGCAGTGATATTTTCCCTCCTCTACTTTCTATTTTTTAACCTAACTGCACACATAATGGGGGGTTATACTAAAAGCCTCATTGTCTTCTGCAATGTGGCCACAACCCATAGAGCCAGTCTTTCTTGGCAAGCCCTCACTTTCCGAGGCTCCACTCTAACGCCGCACTGTCTCACACCTCCGGTGCTTGACTCCGGCATCGCGCCTGGAGTATCCCACACCTTTTTCACTCTGCCCACCCTTCAGAGGCGAAGGGCCAGCGGTGATGGCGACAGGTTGGAGGTACATTCCAGAATCTTTTTGGTAAATCCACAACTTGCTGGTGCTGGGCCAATTTTTGTTTCCAATACCAACCACAGGCCACCACGCTGACCAAACTGAAAGCTTGACCACTGTGGCTCAGAGAGCCACTAACCTACGAAGCGCAGCGCCCCTTCGAAAAGGACCCCTGCACACGGACGTCCGAATTCCGGTTCCCGCACAGGCGGCTCGCGACCTCACTCCCCCAGCCTCCCCCGGTCCCCTCCCCTCCGAGGCCTCAGGCTCCCCCCAGCCCCGCCTCGGTCCGGCCTCCGCGCGGCCAGCGGGTGGAGGAGGGGCGCGCACGTGCCCGCGCCGCCCCCGCCCAGACAATGCCCGGGAGAGCGGGGCGCGCGCCGCCGTCCACCCCGCTCCCGCCAGCACTCACCGTTTCTCCGGTCTGTGGCTGCAGCGCGGCCCCGCCGGGCGAGGCGAGGGGGCAGGGGGAGGGGAGGGAGCGAGCGAAGCCCCGCAGAGCTGTCCTGCCACGAGGCCCAGCGACCCCGCAGCCCGCGGAAGCGCACGGCTCGGTGGAGCCCGCTCTACCCGCTCCGCACCGCACGTCAGCAGCAGGGGCGGGGCGCGCGCGGCGCTGGCGGCGGGGACGCGCGGGCGGGGGGCGGGGCGAGCGGGGCGGGGCGGGCCCGGGTCTGCGGGGGCTGGCCCAGGCGGGGAATCTGGCCGCGCGACCCAGCTGCCGGGACTGCGGGTGTGGGTGCTGCAGACGCCAGCTTCCTTCATTTTCCTGTCCAGAAGACGGCGACTTCTAGTCCCAAGTTTGACAGAATATTCATTCTTCCGGCGTTCATGAGCTTCCGTGGTACGATTATAACTGATTTCTGTGTGTGCCGTCTGGGGCCAACTTTTTTTTTTTTTCCTTTTTATTCATATGTGGTACTGAGAATCCAACCCAGCGCCTCATATATGCTAGGCAAGCGCACTTCCACTGAGCTACGCCCCAGCCCTTGTGCCAACTTCTATACTAGGTGATGGGGAGACGCATAACAGTGACTATAACAACCCATTTTATAGATACAAAAACAAGGCTCAAGCTGGCTCCGTGTGCCTACCTGTAGTCTGGGCTCCTTGGGATGCTGAGGCAAGAGGATCATTTGAGCCCACCCTGGGCAGCAAAGGGCAACCCCAGTAAAAAGAAAGAAAGACAAAGAGAGGAGAAAAAGAAAAAAAGGAAGAAAGAAAGGAAAGCTCAAAAATGTTGCGATTTAACATAGGTCACACTAGTGACTGTCAAGTCCACCTCTGAAGCCAGCCATCTCATTTCTTTTCCATGGACCATCCTACCCAACACCTCAACATTTCTGCCTAAGATGCAGTAGCCTCTGGCATTCTCAAGGCCCTGGGCTTGTTCCCCAACACTGAAGAAGATGGAGGGAGACTGTAATAAAGCCTCCCAACTGATCTTGAGGGTCTCCTTCTGGCCCCCTTCAGTCCTTTCTCTTCAATATGTAGATATTTACTATTGGAGTAAGGGGATGGACTTAGAGAGTTTGAATTCTTTGTTTTCATACTTTCTTTACATACATTATCAATTGTTTGATATATTTAATGCTTAATATGAATGTTTTAAAAGATACACTTCTATATCACCAATAACATGTCCAGTTCATTACACTTAGTATGTACTCAAAAAGTAATTAAGGCACGTGTGAAAAGTAGGGCCAGGAACTTACTCAAAAGCCGTAATGATGAGGAAATAGAGGAATTTATGTCACCTATGGCCTCCTGACCATAAGTTTATTAGGGGTAAAAACAGATTCACAATTTTTTTTTTTTTAAAGAGAGAGTGAGAGAGAGAATTTTTTTTTTTTTTTTTTTTTTTTTAGTTTTAGGCGGACACAACGTCTTTGTTTATATGTGGTGCTGAGGATCTAACCGGGGCGCAGGCGCGCTACCACTTGAGCCACATCCCCAGCCCAGATTCACAATATTTGCTATATATATTTGGAAGGGGGTACTGGGGATTGAACTCAGAAGCACTTAACCACTGAGACACATCCCCCCCTTTTTATTTTTTATTTCAAGGTAGGGTCTTACTGAGTTGCTCTGGCTTAAAAGCTAAGTTGCTAAGGTTGGCCTCAAACTTGCAATCCTCCTGCCTCAGCCTCCCAAACTGCTGGGATTACAGGTGTGTGCCACCATGCCCAGATGCTCAATAAATTTTTATATGTTTCTATTTTGTATTCAGACACTGTGTTCCAATCATTTATATTAGTTAGGCACTGAGGATATTAAAGTAGACAGAGCTCCTGCCCTTGTGAAATTTAGTTGGATTATCATTTGACAGAGAAATAATCTAATCTGAATCCTTTCTTGACAGAAAGGATTCTTTGAGCCTTAAGCTAAAACTCAAAGAGAATAGAAACTGGGGAGATAATTTTTTTTTTTTTTTTTTGAGGACTGGGGATATAGCTCAACGGTAGAGCACTTGCTTAGCATGTGCCAGGCCCAGGGTTCACATCTCAGCACTCAATAAATAAATTCCATGAGTAAAGAGGTAAAATGAGAGGTCACAGTGAGTGTGTTGGAGTTCCTTCACTCTTGAAGAATCCAGATCGTCCACTTTCCCTGCTCTAGCTTGGAAAGCTGCCCAGCTCTTGGAAAAGTCCCACACTGAGCAGGGCTCAAGAGCAGAAAGTGGCATTGGGTGGGAGAGGAATCCGAGATAATGCTTCTGGGCTCTGACGCTTGCAGATGGTGTGCCAGAAATCCATACCTCTCTCTATGTTCCCTGCCAGGCATGCAGAAAGTAGGCTGGCTGAGAGCCATGGGTGGACACAGTGTCGGGGGCCAATTATTCCTAAAGCAAAGAGGCCTTGTGGTATGGCTGGCTGGCTGGAGGATGTGACAAAACATCAAGAGCAAAGCTGAAGGTGCCAGCAAAGCTGAAGTACTCCTAAGTCAGCTGATGAGAGGAGCAAGGATAGAGTAGAGGGGATGAAAGATGAGATTTCAGATCCGAAGGCACTGAAGCAACAGGTCATAAGATGGCTGGCCAACCACTTCAGCAGCTTATGCCACAAGGCAGTGGTAACTAGGAGTGATAAGGCACATGGCAGAAGAAGCCAGTGAAGACCTAAAATGCACATCATAATTGTGCACAGATCAGAGACCCTTCCTGCTGTAGCCTTGAGGTTTCCCCTAGACCCCATCAGGGACCTTGGAAAGTCAAGAGGGGAAAGAGAAAAGGGGGAAAGTTTTGATAGAACTGAAACTTTAAATTATTTACCCAAATGTTTTTCCCCCAGATGAAACTGTTTTAGACCAGGAAGGACTCAGATAACTTCCATTAGCAAGTTAAAGGTGAGCTCAAGTTGAAGGTTCCAGGAAGATGGATGGGTGCTGCCGGCAACAATCTGTTATCAACCGGAAGCTCCTAAGAGCTGATGAGGTTGCCATGGAAGAGCAAACATCCCAATCAGGGATGAGAACCTATGAGAAAGCTTGTATCATTTAAAAAGAGCATAGCTATAGTTTTTTACACATTTGCATGCAGTGTGTACATTTCAAAAACAAAGACGGGCTATGTGAAGGAAATGAGCAGAGCCCTTAGAAAGCACAACACAAGGGAACACATTTAGTGTTAGAAAAGGGCTCTTGAAAAATATTCAGTGAGAGATGAAGAGGAGGAGCTGTTGGGGAGGATTAAGTCTCAGACAAGGTAGATGGAAGGAACTCGGGATTGTTTAAGCAAAAGTAGAGTGCAAGAGATGAGACCAGATATCCAGATATCCGCAGTAGCAAGAACACACAAATAGGTGTGGCAAGATTTTGATCTTTTCCATAAGAGCAAGAGGAAGTCATCAAAGGGTTTTGTTTGTCCCCACCCCATACCTCTGCCTTACCCGGGATTTAACCCAAGAATGCCCTACCACTGAGCTATACCCTAGCCCTTTTTTATTTTTATTTTGAGACAGATTCTAAATTCCTGAGTCTGGCCTTGAATTTGTAATTCTCCTGCCTCAGCCTCCTAAATTGCTGGGATAATAGCCATGTGTCACCTTCCCTGTAGCAAAAGGTTTTAAGCAGGAATGATGTATCCAATTCACCTTTTTAAAACTATCACCTGCAGCAGAAAATGCATGGGGAATGACTGGAGGGGTTTGTGAACAAAGAAGCAATGAAGGTATTGGAAAATTTTGTCCAAGTCATCTAGGTGAGAAGTGAGGTTGGCTTACCCTGGGCAGTGGAGATGGAGGGAGGTGAATGGATACAAGAACCGTAGACAAAATACCTAACGACTTGGTGAGGAAGAGACTGGAGAGGAGACGGGAGGAAAAGAAAAGGGACTGACCCCTGCTAAGGCAAAGGGACCTTTAGAAAGTTACCCCTTCCTCTAGGCAGATTTGGGAGCTTGACTGGTGGCTGGAGATTGGATTTCAGGGCCTCTGATTGGCAGTCTCTCCTGCAGTGCTTGCCTGCCACCATGAAGGTGGGCCTGGAGAAGAGGATTAGGAGGATAAGGGTGGCTCCCAGGTCTGTGGCTTTAAAAAATGGTGGATAGTAGAATCATTTACTAAGACAGGGTGGGGGAATCAAGAATTCCCTGTGTGGAGCTAGGGATGTAGCTTGGTGATAGAGAAGGCCCTGGGTTTAATCCTGATCACCAAAAAAAAGAAAAAAGAAAAAAAAAGAAAATTAAAAAATCCCTTTGGGACATTTTGGTTTGAGGTATCCATCTCAACATTAAACAGGTATCTGTGTATAGTATATGGCTCTGGGGCTCAGGGAAGAACTGATGGGTGATGCTGTCAACAATCTGTTGTCAACAGGTAACTGGTGAGAGCCGGAGAGGTTGCCATGGAAAAGAAAACAGTGCAGAGGTTGCACCATCACTACCTATAAATGTCACAATATGCATTAAACAAGCCACATTTTGAACATTGAGATACTTCACATAGTAACCTGGGTTTGGGCTTCTGTGAAAAATCAGGAGCTGTGGTAACCTGGCCCATGTTGCTATAATTAGGAATCAGCTAACACTGCTTCCTAGGCAGTGTTCCAAGCATTATACAAATTTAGTCTTCCTAACAACTTTATTACTATTATTCATATTTTAAGGAAGAGAAAAAGGAGGCAGAAAGGTTGAGGAACTTGTTACACAGCCTAGAAGTGGTGCAGTTGGGTTGTGGACACACACAGTTGCCTCAGGGTCTGAGAGTTTAGCTGTCCCTCCAGGAAGCAGTTAGAAACTTAATCCCATTTAGAGACCCTGTTGCCCTCAGGCCATAGTTCACCACTCCTGAGGCTTTTCTGACACATTGCCCATCCCAGGCTGAGTTACCATTTATTGTTTTATTAGCACTGCTGTCTTCTCACACTAGGGAATTATTTCTTTATACTCATGCCAAGTAGAATTTAAAATATTCAGTTGAGGACTGGGGATGCAGCTCAGTGCTAGAGTACTAGCCCTGCATGTATGAAGACTGGGTTTGATCTTCAGCACTGAAAAAACAAAACAAAACAATTGTTATTAGTTTATTTTGTGGTACTGGCTATTGAACCCAGAGACCCTTTGCCACTGAGCTACATCCTTAACACTTTTTAAGTTTTTATTCTGAGACAGAATAAAAATTGCCCAGGCCAGGTTCAGTGGTGCATGCCTGTAATTCCAGTGGCTCAGGAGACTGAGGCAGGAGGATTTCAAGTTCAAGTCCAGCTCAGCAATTTATAAAATCCCTAAGTAATTTAGTCATACTATCTCAAAATAAAAACAACAATACAAAAGGGTTGGGGATGTGGCTTAGTGGTTAAGTGCCCCTGGGTTCAATCCCTCCACCCAAATTGCCCAGACTGGCCTTGAACTTGTGATCATCCTGCCTCAGTTTCTCTAATTGTTGGGATTACAGGCAGGCACCACAATCCATGGCTCCTACAAGCTGGAAAGTTAAATAATTATCTACTCTTCCTGACAACCAGGAATGATCATCTGACTGAAACTTGATTCTTAATTCTGTTAGCTTCTGCTACCTTCTCTATTTAGATAAAATTGGTTTCATTTGCATGCAACAAGGAACTTTGGTCTTAGGCAAACAGTTTAGGTGGATTTTTCCACTTAGGAGATGCTGAAGGCCCGAACTAAGGCATTGGTAGAGGGGATGAAAAGATAGACAGACAGATGGATAGACAGACAGATATCAAAGAAGAAGAAGTCCTGGCACAAGGTAAATATTTGCATGTTTAAATAACAGAAAAAAAATCACTCCTATATTTCTGCCTTTGATAAGCAGTTAATATTGTTGCTATTAATGGAAGAGAAAATACAAGATAGACAAGTATTTGGAGAGAAAGAGGTTTTGAAGTTCCAGGTGCTAGTAGTTCAATATAAAGGACTCAGAAATTTATAGAAAATATTTGAACATATGAATCTTGGCAGAACATTTAGATTTTGGGGTTGTCAAATGCAGCCATAGGTGGTGCCATAAGAATGACTGACTAAAATTACTTAGGGTAGTTATCTGCATGGCAAAAAGAAAACCTGATGATTGAAGATTCAGGGCTGAGGTGGAAGAAGAGCTCTTTAACAACAACAAAAAAAAAAAAAAGAAAAAAAAAGGAAGAGTGGAAAAGAGTTCTGTGACTAGACAAAAACAGGAAAAATATAATTAATAGCATCAAAATTGTAGGAAGGTTAAGTTAAGATAAAGAATTCAGATTTGGGAACAAAGATGAAGCTGACAGTCTTGGCAAATGTGATTTCAATAAGGCTGTGGTCTTGAGTGCAGGATGAGAGCCAGATTGCTGTGTAAGAAGAAGCAAGGCAAAGTTGAAACTTTTAAGATATTTGATTAGGCATAAAAGAAAAACCAATGTGGAGTTAGAAGGGAACACAGGGTTATAGAAAGCATTTTAAAGATAGGAGAGGCCAGAGTGTGTTTGACTGCCCTGGAAACGTGCTTACAGAGAGGTTGAAAATGAGAGAGGGATAAGGGGACGTCCCTAAGAAGCTGAAAGAATGAGCTTCAATCCTCAATGGTGAAGAAGAAAGGAAATATCCAATCTTTTTTTAAAAAAATATTTATTTTTTAGTTGTAGTTGAACGCAATCTTTATTTTATTTATTTATTTTATGTGGTGCTAAGGATCAAACCCAGGGCCTCGCCCATGCTAGGCAAGTGCTCTACGG